>NW_020536999.1:34021136-34230737 GCF_003426905.1 Ctenocephalides felis | reverse complement strand
TTGTAACAAAATATACGTTGCTAAGCATAATATTGTGCTAAACATAGTTCTAGGTTACAAAAAAAATTTTTTGACATAATATTGATGAGCTTATCTTTTCAAATTCGCTTAAACCAAACAAATATATTATTGTTTTTTTTATTTGTTTTGGTTTAATTTGGGAAGGGAGTACTCATTTTCAGTATATATTGTGCTTACTGGAACAGTTATGTTTTCTGATCCAGTAATTAACGGCAAATTTTTGGAGTGCTATAGTTCCTAAAAACACATCTTAGATTTCATCTGTTTCAAGTTGTCGTTTGTTTGATTATTTCAAAGTGTACGATGATTATCATATAGTTTTATACCAAGTACGCAAAGGGACACAAAGGTTTTATTTGACTCTCAACAATTATATCGTGAAAAACAAACCAATTATATCACAACGAGAAACACACATCAAACAAATAAACTTCTGACTATAATCAGTAAAACTCCCAGCTAATTCATCATTGTAGGGGGCAAAAAGATCCAATGTCTTATTTTAATTATCGAGTGATTTTATAAAATAATAGCTACATTAATGTTGAATAATTATTCAACCGATGGAAAATATAAAATTATTGAGTGCCTTTTTTACATAGATAACACTGAAAATAACCTTCATTTGATATTTTGTCAGGAATGTTCATCAGCAGACTTGAAAGAACTATTCATTTCCTTTATCTGTTGTAAAATTGCTTTTTAACTTCCCGTAGGGTAAGTTATTGTAATGGGCCGAAAATCGGAATTGAAAATTTTTACATTTCTCGACGTTTTGAAGGTTTCTGAACGTTTTGGCATACCTCAGAAAAAATGGATGTGTGTGTGTGTGTGTGTGTATGTATGTGAGTGTGTGTGTGTATGTATGTATGGATACAAATTTCCAGTCACGTTTTAGGGCGCACGGATCAACCGATTTGAATGGTTCAAAAAACATTCGATTCCTATTGATAGAGAAAAGAGCTGATTAGTTTTTGGCAAAGGCAGGTCCAGCCATTTCGGAGATACGGAGCAAAGAGTGCAGAAAATAGAAATCGAATTTTTGAGAGAACGGAGTATCCGATTTGAATCATCTAAAAAACATTCAATTAGTGATGATTGGGAGAAGAGTTTATTAGTTTTTGGCAAAGGCAGGCCCAGGCATTTCGAAGATACGGAGCTAAATATGTAAAAAATGGCAGGTTCTGAGAAAACTAAGCATCCGATTTAAATGATTCAAAGAACTTTCTGCTTGTCTTAACAAAATAATTGATTTTGGAAAAAAAAAATTTGTTCCAACTTTTTTTTTTTTTTTTAGTTTTTTGTATATCGAAAATATTTCAGATTTTATTTTTAATTCTGACTATTAGTTCTAATATACTTTATGAATAATTTCAACTCTGCAATTCAGTTTATATAATTCTTATAAATATTAGACAATGTTACAATATTTATAATAATCTATTTGAAAACATTCAGTATTCCTCGAACATTTCGTTACGGTACGGGAAGTTCCAGCAATTTGCCTTAAGGCACGATGCCATAATTGCCTCAAGACAGAATTCCACTTACAGCTAGTTCAAACTTAATTTACTTTATTATTTGCTATTTTTCATTTTTACACCTTTGCCAGTGTAAAAATTCAGTTGGTTCTTTATACACCACCCATGTGTAAGATTTTAAGGAGGTTATATGAAAAAAAAACGGTTGTGTCTAACATGAAATTAACAATGAATATTATAAAACAATTAAATAACGTATATTTAAAAATGCATTAAAAAAAACTTAGCACACAAGCAATACAAATAATAATGGACAAATATACTTTTGTTTGAATTTTCAAACATTGTTTTTTTTTTTTCTCCCAATAGCAATATCTTGAAAATCAAGGAGATAACTGATTATACATTCTTTTCTCTCCACATTGAAGTATTGTTGTTGAATCATTCTTAACTTTACTAGTTTTCAAGATATGGTTAGTGGACCTAGGCAGTACTGCCCTAGGACAGGTCCGTGAGATTAATTAAACTCAAACTTGGTTCAGGGAAGAATTGTGTGAGAGGTTTCTTATTGCCATTGCACGCTGCGGTGTCTCAAATGGCCTATTTCTAGTTAGAAACATATTTTTTTTAATATTGATAGTAAACATTGACATCGATACTGCACGGTGTCAGTTTGTCCAGAGCGGGGGTCGAACTCACGACCCCATTCGCACGAGTTCGTGCATCCGATCGTTACGACATATGATATAAATATACATATATATATATATATATATATATATATATATATATATATATATATATATATATATATATATATATATATATATTTATATATATATATATATATATATATATATATATATATATATTTTAGTTGTTAATTTTGATGTTGAGATATATGAGTAAGTTCTTGTGGGGCGATACATCAAAGAATAAAAAGCAAAGATTTATAAATTAATCTTTAATTCCAAACGTTTCGACATTCAATTTAATGTCATCATAAGTGGATATTAACGTTGGTAGGTTACATCTAGAGAAGTGTACACGACACTAGAAATTAGCACTAACATTTATACAACTAACTTGTCAACACCATGATTTTTTTATAATTTTTGTATGATGTAAACAGAAAAATGATAGTTTTATTTGAACAAAAATGTGAATAAAGTTAAGTAATTTCTGCCAACGACTTCTGTACTGTGCGTGTTCCGAGGCTTATTTGCTAATAAGTAATTTATAAATCGTTGCTTTTTATTCTTTGATGTATCGCCCATATATATATATATATATATATATATATATATATATATATATATATATATATATCATATGTCGTATGCTATTTAAAATTTTAAATTTTAAATAGTATGCTACAAATACAGATCATTGAATGGTGCAATTTTATACAAAAATAAAAATAGAATAAGAAATTTTGTATTTATTAAGTGGTTAATATGAAAGCAGAAAGCTAAATAAAATATATTGTAATAAATAATTTTCAAATATTTATTCCTAAATAAAAATATAAAAATAGAAAATCTTTGCACAACTGCAAGCAACAGATTCAATCTATTCTTTTTAATCTAACTTTTTCTAAAATATAATATTTTAAACTGAATTTGAAGGACACTTGCAACAGCATAATCGAACACATATGTATATTTTTACTTATGAGTTCACTAGTTTATCATTGCTTATATTATCAGGATATTCAAATAGAGAGTAAATTTATTATATAATGATAAAAAAATTCAAATTTTATGTTTATTTTTTATTAATTATTTACATTATGTACAGTTATATTAAGAGATAAATGTTTGATAGTAGTTCAAATAGTAGATGAAATATCAAAAGTGAGCGATTTATTGTTGGCACAATCCACGGCTGGTGCAGGATCCGCATCCGGCGCAGTTGCTTCCTGCTTCGTAGATGCTGCTGCGCAACATGTTGCCGTTGACGTAGTTGCAGGCCATCAGGTAGGAGTTGAATTGTTGGTGCTTGTATGTGACGACTGCGCAACCGACGCGAGTTGACTTGGCCCAGGCGACTTGGGTGAAGTGACCGATTACTTTGCCGCTGCAAAACATCAAGCAAAGTTAGTAATTAGAAGGGACATCTAAAATGTGCTTTAACACTTACTTTCCGCCGGTGAAAGAATTGATTTCGGACAATTGGACATCCTTGACTTCATCGAACCAGGATTTGACACCTTGTTTCAAGACTTGTTCGACGGAGTAAGAAGCGGTGGTGAAGGAGTTGAACAAGTTTTGGCCGTTTTGGGTTTCTACAAGAAAGTTACCAAATCTAAGTCACATTGCCTTTTTAATACTTTTATGGGTATTATTATATTTACCAGTGTCACGGCAGCTGTCGTGGCTCATTTTGCATTGCAAGACGTTCAAGTAAGCCAAATGAGCAAGGTCATCATCCCAAACCTAATAAGTTTACAAAATCAGACACGAATTTTTATACACCTTTCTAACCGGTTACTTACTAATTCGTTCATGTTCTTGGCAGCGGGCAAGTTTTGTCCAGCGGCGTTCTTGGCTTGTCCCTTGGCAACTATGCTTCTGTAGTTGTTGTGTTCATCCAAAACGAATTTTTGTTCAGCGGCGCCCAAGTTCATGCGTTTGAAACCTACACAGCTTCCAGCGGGTTGGCCCTAAATTCAACATTCAGTTCGTAAATTTATTTCACTACTTGGTAATATGATTTTGGTACCACTTACTGAGTGGTTGCATCCAAAGTTAACTTGTCCGTTATAACATTTGAATTGGCAATAGTCTCTTGCTTGTGCGGCGACAGCCACCAACAGGAGAACCAGGAACATACGAGCGGCTGGAAATAAATATAAATTAGATACAATTAATTTTCCTTATTTATAATACTACTTATAAAAATTAAAGAATAATATGCATAATACTTTTAGTATCCAAGCAATCATTCGGAATTTAGTACTTACCCATTTTACAAGTCTTTCTTGATAATGATACAAGTAGAATATGTCATTAGAACTTTTTCTGCCACTTTTATATATGTTCTTTGTTTTCTTAGATGTGTTACGTAATTACTGTTAAGCAAACATTATTATTGTAACTGATTAATATTATCAAATTTTCTGGATGGAAATAGAATAATATTATTGAGTTCGTTATTAAATACACGTTGCTAAGCATAACATTTTCCTAAATATTTGTCTCACGCCAGGTAAGAAATAACAATTTGGACATAATATTTGATTAGCTTATCTTTTTAAATTTACTTCTACAAATAATTATATTAGTGCTTGTTTTTATTTATATTGAGATTAGGAAGAGGGTTCTCAGTATATATTCTGCTTACTGGAACTGCTTCTGCTTTTTTGACCTAGTTTTTAATCATATCGTTTTCACGAAGGCCTATAATTAAAATACAGCGAAGCTTATATAAATTCTAGATGTAATTCATTAACTTTCCGAATGAGAAGTTTGTTCACATAAGAAAATCCGATTTGCTAATTTTATGTTTTCTCGACGTTTCAAACAATTCTGAATCGAATGAGTCAAAATTTGGAAAAAGTATGTGTATGTGTGTGTGTAAACAGATTTTGGACCCTTCATCGACGTTTTCTCAAAAACGGGTGGGCCGATTTCAGAAATTTAACATCCCTTTGATGTAATTTGACAAGAACTAGCATTTGTCGGTTTTGCGCAACAGTCAAGTCGTTTCTCGTTAATAGCAGAAAAGTGAAAAAAGGCTACGTTTTAGCCTGCAATTTTAAATTTACTTTAAGATTTTTATAATTTTTTTTGGCAATAGATATCATGGTTTTATAGATCTCACTAAAATATTACGGCCCTACGACAAGTCGTTTAATTTATGTGGCTTTATTTTGACTATGAAGTTCATGCACTAAACTACTACTAAACAGTACTACGAAAATTGTTTGAATTGTATAAATTTTTTGAATCTTGGAATAATAAGGTACAATTTTAAGACATACAAGCAGACGTCCCTGTAGACCATGATTAATATAATTACAGATATTATAATTCTGATTGATAGATATCAATTGAAAATCTTAATGTTTAGAAATGAGTAGAAGCAAAAACTTTATTTTTGTAATAAACAGCTGAAGATTCTATCTAAATATCAAAAATTTCAATTTCGATTGCTTGTTAATGATAACACATTTTGGGTAGTTTATGCAACTTGCCTTTAGGCTAAATGCCACTTTCAACTAGTTAAGTTTTCAAATTGTGTTATAATTTTTAGTATGATTTGAACATTCTTTGCATCAATTACGTACACACACTTATATACATACATATATATATATATATATATATATATTATTATTATTATTATTATTATTATTATTATTATTATTATTATTATTATCATTATTATTTTTTGTTCAATTTATTTAAACATTTCAAATCGTATAATAGCAGAAAGAACCATACAAATATTTCAAAAAAATATTCAATCTATAGAGGACATTTTTTAATAATATGTATATGGCTACAGTGAATTAACAAAGTGTACGAAATACATAAAAAACATAATACAAAATACATTTCCTGTTTTAGTATCCAAATTTAAATTTGTATTTATTCCCTAATAGTTATATTAAAAATACAAACTCGCCATATCAATTTTTCTGATGTACAATTTATGCGGTACAATTTGAACATAAATTATGTTTCTAGATCTTCGAATATTTACTTCCTAAATTTTATTTTTTAACAGCGATGAGAACTACGGGTTCTGTGAGCGGTGTGTGCTCGCTTACATTAATATTCTGTAATTTTTCATGTAAGTGCAAACCAGTGGTTATTCACTCTTCTTTACAATTGCTAGATTTAATATATTAGGTATGTGCATCGAATAGTGCTTACCTAAATGTGATGCATTAAAGCCATCTAGAGGCTATTGTTACTTGAAATTATATTTGAGATATATAACCTCAAATGGAAACTTAATGTTATACTTATTAATATCGCGAGCTTCGAATCAACTCGGGACTAGTTAGGACTAGTAGCGCTAACCCACGTTCTTACCGGTTACGTCGCTGGATCTTTGTTTTCTTAGGATGTATATAAATATAATTTTATTTCAAGTTTCATTACAACAAATGCAAAATATGAGAAGCATTAATAAAGTGGATAGTATGAATCTAGAATTATAGTATCAATATTATAATTTTGATAATATATCATCAATTATTTTTTTGCCATTATTTGATATATTTGGACTCGGATTCTACAGAACCTTATCCATGTTAGTCCCAGGGACAATATGAATATCAATTTATAGTCAAAAATTTATATTATAATAAAACAAGTAATTTATCTAACAAACTCAATTTAAAAATAAATAATTACAGTAAAACCGTTGACTGATAAAAATCAGATATTTTTCTGGAAAATTTGCCAAGAAAATATATCAAGGGCTATATAGCCAGTACCCAATGAAACCATTTCTAGCATTATAGAACATGTTAGTATTAGCAAGAAAAATAACACGTGTTACAAAATATAGTATAACACGTTTATAAAAGTCACTTGGTTATTTAAAATAAATTTTGTAATGTATTATTTTTTATTAATGTGAGTTTAAAAAAACATTTTAATCGATAAATAGTATTGAACTGTTAATTAATTTTTGGTTTCACAAACTTTTATAAAAAAATGATTGAAATATTCAAATTTTAATCAGAAAAATTTTAATAAAATCCGCAGCAACGCGTTGCCGAGAACGCTAGTATAAATAAATAAATAAATAAATAAATATATATATATATATATATATATATTTATATATTTATATATATTTATAATTATGAGAATTCTGGCCCTACTGAAATATATTAACTAGCTCATTAAAATTAAGTTTGAGTATCCATCATATTGCTAAGAAAAATGATAGTTTTATTGTTGTATGTTTATTTTTTATCATTTATTTACATTATGTACAGTTATTTCAAAAGCTAAATGTATGAATGTAGTTCAAATATTAGAGGCGGTATTTTAAGTGAGCGATTTATTGTTGGCACAATCCACGGCTGGTGCAGGATCCGCATCCGGCGCAGTTGCTTCCTGCTTCGTAGACGCTGCTGCGCAACATGTTGCCGTTGACGTAGTTGCAGGCCATCAGGTAGGAGTTGAATTGTTGGTGCTTGTATGTGACGACTGCGCAACCGACGCGAGTTGACTTGGCCCAGGCGACTTGGGTGAAGTGACCGATTACTTTGCCGCTGCAGAACATCAAGAAAAGTTAGCAAATGAGGACATCTGATATGTGCTTTTAAACTTACTTTCCACCGGTGAAGGAGTTGATTTCGGACAATTGGACATCCTTGACTTCATCGAACCAGGATTTGACACCTTGTTTCAAGACTTGTTCGACGGAGTAAGAAGCGGTTGTGAAGGAGTTGAACAAGTTTTGGCCGTTTTGGGTTTCTAGAAGAAAGTTATGAAATCAAAGTCTCGTTGCTTTTCTAATTCTTTTATGCGTATTATTATATTTACCAGTGTCACGGCAGCTGTCGTGGCTCATTTTGCATTGCAAGACGTTCAAGTAAGCCAAATGAGCAAGGTCATCATCCCAAACCTAATAAGTTTACAAAATTAGACACGAATTTTTATACACCTTTCTAATCGGTTACTTACTAATTCGTTCATGTTCTTGGCAGCGGGCAAGTTTTGTCCAGCGGCGTTCTTGGCTTGTCCCTTGGCAACCATGCTTCTGTAGTTGTTGTGTTCATCCAAAACGAATTTTTGTTCAGCGGCGCCCAAGTTCATGCGTTTGAATCCTACACAGCTTCCAGCGGGTTGGCCCTAAATTCAACATAAAATTCTCGTAAATTTATTTCACTTCTTGGTAATATAATTTAGGTATCACTTACGGAATGGTTGCATCCAAAGTTCACTTTTCCGTTATAACATTTGAATTGGCAGTAGTCTCTTGCTTGGGCGGCCACAGCGACCAAGAGAAGAACCAAGAACATGCGAGCGGCTAAGAAAAAAAAGCAATTTTTAAATTTTCAAAAGCAATCTTACAATTAAAAAAAAAAAAAAAACTCACCCATTTTGCAATGCTTTCCTATGAATTACTTAGAAAGAATATAATATTTTGGAAAACGTCTTGGTTTTTATAGTATCTCTTTTATTAGCACAAGTGCAAATTATGTAACAATTGTTATTGTCAAAATTATTGCTTGCGGATGTTAATTAATTGTTTAAATTAAAATTTTGTATTATTGGAGTTTTTCAAGCATATACATTCATTAATTCAACAATATTTGCGTGTACTAATATAATTGTATGCGGTAAGCCATTTATACTTTGAAAGCAAATATTTTATGTCGTTATCTTCCACTTCTCACTTTAGGTTTTCTTATGTACAGTTGTGTTAGTCTTTCTGTCAGAATATTTCGAATTTTTGTCGTCTTTTTTGAAAAAGAGTTTATGAGGTAAATGAATCTTCGAAAACAACAAATTTATCGTGCTTGTTAATATCTGAATTAAACAATTGTATATTGAATAAAATCTTCAAATTTTTATTGCAAATATGAAATAATATTTATATGATAATTGGAACAATTTGTACATTTGTTGTAATTAATATGGGGAATAAGGCTTGCATAGTCCAGTATCAGTACAGGAGCTGCATTCAGCACAAGTTTTCCCAGCATCATATACACTTTCAAATAACATATTTCCGTTGACGTAATTGCAAGCCAACAAATATGAATTCAAATTCCCTCGTTTGTAAGTTGCCAATGCACAACCTACATATGTAGACTTAGCCCATACCAATTGTGTAAAATGACCTATAATTTTACCCCTGCAAAATAAATATATTAATATATTGCAATATTGAATATTTAAGAAATTTCTTAATTCTTACTTGCCGCCGGTGAACGATTCAATTTCTGATAACTCCACATCCTCAATTTCGTCGAACCACATTTCAATACCTGTTCCTATAACATGCTCGATTGTCAAATTAGTGGAAGACATGACGTTATATAAATTCTGACCATTTTGAGTATCTAGAAATTTGAGGATTGATAATTTGAATATTGGTAATGTTAAATATATATTTTAGGAGTTACATGTATCTCTGCATTCGTCGTGGCGCATTTTACATTGCAAAACGTTCAAGTAAGCTAAGTATGCCATTTCATTGCACCATAACTAAAAAATAATTAAAAATATATTAATATAAATGTCATGAACAGACGATAAGATTAATTCATGAAATAATTTGATTTAATTTATTATTGTAAAGCGTATTTGCTTTATTTTTTAATTTAGAGTAAGTCCAGACATTAATATGATATTCAATACTGAGTTCTCAGATTATCTTATTTTAAAAAAAGTGAAAAATAGAATGATAAAAGTTGCAAACCTACTTTAAAGCTGAGTATTTTTGATTTGCTAGATTTATATATTTATTGCAATTCATATCAGGCTAACTCTTGATAAATCGCTTTAAACTTCGTTCTTTCTTTAATGAGCTTATCGAATTAAAGTAAGTTTCATGCTATTTAACAAATCAAAAAAGATTATTAAATATCAAATAATGTTACTTGAACAATCAACAAAAGAGCTTTATTAGCCTATTTAACTTGTAATTAGATAAAATTCATTAATTTTGGACACTAAAATTGTTTCCGGGATAAACAATATTCAACGTACGCTCATGGTACGCACCAAATACATTTTACTTAATTTTTTTATTAATTCGAGATTTTTATTGATTTTTATTGATGATTTTTATTGATTTGATCTATATGTGACTTAAATTTAATACTTGATTGCAAAAACTATTTGCACATAGTCAAATCAATTTATACTTTATAAACATGATTGTGTGAATAGTCAATAAATATTTGATATACCATAAATTGGTTACTATAATAGAATTGAGTATGAAATTAACCAGTTATTGTTGATGTTTCTAGCTAGATTATATAACTATATAATCTAGCTAGATATTACCAAATGATTCATATTTTTAGCTGGAGGCAACTTCTCTCCTTTTCCATTTTTAGCTTGACCAGTAGCCACCAAACTTCTGAGACGATTATGTTCATCTAAAATGATTTGTTGTTCTTTTGCTCCCAACCGTAGTCGTTTGAAGTCAACACAAGTTTCATCAGGTTCTTGCTAAAAATAATTGAGAAATAAATATTTTTTTAAATAAACTAATAAACAAAAACTAATAAAGAACTTACAGAGTGGTCACATCCTAAATTTGTTTTACCATTATTGCAAGTGTATTGGCAATAATACTTGTTTGCTTGAGCTGCTACGATGAGGGATAAAAAAATAACAAATATACGTATGGTGACCATTTTTCTAGTATAGTCTAGTAGACAATGCTAACAAATTTTACTTACATTTTGGTTTAAGTACTATGAAAAGTAGTAATATATTTTCTTCATTATCGTTAAAGTATTGTAATGGCCATCACATTTTCTTATCGGTTTATGAATTGCGGTTAATATAACGCAGACAGCAAAGTAGTCATAAACTTGATAATGTATTATAACTCTAAAATTTTATAATTACTTTTCTTGGTTTTACTCGGTAAACAAAAATATGAACAACTCATGGCCATTAAGAGTTACAAAAATTCAAATCAAATATATTTTAATACTTTCTAAGAAGCTGTAATTACATATTAAGCGTTTCATATACTTCTATGAATAATTTATTATAACTTTTAATTAAATCAATATTTCAAACAAACAAACATGTGTAATAATGTTCTTGTATCTTCATAAAATTGATGCAACTTTGAGGTTCATCATAATATATACAATATAAAAATTATTGTATTATATTACGTTTTTTATGCAAGTGTTTCAATTCAATCATTCTTATTTACGTAATAAGTAACTTAGATAACTTTTATTTTTAATATTTTTATAACTTAGATTATTTTATTTTATTTAATAGTAAGGCAGTAAACTACAATATTTAAGTACTAAAGCTTTGTGAAAGCACTTGAAATTTGATATATCTTTTTGAGATTTTTTTAATATTATTTTATATAATTTAATTGAATGTATGTCGATTTGTTTCACGTATCTTTTTAAATCGACTTATCTATTAAAATATTGAATTTTATCGATAGTAGTCTGGCCACAAATATATAAGACTAAATAACTTTTTATATTAAATGAATAACTATTATAAAATTTTGTATGAACTTTTTATTTACTACGGATCTGAAAAAGTGAACTATAATATCTTAGTAATAGTAACTTGAAGGGTTTATAAAAATTTAGAAACATATTTTTGAATCATATTTTTTTAAAAGCAAATATCGTTTTTTAGTCTATATACACATTTTGGTCTGTAATATATGTTGATAAATATTTCAAATTATACAAGCTGCGGAAAAATACTAATGCTAGTATAATTGCTAATATATAAGATTAAATATCTGTTACATATTTGAAAAACAAAATGTTTGAACTTTGTCTAATCTACTACTAATATTTAATTGAGTAAACAGGCTCTCAGTTTACTCAGTCTTGTCTTTTATACTGGTGTCAGCTGTGTCAACTGTGTGCATAATGTTTGATATATGTAATTTAAATTACATTTTTAATAATTATTTAACTATTTGATATAATACTATTATTTTGACACGATAAAATATTTGTGGGACATTTTCGAATACTTAACCAAATTTTTTAAAAAAAAGTCAACAAGAAAATTTTCAAAATACCTCATTTATTTATTCATAGAGTTAAATTTAAATGCGTAAATAGACTGAATGTAATTATTTTGCAGCTTTAATACAACTACTGTGTATGTTTTAAAGTTATTTTAATATTGTGAACAAATACTGCTATAATCAATCAGTTTTATACACATATTCACCTTTCATATTTCCATGGCGATAATTGCATGCTAATAAATAAGAATTAAATTTATCATGTTTGAAACTACTTGCGGAACAACCTAATTTGGTAGTTCTAGACCAAACGACTTGAGTGAAATGGCCTATAACCTTCCCATTGCTAAAATATTTTTTATAAATTTTAATACTTCACTTCATTTTAAAATAATTTCACACTTACCTAGATCCTTCGAATTTCTTAATATCAGAATTGTGTTCGTATTTTATTTCATCGAACCACATATCGACTGCCTGTTCGATTATCTGTGTTTTGTTAAGTTTGTAAGTAGCCATTGCATTAAATAGATTTTGCCCATTATCGTATTCTGAAAATAATATAGATATTTATATGATTATGCGCAGTTTAGAAATAGTATCACAGCTAAGTATGCATCTTATTTAACATTTTTATTCACCTGTATTCCTGCATTTGTCGTGTGCCATCTTACATTGTAACACGTTCAGTTTTGCTAAATAAGCTAAATCGTCGTCCCATTCCTGAAAGAAAATAGAATTTGTATTACTTTTGGGCATCATTTTTTATATTATTTTTATTTTATTTACCAAATACGTCATATCTGTAGCTTTCAGCAAACTGGTACCTTCTCCATTAACTGCTTTGCCTGTAGTAACAAATTTTCTCTTTTCATTGTGTTTTTTGAGTACCAGTTCTTTATCATCTTTATTGAAGTCTAAAGCTTCATAATCCACACAAATTTTTGCTGGTTTTTGCTAAATAATATATAACAATTTAATGATAAATAAACAAAGTGCTGCCTATTGTAATTAAAAAATATCATTTACTAATTCATATGATTATTGTTGTAATCATGTTTGTCAATATTAATAGAAAAGATTTATCTGTACAAATTTATATTATTATAGTAACTTTTGGTTACTCTGATTTTTTATTTAAATTATCAAAAAATTATGGAATATTTTTTATGTCAAAACATATCTATAATAGAAATAAGTATATTTTTATAGTTCATTTGTTGAATTTATGAACATATATTACTCACATCATGGCCACATGCAAAATTTGTCGTTTCTCTACATTTAAATTGGCAAAAATCCTTTGCAAAAATATATTGTAATTGTAGAAAGAAAAGAGCGTAGGAAAATGCCAATTTGGCACCTAAAATAAAAAATATAAATATAAATATATTATTTCAACAAATAGATATTAATAAAACATTTATTTAAGAATAGCATATATATGATATTTTTTACCCATTCTGTAAATACAAGTTTATTGAAAAAGTATTGATGTTAGTTATTGCCGTTACTCAATGCAGGTACAATTATTGAACTAACAAAACTTAAATGGTATTTTTATCAAAATCTGTAACAATTCGATACGCAGTAATTGGCGTTACTTTCTTATATGTTCATGATATCTAACATGTTTTGGTATATTTTATTACATATAATTATTGAACTGATAATAACAAATATTTCCATGGTTTCATTTATATAATATAAAATAAAACTAGTGGTGCATGGCATTATTCTTTATGGCAAATTATTAGTACTTTCCATACCAAAAACTATTTTATTAGAAAAAACTTTGCAAAACTTTGAAAAAAATTAGTTTTTTGAGAAATTTTGAAATTTTTGAAAAAATTTTACTTGCTTGAAAAAATTGATTGTTTATATTTTGATTTTTTTATATTTTGATTTTTGAACATTTTTTTTAACAATCGCGCTGCATAGCTGATTTGGAGTCAAAATATAATAATCTCCTTATCAATAGGAATCAATTATTTTTTTTGAATTATTCAAATCGGCTGATCCGTGTTTGCGTAATCGTCGACGAAAATTTGTATCCGCGCACACACACACATACATCAATTTTGTCTAAGTTATGCCAAAATCTTCAGAAAATGCTGAAACGTAAGATATATAAAAATTCATTTTCGATTATTTTCGATTACTATAACTTACACTACGGGAAGTTAAAGATTCAGTAAAAAGATTTTTAGTAAATGAACGCAAAGTATTTTTGTATTATATTTTATTTATAATACAATTTTACAATACAATTTTAATATAAGCATTAAAACACTTACATAAAACGTATATGAAAACGACCTCTAATTTGAGCATCAATTAACGTATATAAGGATGATCCTTAATTTGAACCATCATGCTAAGTTTTATCAAAATACCAGTCGAGCAATGGAACGTTTCTGCTTCTTGAAAAATTAAGACAGCTATTTTTCTGTACTTAAAATTTTAAAGTACCTAATTTTATTACAAATTTTGTGCACCAAACCCATGGTTACTAATAGTCAATTATTGGTGCCAGTAATTCAACTTTTCTTGATGACTTTTATTATATTGTTCTATTCGCCGATTTCTTTGGTACTCTATGATTTCTTGTTTAGACATAACCTTGAGGACAGGTTCAGGTTGTGAAACAGCTTTGGAACGTTTCTTATTTGTATCAACTTTTGGTTTCTTAAAATCATCTACATCATCAAAATCAAGTTCGTACATTCTTTTGTTCAACTTGGTGCTATGAGAATAGTTACAAATCATTTCAAAAGTATTCATATTGTGTCTTTGATAATTGGTGACGGCGCAACCTATGAGGACTGATTCGCCCCATATCGCTCTGGCGAAATGACTGATTTCGCGACCACTGGAAAATTGAAATAAATAAATAATAATAATAATAAAATTAATAAAAGCATAGTATGTAGATTCAAATAAAAATTATATTTAGAAGTATTATAAAAAAATACCGTGTATCGCCTTGGAACGAAACAATGTCATCAAGTTCCACTTCGTCTTTTTGAGAAAACCATTCTTTCAAAGCCATTTGTATAATTTTATCTGAAGTGTAATTAAACTCGGCGTGAGTTTTAAATACATTTTGTCCCACGTGAAATTCTATTCGAAAAAGAATAAAATATTAAATATTTTGTAATTCTTGTAATAATTTATATGTAATACCAGTGTCGAAGCAGGTGTGCGCATTAGTTCCGCAATCCATTGTTGACAACGAGGCCAAAAATGCCATTTCATCGCTCCATTCCTAAAATAGTAAAAAATATCTACATATTCCTTCATTTATTTACAACACATGAATTTATCTATACTAGAACTTTATAAATAATTGTTATTTTACCAAATGATTCATAGATTTCGACGAAGGAAAACGCCTTCCAGTCGTGGTGACTGCTTCTCCTCTGGCAATCAATCCTCGGACATCATTATGTTCACGAACAATGTACATTTTTTGATAATTTGATAGTTTATACTCATTAAATCTTTCGCAATATCTGCTTGGAAAGTTCTATAAAAATATAGTTGATTAAATATCAAAAATTAATAAATGTTATAGAATTAATATGTAATACACTCAGAACAAAATAAGAATTTCATTGTGTCGATCTGTGAATGTATATTTGATATTTATATAAAAATCTTAATTAATAAGCGTTAAGAAGTTGATGAACAGCAGCATATATTTTATATAATTTTTATTATCTCTTGGCATAAAATTATTTAATACTTACGTCAATGTCACAAGCAAGATTAGTTTCGCCGTCAATGCATTTATAAATGCAGTAGTTTTTGCGAACTTTGTAACGTTTTCCATTTGTAATACATACACCAATTGCTAAACAAAATAATATTTTCAAAACAACCGTCATTTCTATATGAATTTCGTAATGCTCTTATGAGCTTGTCTTTTATTGATATGGTAATTGGAAGCTTTAATTGAAACAGTAATTTAGCTCATCTGAAAGTTGATTACGTTTAGAATCAAATACATATTTTATCGTCAGTTTTAACTACACCGTATATTATATCTGCAATCCAATTAAATCCTAATGACCTATAAATCAAATTTTATCGCAATTTAGATTTTAATATGTCGGTTTAATAATTTTATTTAATTAGTTTCATCATTTGAAAATAAAATAATGCTTAATTAGTTTAAATGTTTGTTTGTTTTAACATTTTTGTTCTTGATTTATCGCTGTGATTGTTACTAAAATTTGCATTGGGTGTGTTTTAAAATACTTCGAAATAATTTTATCAAAACGAAATATATAAATATATAATTCAAGGAGAGCAACAAATAACGATAGCATAAATTATACGCTTTACTGATACTCAATAATTATGCAGTATATTTATATGTATCATTGCATTTATATTATTTACTAGAAAGAAAATTATTTTCATTTAATATTCCTTTCATTTAATTATCCTTATTAAAACAGATATAAAATAAAACCAATCATTGTTTCTTTCGTCAACTATAATATTACAAAATGTTCAATTCCTAATACTGGATTTTTAAAATACACGATTTTCTTCAATAATTACATATTTATTCTGTATTCTTGCAAAGGCCATTGACAACTTCCGTCTTGCAAGCTGATCCACTTGGACCGGAATCGTAAACCGAATGTTTTAGGACATTTCCATATACATAATTACATGCCAAAAGGTATGCATTGAATTTGCCATCCATGTAATGAACCATCCCACAACCAACCCTTGGAGATTGTGCCCAAATCAATTGAGTGAAATGTCCTATCATTTTTGGTGCAGCTGATTGTACAACTAATCTTTTAGTAGTTGTTGAAGTTTTCGACGAAGCTTGCGATTTTACGCTACTTTTTGATACAGATTTACTTCTGGGACGCTGGGCTACATCTAATTTTTTACTTGATGATGCTTTGGTACTGAAAATGTTAATTAGATTCAATAAATAATTTATTTTAAAAACTGGTTATGAAAGAAAACTTACGCTGTGATGGATTGTCTTGATGGAGGATGAGTAGGATTTGATCCAGTGAAATTTTTTATATCCGACAGTTGAACATATTCAATTTCGTTGTACCATGCCTCCACACCATTTTTGATTACATCTTTCATATTGTAAGTTGCTGTTGTAAACGCATTGAATAAGTTTTGGCCGTTTTGTGTTTCTAGAAAATTGAGAAAAATCATTATCAATCTATCATCATTTATCACAAACGTTTAAAAAGCATGCAATTGGACTCATGCACGTTTACTATTAACTTGTAATTTTTTTTGTATCTCTTATGAGAAATCCTGATATATTTAACAAAAGGCGCATAAAAAATAATAAAAATTTTGAATTTAAATTTAATTAAACCTGTATCTCGACATTTATCGTGCAACATTTCACATTGTAAAGTGTTCAGATATGCCAGGTAAGCCTGTTCTTCATCCCAAGCCTACAATGAAAACAATAAAATATTAACAATTTGAAATACTTATTAATAATGATTATAATAATATATAAATAATTGCAATATAGGTAAAATTTGCTATAGACCTATAATTATATAGCATATTTATTATCTATTATAGATTATAAATATTGTGTATACTCAGTGGTGTTGTCGAGCCGGAACGCGCCGGAACGTCGTTCCGGCAAATCATTTTTGAGCCGGAACGCGTTCCGGCAAGAAAAAATATAAAAACATCGCTACATACAGAAAATGATTTAATAAGTAAATTTTATACGTTATTATTCAACTAATTTTTATTAAATGTTATTATTGTAATAAACATACATATATGTGCACAAAATGGGTTTTGTAATAATTTTTGTTTCTTTCCTTTTTGAACGGAACTGGAAAAACATGAAAATCGGTTTTAGAACCGGTTTTTAAATTTTAGCGTTCCGGCAAAAAAACATTAGCACAAAACCACTGGTTTTATCAAAGTCGTTTTTAATTTAGTAACAAATTGAGGTGTATGAACTTCTTATAGAAAAAATAATATTTATAAATTAAATCTTACATTCATTCGCATTTCTTATACACTAACATCTACATCATAGGTTCCTATTCATGTATTTTTATAGCCTTACGTGTGCCTATACGTTGCATTCTATACTACACGCCTTACATCTGTACCATGCGCTATATTTCATTATATACTCTCAAATCCCTACATTGTATACCTAATACACCTAACCTATATCTACTATATATCCTATTACCTATAATTTCCCTTACACGCTACATTAACCCTACCGAGATTCGAACCCGGGTCCGCCGCGTGGCACGCGACGACCTTATCCACAACACCATCGTAACGCTACAATCAACCGTCTCTTTTCGCGTGTCGTCGCGCCACCTTAGTATTAATTACCTAATTAATTAGAAAATGACGCGCGGAAACAACAGTGCGTCCCATATTATATTATTAGTGGGGGTATCCGATAGGGTAGTGGTTAAGGTGCGCGACTTCCACGCGGAGGTCCCGGGTTCAATTCCCGGTATAGACAATAGGTAGGTAGAGGTAATACATAGAGCGTAAGGTAAACCTATATAATATAGGTGAATATATAAATTAGACAGTAGTATTTATAAGAAGTAAAAGGTATGTAGGGTATATAATAAGTTAATGACGGTATCGATATCTCACGGTATGATAATAGATATTTATCGATGATATACAATAATATAATATAGTATGATAGGTAATAGGTTATCTATCATATTATTAGGTTAAGTCTTATAAAGTATTGTAATAAATCTTGAGTACTTTTATATCATAATAAATACCTGTAGGTATTAATGAATACAAATAATACCAGAATAAATATGATTAATGTCATTGAAGAATATAAATTATGTACTCAATGATTCCCTCATACTTGTACAATTTAATGTATAGTCTAGCTGTGTATAATAGAGTTAATTATATGAAAAGTCAATATATTAGATTTGTGAGTTCTTATCGAAATATATCAAATTTTTTGAACGTTTAGCGTTCCGGCAAAAAAAATATTAGCACAACACCACTGTGTATACTATAAAAAATCTGTCAATTTCAAAGGAAGTTTGTAACAAACACTGAACAGGCTTAAATGATAACATGTAACTAGGTCTTTATTATAATGTTATACATCAGCAGTTGCTCAATATAGATTTATTTATGTCCTTTAGTTATAAAATACTTGTATATTATACTAAAATATAATTTGAGGGTTGTTCTTACCAGAGCGGTAATAAAATAAAAACACTGGTGGTTGATTGATGTTGATAATTTTATTCTTGACTATTTTCACAATTGAAGAATTTGTTTGATAACCCTTTGGTTATCTATAAGCAAAGACTTCATTAAAAAAACTGAATACTAAGCCTGACAGCCGATCTAAATCCTAACTTATTCGAATATATTAAATAAATTGTACGCAAAACGTGATTCCGAAATCTAATAACACAAGGACAGAAGAACTTTGGATAACACTCAAATAGTACGTAGTAAGGCAATGCATAATGAATTATATATACTCGTATATATATATATATATATATATATATATTACAAAATAATACAATTTAAATTATATATATATTGCCTCTTTGTGGCGTCAATTTAAATCGATAAAATTGAATTAGTTTCAATTTACTAAGGAAATTTTTAAGATCAAAGCTTCTAAATTATTAATATAAATGTTATCTATCTACATCATTAACATCATTATTATAGTAAAGCAATAATAGCAAGTATTATTTTAATTAATATTTCGATAATATATTATTTATTTACCAATTCTTTCATATTAGCCGCAGTAGGCAAGCTGACACCAGCTCCATTTTTTGCATTACCCAACGCAACTGTACTTCGTTTTGCATTGTGCGTTTCTAAGGCGAATTTAATTTCATCTGCCCCAAAATTCAGCTTTTTGAATTGATTACATTTTGAACTTGGTTTTTCCTATGTGTAAAATATCGAATTCAAATATTACTTATTGATAAATCAGAGTTTATTGCAGAGTCTGAGGTCTAAGGTTTCATTTTACTTACTGTATGATTACAAGCGATGTTTGGTATTCCTTTGCAATCGAATTGGCAGTAATCTTTTTTCTGATATGTAGGTGTTACCAGAAATGTCAATATTAGAACTGAATAATTAACTGCAAAATATTGTTATGATATAAACAAATGCATATCAAAATTGTCAATATCAACCATTAACTTTACCGATATTTTTTGTCTTCATTTTACTAGTGAATTCGTTTGCATTATAAATGTATTAAATCATGTTGGATTATATTTTTGAATTTTTATAATATGCCAAATGACGTTTCTTTTGTTTGGCGTAATTAAAGTCAACATTCTCGCTGAGCGATAATTGCAACATTATATGATATAATCTTTCCGATCTTATTACGAATTCATAAATATGAACATGAGGTATTGAGAATATTTATTCAATTATTACATACACAATTATACAAAATTATTATGTTACAAATTCACAAATTTCAAAGTACCGACATGTGAAATATTACATTTACACTTGTAGTTACAATACTAAGAATTTTTAATGTCCTCCTATATATGTCCGGAGAGCCTGACAAATATACTCTGGCACCTATCACATTTCCATAGACGTAGTCACATGTAAACAAATAATTGTTATCACCGTGATTCGTAAAATTGCTAATGGCACAACCGACTGATGGTGTTATTGCCCAAACCAACTGCGTAAATCGGGAAATATCCAGCTTTCTGTAATTTACCCAAAAATAGTAATAATTAATGGTTCAACAAATCAAATTATAGCATTACTTTCATTCAATACTATTACAGATGGAGCAAGATATATACGAAATAGAAATATTAGCTAATTATTAATTTGTTATATGTTCAATAGTATTATCGAATGAAACAATTTGAGGTTTACTTACGAGTCGCCATATTTTTTAATATCAGAAATTTCAACGTCCTTAACTTCATCAAACCAACCCTCGAGAGCATCATCGACAATATCTTCTAAATCAAGATTGTCTGTGTCTTTGATAAACCATATATTTTGACCATTGTGAGTTTCTGTAAATTCATATAATAATATCTATAAATATAATCATATTTATTGTTTTACCGAATGTGTTATTTTACTCAACTTGTATCTCGACAGTAGTCATACCTCATTTTACAATTTAAGATATTAAATGAGGCTAAGTATTCCAATTCATCATTCCATCTCTGTAACATAAATTTATGAAATGGAAACATTTTGCGAAAACATAAAATAAAAAAAACTAATCTTGCACATTTTTGCTAATTAATTATAGAGAAACGACTTGGCCAATCGTCCCACAACACTATCATAGCGCGTTCTACCGATTTTTGCGAAATGACTTTTAAGTTTTTGAAATCAGTTGAGCCGTTTTTTGAGAAAAGATAGACAAAAGAAAAAATTTCAGACCAGACGCATTCACAATCGTACATATATACACATCTGGTTTTTGCATTTTCGTACTCAAGCAACTTAATAATAATTAAGTGCTTGAAACATAAACTTCAGTTGCGCTAATTTAAAAATAGTAGGTGCTATAAGTACAGTTTCTAATGTATACGAGAACATAAAAATGCACATTACTAGTTCTGTCATGTCCAAAGCTGGTGGCAATTGTTCACCGTGCCTATTGTGTGCAAGTCCTTCCGCCACGTATTCCCGTAATTCATTGTGTTTATTTAAGATGAAACTACGACCATCAGCATCTATTTCCATCCGGTGATAACTCTCACATTGTTCATCGGGTTCACCCTAAATTTGAATCAAACTAGCAAAAAGTTTTGCAATCCAATAGTGTTTTTGATAAAAAAATATAAAAACTTACCGAATTATTGCACGCTATATTGAAATATTTGCCGCATTTGTATGCGCAAAAGTCGGTAGAATTATAACTTAGGACCAGTAAAATTGGAAATAGTAATATTTGGAGAAAATTATTTCTTGAAAATAGCGTCATCTGTTCAATGAATTCACTAATGCTATTATTATTTACTTATTATTATTTAATATTAACTTTATTGTTAGTCAACTGTATGGTAGAACAAGATTCCAACAGATATGTCATAATTATGCTAATAATTAAGTTTGGTTCATTTGTTTTCAATACATATCAGAAATATCAATCTTTAAAATCTGCATAGAGAATACAGGTCAGGTTGTCTACATTCCATAGACCTTATAATACATGTACTGCTAGTCGAGGCATAAAAATGTGTCAAAAGACAAAAAGTGATAGTGACGTCACCGGGTGAACGAGCGTAGTTGAGAACCGTCGAATACTCCGGTTCAAATACCACGGTAACTGTTATGACATTTAAAGAAATTGGGAGTATTCGACGGTTTTCGGCAATACTCCTTTACCCGGTGACGTCACTATCGCTTTCTTTTTTTGATAGTATTTACGTAGACCAAATAATAAATATTTTTTAAGAGGTCTATGACTTTTAAACATGGGAAACATATGAGGCCTAGCAGTCCATGCTTTATAAACTCTGTGCTACGTTAACATTCAACTATAACTCATTAAAACCACTCTTTATTTTAATTTTGAAACATCAAAAATGAAAAATTGAATCTGCAACATATTTACACAATAAATACTAACGTCAACTTATTTTCGTTTGTGGATTAATATAAAAAATAGTCAAGCTACTTTTGCCGTAAGTTTTGTCAAAACTTTATCAAAACTTTGTGTTTGATTTATTATTTATGATTAAGATTTTTGTGAATCCATAGAAAAAATGAAAAAATATTTATTGATGTTCTAATATCTTGGAAAATTGATTCAGAAGCAAACATTAATAAAACAATGTAATAATTTTGATAATAATATATTATTCTGCAATTATTTTTATTTAAGATATTAAACTTCAGATATTATAAGTTCGATTTCAATCAAAGACATAAGCCTTTTTCACAACCATTTGGGCAAGCAGAACAAGTTACCACTGCTGTATGTGCTGACTGCGCAACCCACTTTATCAGTGTTTCCCCAAATTACTTGAGTGTAATGACCAATTGCTTTCTTGCTAAAGGAAAAAAATGTTTATATCATTTTTTTAAATAAAGAAAGATCAAGCTTTTACAGATGTAGTATTGTCGTTTTTTTATCCTTACTACTTGCCCTGGCAGATGTACTACTAGCCTCAAATACAGAGTATGTTTTATTACCGCAGTTTTTTTTTAAAATAATAATAGAAAATATATTAATAAATAATTATTAAAGCATGCTTCATTACACATCATTGAAACAAATCAATTGCACTATTAATTTTTAAGGTATATTCTCTATTGCATACGTTTTATTCTTACCTATGCAAGAACACTATAATATATCGGTTTAGCTATTAATATTATAAATTTGTTATTTATAATCTTTAAATTAAATTTTAGGTACGTTAATACATTATCTTGCATAATTTGTAGCGCTATATTAGGTCTTTAGTAAATTCAATCCTAATTTTGCAGTGTTTCAAATAAATTGTTGTTTTTCAAGTTGAAATGTAAAAATGAAGTTTGAAATATGAAAATTATTAAATGACTTACTCTACATAAATTGTTGAGAGTTTCTCTATGTCTGATTTTCGTGTGTATTTATTTTCACTGTACCAAGCTCCTACAGATTTTATAGCTCCTTGAGGATTAATTGTTCCTGTTGTGCCAAAAGCGTACAGATTCTGACCACTCCAACCATGACCTATGTTAAAAATTGTAAATTATTTTATAAATTATTTGTTATGTGTAATATTCTGTATTTTATTCAATTAATATATGAAATATCTTACTTGTCCTAGCACAATCATGGTTCATTTTGCAAGTTTTCACATTCAGCGAGGCTAAGTAAGCTAACTCGTCATCCCATTTCTGTTTTTAAAAATAATTGATGATTAGTACGCATGCTTCGAGAGAAACAAGAAGATATAATATCAAGCATATGTGTCGCTAAGGACTGCGATGAATATAATAAATTTTAATTTGGCTATGTGTCTAATTTACAATATAGATAAAATGCAAATGAAGTGCAAAAATGTAACTAATCATAAGTCCAGAAAATATACGTATAGAAATGTGTTTGAAATGTAAACTATTAATTACAAAATGTTGAATTTGTATCTAGAAATAAAATTCTACTGCAATAAGCATAGGCAATATAAATGTATTCTGGTATGGTTTATGTCTTTTATCTGTCATTATTGAAAAACAAAATCAAAATTTTTCGAAATTACTACAGGCACAGTTTTATTATACCTAACAAATTTATTGTTAATAATAAAGACTCTTCTTTACCAGTTTCATCATTTTCGCAGCAGTTGGTGCAGTTTCGTTATCTTTTATTAGTCCTACTCCTCTAGCCACAAGACTTCTGAAAAAGTTATGCTCGTCCAAAAAATCCTGCTTCAATTCTTCGGTCATAGGAACATCCTGATAATCCACACATGTTTCGGCTGGAGCACCCTTCAAATATAATTTTCAAAATAGTAAATACATATTGAAAATTAAATTCATGAAATAATAATTGCCATAGAAAAATAACTAGATATTAGAATCAAATAGAATGTTGAGTTCAGCAATATATTTAATTTTTCACCGTATTATTGCATCCAACATTTTGCTGCGATCCACAGGGGTACTTGCAGTAGTCTTCGGCATTCACCAAAACTGCCACCAGAAGCAAAGAGAATACAGTGTAGGAAACTAAAATAAGAGCGAGTTTTGATTAACATTATTTCTTATTATTTATTATTTAATTTTAATGCAAAAATTTTTTTGACTTACGCATGGTGCGTGCTATAATATTATGTCTCAAATTGTATTCTATTTCTGACCTATTTATATGAACAGAAGCAACACATAATTCCTTCAGCATTAATGATAAAATATTGCGTATAAATTTATTCTTGGAAAATACATTTGTTGACGTTTTTCTTGTCGTTGATTAATTCTTCAATTTCAATAATGATAATTTGATTTGATAAACATGCGAAAAGTTAAATAATTTTTGCCACAACTTGTGTACAATGCACTTTTCGAGGCACTTATCAAATGATAAGCAATTGATAAATTGATAAGCGCCTCGGAAAGTGCATTGTACTAAGGTGACCACATACGTCCCGGATTGGCCGGAACAGCCCCGGTTTTCCGCCTTGCGTCCCGGCTTTCTCTAAAAGCAATATTGGTCCCGGTTTAAGGTGTTTTGTCGCGGATTTTTAAAAATGTTTTGATTGCCAATATATTTTTAAATATATTTCAACTACGAAATTTGAACCGAAAAAATGTGCATATAAGTTTTTCACCAACACCTCTCCTCCCAACCGCTCTAACACACATTCTAATCCGTCCCGGATTTCATGCAAAAAAATATGTTCACCTTAATTGTACACAAGTCGTGGCAGAAACTATTTAACTTTTCACATTTTTGTCAATTAAAATTATTAATATTTTTTTTACTTTTCATATACAAAAATAATAAAAATTTATTGTGTTGACAACTTAGTTAGCTAATTCACTGATGATGACATTAAATTAAATGTCGAAATGTTTAGAATTAAAGATTATTTTATAAATCTTTGCCTTTTGTCTATATATATATATGTATATATATATTATATGTTTCATAATAGTTTCTAAATATTGAGTTTACATACCCATTTTGTAGTACCTCTTCTCGTGACTTGATTTCCACTAGTCTATACAATCCTATTTATATGAACAGTCAAAATGTATTTTTTTTAATATGCTTAATTTTTTATTTTCATAAATATACAATGCTTATGTACATAGTTATTACTACCAATTTCAAATAACACTTTACACTTATTAACTATCAAATTATCATTTTAGGTAGAAATTACTTGATAAGACTGCATTTATAACTATTGTAAAACATTGTGATTTAGGATTGCATTATGTTAATTGCGTTTCTTGTATACAATTATATACAATATTTTGGAATATGATCCATAAATTATTACTAAGTCGCTTTGATTTAGGCATTTCAAAAGATAAAAACGACATTTTGTTTTAAATTCAAATTTATGCAAAGTTAAGCTCTAAATTAAATATTGCATAGAATGTAATTATTTTTGGAATATTGAAAATATTTTAATTTCACTACAGCTTTGCATATTCAAAGTGATTTGTTAAATATTAAACATGTAGTTTGTGAAAACATATGTACATCCATAATTCATGCTATTGCATTTTTGAATTATAATTAAAATTATCATACAGACTATGTGATATTAATTTTTTGTATATAACTTTCATTAGTTATTATGGTGCCGTTCGTGGATTTTTTCTATTCAAATTCTACATAATTTCATTTCAATGACAATAGTTTATTGATTAGAGAATTTTCTTATCAATTTTATTGTAATAATATCAGTTTCTGGAAACTTAAGTTTTTAAATTTTGAAGTGCGGACAGTGTCTTGTAAGCGAACTGGTACACCTGATTGGAAAAATTGCTGGTGAATATTTTGTGATAATACATCTTTATGAAATAAAATCTACTAGTACTTGTAATAATTTTATAATATGAAATATAAAGCATAAACTAATTTTGACAATTACAAATGATCAAAAATATTCATTAATATTGTTAAATAACTACTACATGAAAATAATTTCATCTTTCATCAAAGATTTATTATATTATGAGTATTATAAATATTGGATTAGACTAATTAAGCTAGTGGGGCGCATGGCATCGTGCCTTAAGGCAAATTGCTGAAACTTCCCGTACCAAAAATTTTTTTTTTTTTTAAAGATTAACATTTTTGAAAAAAAAAAATACTTTGGAAAAATTAGAATTAGCAGAAACTATAAATTTTTGACAAAATTTTACATTTTTTGAAACAAGAAAGACTCTTTCGTTTTCTTTATTTTGAAATAATTTGAAAATTCTGAACCTTTTTTCAAAGCAATCGTACTGCTTTAACTGCATTCAGACGAAATATCGCAGTCCATACATTATAAATTCTGTGCTACGTTAACTTTCAACTATAACTCATTAAAGCCACTTCTTATTTTAATTTTGAAATACCAATCAAAAAGAATTGAATGCTTTAACATTTTTATACAAAAAATAGTGACGTCTATTTACTCTCGTTTATATATTAATATAAAAAAATAGTTGAGCTATTTTTTCGCCGTAGGTTTTTTCTATCAAAAATGTATCGAATTTTTGTTTGATTTATTTTAATGGTTTTTGTGAATCCTTAGAATTCTAAAAATGAAAAAATATATATTAATGCTTTAATATCTTGGCAAAATTGTTTAGATACAAACATAAATGAAACAATGTAATAATTTTGATAATAATATATTATACTGCATTTATTTTTACAAAGAGATATAAAAACATTTATGAAAACGTCAGATGTAGTAAGTTCGAATCCAATCATAGACATAAGCCTTTTTCACAACCATTTGGGCAAGCAGAACATAATTTACCAATTTTATACACAGATGCTCCAAGAAGGTTGCCGCCGCGGTAGTTGCATGTAACAAGCAATTTATTCCATTTACCGCTCTTGAATGTGCTGGCGGCGCAACCTACTTTATCAGTGTTTCCCCAAATTACTTGTGTGTAATGACCAATTGCTTTGCCACTAAAGAAATATATAAAATTAAATTATATATATATATATATATATATATATATATCACATTTAAGTTTTTGTCTGAATGTCCTTTACCCTCTACAAGCGTTGAGTTCGCCAAAAATAGTGAACTTTTTTTTCGATAATGTTCAAAATTTCAAAACTTCAAAATCGTATAACTCAAAAACTTATTGATCTTGTTGTATAATTTTTTTGTGACGGATTTTCTAATGAAAACTCTTTAATTGGACTTCTTTTTGGGCTTTTGCTGATTTTCAACTTGAAAACATTGAAATGTTGAGTATTGAAATGATTTTTTCTGAATGCCATTTTTGGCTATCTGTGACAGATACGTCAGATCTTTAGTAAGTTAAATACTGATCTCGCAGTGCTTCAAATAAAATACTACCTTTTTACTACCGTAAAAACTATATCAAATTACTTACTTTACATATACACCTGGAAGACTCTCTATGTCGGATTTTCGGGTATCTCTATTTTCATTGTACCAAAGTAATACAGATTTTACAACTCCTTTAGGATCAATTGTTCCTGTTGTGGCAAAACTGTATATATTCTGACCACTCCAACCTTTGCCTATGTTAAAATTAATTCATAAATCATAATTCATGAGCAAATTTTACATTTTGAAATAATAAATCAAAGATTTTTGTATATAATATTTTGTATATCTTACTTGTATCGGCACAATCATGTTCCATTTTGCAAGTTTTCACATTCAGCGAGGCTAAGTAAGCTAATTCGTCATCCCATTTCTATTTTTGAAAAAAAAGGATAATTAACAAAAATATCAAAACAAATAACAAAACGATGTGGAAATATATTTTTAAATGCGTTAGCAATGCTTTTAACTTCGTAACTATCAATAACTGAAACGTTTAGTTCCTTAGTAGAATTTCATAATAGCGATAATCAAATGCAATTCTATTTGTTTTTTTCTTTGATCCATACGTCAATGAGAGTAGTAATATAAACGTTTTTTAGTATACTGCTACGGTTTATCTCTATTATCTGTTATTATTAATGAGAAACAGAATATAGATCTTTTTTTTTAAATTAGACATATTACTATGCAAAAAACTTAAACAGTTTTGATATATCCAAAAAATCATTTTTTTACTTAAAAATACTTATGACTAGCTTGACTTCTCCATATTTACCAGTTTCATCATTTTTGCAGCAGTTGGTGTAGTTTCGTTATCTTTCAATTCTCCTACTCCCCTAGCCACAAGACCTCTGAAAAAGTTATGCTCATCTAATAAATCTTGCTTCAATTCTTCGGTCATTTCTATGTCCTTGTAATCCACACAAGTTGAAGCAGGAACTCCCTTCAAATATAATTTTCAAAATAGTAAATTCATATTAATAAATAAACCTATTGTAATTGACATGAAAAAAACTAAATATTAAGTTTATTAAAATAAAATATAATATTTAGGAGTTTAATAATAAGAATAATGTATTAAATTACTATTTAAGCAATATATCTAATTTTTTACCGGATTATTGCATCCGACATTTATCTCCGATCCACAATTGTACTTGCAGTAGTCTTCGGCATTCACCAAAACTGCCGCCAGAAGCAAAGAGAACACAGTGTAGGAAACTAAAATAAGAACAAATTTTGATTAAATCATTTATAAATATTTATAACAAGCTCTATCCGTTCATGCTTTGCCGTGATTTAGTTTAAATTAAAAAGTTGAACAAATATGTGCATTTGTTACATTTAGTTTAACGTTACTACTATCTGTTCAACAATTTACCTGTTTAACAATTTGTCTACTAATTTACCTATCAACCTGTTTATCAATCTACCATTTTACCGGCCTTTTTTATATAAGATTTATTTTTTATATAACAATATGCAAAAATTATTTTGACTTACGCATGATGCGCGCTATAATATTCAGAGTCAGATTGTATACTATTTCTGATCTATTTATATGAACAAAAACAACACATAATTCCCAACCTTAGCTTTAATGATAGAATAATGCGTATGAATTTTTTCTTGAAAAATTCTTGTTTTGTACGTTTTCTTTTTATTTGATTAAGTTTTCATATCAGATAAGATTGATTTTAGAATTATAATCAAATATAATTTCAGTTCGCATTATGATCAAACTAAAAAATATGAACAGGATCCAATTTCAAATTGCCATAAACGCATATAACTTATTTGGGATTGAAACTATAAATAACTTTTTTTCTTTTTTTCAAAGAATATCAGGTAACCGATTGATTGAAATAATTTTGAAGAAAAATAAAATTTGCGGTACCGTGATAACAACGCAGAATCAACGTATTTTCTAAGCTTTCTTTCATTAATAAAATTTTAATATATATATATATATATATATATATATATTATAAATTTATAATATATTATATATATATTATGAATTTGTTCTATAATAATTTCTAAATATTGAGTTTACTTACCCATTTTGTAGTAACCTCTTCTCGAGACTTGATTTCCACTGGTCCATACAATCCTATTTATATGAAAAGTCAAAAATGTATCTTTTTTAATATGCATAATTTTCTATTTCCATAATTATACAATGAATTCTGTACATAATTATTGATATCAATTTCAAATAACACTTTACTCTTATTAACTAATAAATTATCATTTTAAGTAGAAATTACATGATAAGATTGCATTTATAACTATTGTCAAACATTGTGATTTAGGATTGCATTATGCTAATTGCGTTTTTTTGCATACAATTATACACAAAATTTAGATATATGATCCGTAAATTATTACTAAGTCGCTTTAATTTAGGTATTTAAAAAGATAAAAACGGCATTTTTTAAAAATTCAAATTTATTCAAAGTTAAGCTCTAAATTAAATATTGCATACAATGTGATTATTTTGAAATATTGAAATTGTTTTAATTCCACTACAGATTTGCATATTCATAGTGATTTGTTGAATATTAAATATGTAATTTGTGTGAACATTCAAATCCAACATAAATTTAGTTCAACCATAATAGATAAGTATTTTTCTTATATCAATTTGATTGTAAAATCAGTTTCTGGAAACTTAAGTTTTCAAATTTAGAAGTACGGACAGTGTCTTGTAAGCGAACTGGTACACCTGATTGGAAAAAATATAGGTGAATATTTTGTAATATTACTTTTTTTATGCAATAATATCTACTAGACTTGTAACAATTTTATAATTTGAAATATAAAGCATTTATTAATTCTAACAATTACAAATGATCAAAAATATTCATTGGGAATTAACATTTTTAAATAACTACTACATGAAAATAATTTCATCTTTTATCAAAGATTTATTATATTAGGAGTATTAAAACGTAATACTGCAATATAAATAATACAAGAAATTCATGAAATAAAACATAGCATTAGGAAAAGAAAATGTTGTAATAATACTGAATATTAACTGTTTACCGCAATCATTGTTTCTAATGTCATAAAATACCAAGCTGCTTTGAATCTTATGGGCTTAGAAGATCTTGAAGCAATAATCATGAGAGCTTGTATATTTCTTTTATTATATCTGTACCATTCTGCATTATATACAGCCCCTACTAAAGCTTCACTCTAATGTAAATATTATTCATTATAATAATAAATCATAATATTATTGAAGCATATTATTGAAGGCTTGTGCATTTACCTCTATCCCTATTTCATTATAGCTCCAAATGCATGTAATCAAAGTCGAATTCATCAATAAAGTATATAAGGATAGAACAAAATAGTCAAGTCCCAAATCAGTCTGCAAAGATGAATTTTTATATGTAACAAAAATTCCTTACAAATATGTAATACTTTAGTACTTACATAAACTATTGTGAAAATAGTACAGCATATTATAAGCGAAACTGACATTATGTGAACTGTATTTTTTATAAAATACATTTTATGTACTTCATTTGCAAAACTGAAATTTGAAGGTTATATTATTTTACTTCAATCTACTAACTTATTTGTTACCTTAATATTTTTAAATGATTTTTAACGCAAGCTGTAATAGTGCAATATCTGACATCCTGTAAAATATTAATATTGGCTACAGTTTCTCTAAATTTTTGCGGAAATATATCACTGTAAAGTGCTAAAGCAAATCTCTCATTGTTCCTCACTCGATAATTCAGGATCTCCAACTTTAGTCTCATATGTAACATAAGAACAATGTTCAAATAGTTTGCACTGCTGTGAAAGAAACTCACATGCCACGAACATAAAGTACAGATGAAAAAATTCACGAAATTTTTATATTTTATATCTTCAAATGGAAGTGATAAAAATATGAGCACAGGTTGATACTTCTTTTCGCTACCAAACGTGTCGATGTAGTACCAAATAAAATACGGAATAAAAATTAGCAGTTCACAAATTGCAAACCCGAATAAGAATATTCTGTATACTTGATTATTTTTATAAAACTTGCGTAATAACTTTTTCTCAAATTCATCCCCATATCTCTCCAATTCATCAATTTCTATTCTCACTTGATTTATTAATTTATACATAAATTTCTGACGATATTTCAAAGTGACCATAGACACAATTTCAGTTGTTGCTAAAACTGTAGCACTGAGGGCATTTGATACTGATTCGAATTCTCGAAGATGCCCAATTAGAAAAGAATATTGAGCAGCATTTGCCAATATCAAAATAGTCACTAATGTTATATTTATTGCTTCTTTAAGATAACTGGTTTGTGGAGACATCATTGCTCCAAGACCATCGAGAATTTTTAAGCTCGGAAAGAAAATATCAGTTGTTGGTTTAAAAGACATAATGAAATGTGAATTATTACTTCATCAGATAGATACGTTGTGGTTTATTTATTGATTTATATTTTATGTCGTTTTTGCTTAAATAGTAACTGAAGAATCAATTGCTATGTTGTAATAATATAGCACCGATGGAAAAGATTTTATAAGAAATACAAATATAAACTAGTTGGTATTGGTATTTTGCCTTGGGGCAAGTTACATGAACTTCCCGATATGTGTGAATAATCGACTTAATCCTTAAAAAAAATCCTAAAAATCGTAGATTTTTTTTTTTAAAACTATTACAAGGAAATGGCCCGGCCGATCTTTACGAAGAACTAATCAGCACGATTTCTAACCAATATCTATCAAACGGTTTTTGAATTTAAAAAATCAATTTAGAATTGCGAACTAAAACGTGGACGATTAAATTTTCACTTTATTGCGATTTACAAAGAAACGGCCCAGCTGATCGTCGCACATAACTCTAAAACCTTAGTCGTCATCGAGATTCATCGAATGGCTTTTAAATTTTCAAAATCGGTCCCTCCGTTTTTGAGAAAACGTTGATTTACGGCAAAAAATCTGTTCACACACACGCTCACACACACATATTTATTCCAAATTTGGTCTCAATCGATTCAGAATGGCTTGAAACGACGAGAAAACATAAAATTAGCAAATCGGATTTTTTGATAAAAACATAAACTTCTCCTTTGGGAAGTTAATAAAATTATTTTGAAATTAAAAAAAGTTAATTAACGTAATCATGTACATCTGTGAATTAAAAAATTCTAATAATTTCAGCATTTTTAATTAAACATGTTTAGTCTAAATAAAAAGTTCGGTCATATATCAATTTTTTTTGACAATTTACATTAACATAAAATTCAGTTATAATCATAATTTACTTTGCTCAGATAAAATAGTCAACATTTTCAGTGTTTTTATTATTTTATTAATAAATACCAAAATATTGTCAGAAATTGATATTTTTGTTAATTTTGTTAAAATTCATTGGTTTCATTATTTCAATTACACAATTAATATATGTTAGCAAAAAGAAATAATATCAACAAATAGTTGTAATTCAAATTAAAATGAAATCATATTCAATATAAGTTTTAAAAAAAGTAGTATTGGGGTACGTATCTTCAGATTTCAAATATTTCATACTTGTATTCAAAATTGAACTTCAAATTTGTTTTAAAGATTCCCATATAAAATATAGTATGTGGCATTCAATGCTCATAAGTTTTTAAAACATATTATTAGAGCATTTAGAATTCTGTTTTATTTCAAACGTAGCATTTAATTATGTTGGTTCTGTTGACATCATTGCATTAATTTTTATTTAATAATATTGAAATGTAATTTATCCCTTTTAATAAAATTTGTTATAGAAGTTTTATTATATACGACCAAGTTTAATTATTAAATCATACATGTGAAATATGCTTGTCATTGGGAATTGGCAGGGCTGACACGTGTTTCGCAAATTGTACAATAATTAAAATAACTGAATAATTTACGTTTTGTACAGCTGATGACAATCAAACGTTTATTTTGGACTATGGTATAATAACACTGAATTATGCACAAATAAACGCCACTCGAATTTTCAGTTGGACATTATAAATGAAAATTTAGACACTTTACGAGTTGTATTTGAAACTGGAATCTTTTGCATTATTTAAAAGTAATTGTTAATGAATATACTAACGTTTTCCACAATAATGGAGTATAATTCCTAGTATTTTTGTTGCTACTGAAAGTATTACAATTTTTGCTAAAAAACACGTTCAAATAATGAGTAATATATCCAAATATGCTAAGCATATATAAATATAGTCATTATTAAAAAAAATTTAACTTGATTGCAGTATAACTATAGTATAATTTTTGCATTATTTTAACATGTTGTCAGGTAGACAGATAGACAGTTAAATAGGCAAACAAGTCGACAGGTTAACAGATAGAACGGTAAACTAATAGACTAGTTTAGAAGGCTAGACAGGTTGTCGGGTAAAAAGTTGAATAAGTATGGTTAATCAGGTGAACATATTATAACATAGATAGACAGGTTAACAGGCAAAAAAGCAAACAGATAAATATAAATATAATAATTTTATTTGAACAGCGATCAAAACCCATAAGGTTCTATGAGCTGTTGTGATTAAGATCTTACAAACTACGTTTGTTTCATTACATATGGCAACCCAAACAGTTTCACATCTCTGTATGATAAATTTTTATTACCATCTCTGTAATAGGGCAAGTATGGTGCAACAATGCCGAGTGAGGGCTATTTTCACTTGGAAACATATTGCTATCTATATTTCCAAGTAAAAATCGTTGTCAATGTTGCCTGACAACAGGCTGCTCGAAGTGGGTATCGAACCCGGGACCTCTGAAACAAGTCCCATCGCTCTTAACCGCTTACCTACGGGCGAGCCCAAACAGATAAATATGTAGGTAATCAGGTAAATAGGTAGAATAGATACACAGGTAGACAAATAGACAAAGTGGTAGATTAATAGACTTATAGACAGGTTGATATGTAGACAGGTAGACAGGTAGGCAGGTAGAAAAATGTAGGGTTGAAAAGCTAGATAAGTAACGACATAGCCAAGTATACAGGTAAACATAAAAATTTACCATATTTATATTATATTCATTTTACTAATAAACAATAGAACATATTATCATCTATTATTCAGAAATCTGTAATTTCATTAAACAGTTACAGTGAATACATGTAAAATAGATGAGATAACTTATAATTCTGTATGATACAACTGTATAAAATAATTAAATAATCAATACTTGTTCTGATTCGCAAATAGCTAATTTACTGAACTCAAATCGGAAACACTAATTTTTTTTTACATTTAACTTTGTGACAATAAATTTAAACTTTTTTATACAATAAATTATGTAAATTGTACTCAGTAACAATATACTGTACAAAGCTTTGGCCAGGCATAAAAAATATAGTGTTACTTTCAACAAAGTCTATAGGCAGAAGACAAAAACGGATCTCATCATTGAAAGTTACAACAAGAGCCTAAGAAGTAAACAAAATCACTGACATAACAAAGTTATAAATTCCTTGAAAAAGTTTTGTCTAGACTGTCCATTCATTGATCAAAACAATAGAAATAACTTTTTCATCGAATGAATATGCAATAAAGTTGGTCTTCATTGATTGGGTATAGTTTCAAAATTATTTATAAGGCATCGAAAAATATTTTCATGAAAGTTACACAATTGTGATCAAGCAGTCATCAGTCTGTTTATGTTAATTAATTTTAATAATCAATAATTAATAATTAATATTTTCCTTATTATGGCATGACCTCTATATTGTTCATATTTTGATCAAGTCAAATGTAAAACTACTTCAAACTCTGCAATTCCATGGTTTTGTATGTTGATAACTCATCAACCTTTCACAATATAATTGATTGATTACATCAGTATAAAACAATTTGCATGACAGTATAATCCTCGTAATTTATTCATAAACAGTTCCACAATGTTCGCTCACAAACTGTCTGAAATTCTATATCCAAATGAAGCAATATGTTTGTAATTTGTAGAAATTTAAATAAACACCATTTATTATATTAATCCTATTTCGTTTTCCACGTTTGTTCAAAACGTGTTTGAGCAAACTCCATAGATGATCTCGTCCATTTCAATTACACGCGGAGCAAATAAATGGTCGAAAATCTTTTGTCAATTCTGTAAATCGGAATCTGCGTCTACACGTCTAGACTGTCTGCGGGGCGAATGCGTGTGTTTGCCTAAAACTGAAGTAAATGTAGGTATAGGGGAGATCGTGGACATAGGTAGAGTTTAGGTTCTAGGTCCTGTTCTAATTTTATCAAATTGATTAGAGGTCCCAAGTTCTATACCCGCCCCGGGCAGCCTGATGCCAAGCAATTGATTTAATAGAAATTTTGTCAACAATATGTTTCTAAGTTGAAATAGCCCTTACATAGCATTGCTGCATCAATAAAACATGCATCACTATAATAGAGATTGTAATAACAAAATTTATCACATAGGGATAGGACAGCTGTTTGGATTGCGAGTTAATTCAAATCATTGGTGCAGCTAAGGACACTGCAGTTTTACTAACTACACACCATAACTCTTCAAATATTATATATATGTACAGTGGTGTTGTCGAACCGGAACGCGCCTGAACGCGCCTGAACGCGCCTGAACGTCGTTCCGGCAAATCATTTTTGAGCCGGAACGCGTTCCGGCAAGAAAAAAGCTAAAAACATCGCTACATACAGAAAATGATTTAATAAGTAAATTTTATAAGTTATTATTCAACTAATTTTTATTAAATGTTATTATTGTAATAAACATACATATATGTGCACAAAATGAGTTTTGTAATAATTGTTGTTTTTTTCCTTTTTGAACGGAACTGGAAAAACATGAAAACCGGTTTTTAAATTTTAGCGTTCCGGCAAAATAATATTAGCACAAAACCACTGGTTTTATCAAAGTCGTTTTTAATTTAGTAACAAATTGAGGTGTATGAACTTCTTATAGAAAAAATAATATTTATAAATTAAATCTTACATTCATTCGCATTTCTTATACGCTAACATCTACATCATAGGTTCCTATTCATGTATTTTTATAGCCTTACGTGTGCCTATACGTTGCATTCTATACTACACGCCCTACATCTGTACCATACGCTATATTTCCTCAAATCCCTACATTGTATACCGAATACACCTAACCTATATCTACTATATATCCTATTACCTATAATTTCCCTTACACGCTACAATAACCCTACCGAGATTCGAACCCGAGTCTGCCGCGTGGTACGCGACGACCTTATCCACTACACCACCGTAACGCTACAATCAACCGTCTTTTTTCGCGTGTAGTCGCGCCACCTTAGTATTAATTACCTAATTAATTAGAAAATGACCCGCGGAAACAACAGTGCGTCCCATATTATATTATTAGTGGGGGTATCCGATAGGGTAGTGGTTAAGGTGCGCGACTTCCACGCGGAGGTCCCGGGTTCAATTCCCGGTACAGACAATAGGTAGGTAGAGATAATACATAGAGCGTAAGGTAAACCTATATAATATAGGTGAATATATAAATTAGACAGTAGTATTTATAAGAAGTAAAAGGTCTGTAGGTATATAATAAGTTAATGACGGTATAGATATCTCACGGTATGATAGATAATAGATATCTATATATGATATACAATAATATAGTATAGTATGATAGGTAATAGGTTATCTATCATATTATTAATAGAATATATAAATTAGACAGTAGTATTTATAAGAAGTAAAAGGTATGTAGGGTATATAATAAGTTAATGACGGTATAGGTATCTCACGGTATGATAGATAATAGATATCTATATATGATATACAATAATATAGTATAGTATGATAGGTAATAGGTTATCTATCATATTATTAATAGAATATATAAATTAGACAGTAGTATTTATAAGAAGTAAATGGTATGTAGGGTATATAATAAGTTAATGACGGTATAGGTATCTCACGGTATGATAGATAATAGATATCTATATATGATATACAATAATATAGTATAGTATGATAGGTAATAGGTTATCTATCATATTATTAATAGAATATATAAATTAGACAGTAGTATTTATAAGAAGTAAAAGGTATGTAGGGTATATAATAAGTTAATGACGGTATAGATATCTCACGGTATGATAGATAATAGATATTTATCGATGATATACAATAATATAATATAGTATGATAGGTAATAGGTTATCTATCATATTATTAGGTTAAGTCTTATAAAGTATTGTAATAAATCTTAAGTACTTTTGTATCATAATAAATACCTGTAGGTATTAATGAATACAAATAATACCAGAATAAATATGATTAATGTCATTGAAGAATATAAATTATGTACTCAATGATTCCCTCATACTTGTACAATTTAATGTATAGACTAGCTGTGTATAATAGAGTTAATTATATAAAAAGTCAATATATTAGATTTGTGAGTTCTTATCGAAATATATCAAATTTTTTGAACCGGTTTATGAACCGGATTTTGAATTTTAGCGTTCCGGCAAAAAAAATATTAGCACAACACCACTGTATATGTATATATATATATATATATAAACAAATTATTGATTCATTTTCATTCATATTTTGACAAATGATTCATATTTTGACAAATATTAACGCCACCATTTTGATCCTAAAGATAGCTGTTCTTCAATGTTGATTTTCAAGCCAATTTTCTGAATGAAAAAAAGTATATTTTATTACATTTTAAAAATATTATATTATATTTTAAATACTTAATAATAGCAATATTATGTACTGATACATAGATACCTTCTAAAAGTCAGTATAATGAAAATATTGTATTTAGAATATTATTGTCAATTATTGTTCTAACGTTCAGAACGGTGTGGAAAATTTAATTTCTACCATTTTTAATCTAGTACTAATCAAAATAACGAGTTTTAATTAATTATTATCGTTGATAGATCTAATCAAATAATCATTGAACATATGGCAATTAATGCTCATGAAACTAATTCCTGGTGAGCATCAAAACTTTGCTGCTAAAATGTTTGATTTACATGAAGTGCAGTAAGTTTGGTAAACTAGTAATATTAGAAAGTAGATATCAACCGACATTTAATAGGATATACAAGAATTTCTTGTTTCAGAATACTATTTGGTATAACTTTTTACATATTATTGTTCTCGGCTCAATCTTGATATAGAATGGTCATCCCACCAAGATGATCATCAACGAAAAATACTCATTGCTATAATACTAAAAGTATATATCTTTTTAATATAAATTAAATATTAGCATAGACAATTTCTACTTAATACTGGATGTAACATATTTATATAAGCAGTTTATGCAATAACTTAAAAACTATAATTTAAACTTTGCTTATGTTCTGAATTCTACGTGTTCTTCTTCAAGCATTGCAAAATAATTTCGTGAAAAAATTTTAGCTATATGACTATGACATCAGTCATTGCCTCCATGGTTATGTCAATCATTCTGCCTGACATTTACTTAAGCATCTAGAATATGCTATATGTTAAAACGCAACATGATAAAAATTTAACGAAGTTGCAAAATGCAGTAGATAAGTGTTAATCTTTTTAATATGACCTCCATATATTTTTGTTGCTAGCTTGCTTGGAATGTGAATTCATTACTTTGAAATATGTCTTTTATAATTATATACTTCAAACTTGATAAGGTGACATAAATTATAAGGAATATTTGCGATTAGCGTTAGTTGATAGTGTTATATAGTTGACACATCAGTATGTATGCAATCTTTATTAGTTATTGACTTTGTAAATGCTGAAATACCTAGAGACTTAGTATACCATGTTATACAGAAAATCTTATTAACAGCAAAAAGGTTAATTGAACGGGTGTTTATTTAGAAGCATGTGGAAGGGTCTTAGAATTTTTACCTGTGCCTGGTGCATTGTTACCCCCGGTTTCCTCTTTACCGGATTCGCGCCGCGGGACAAGACGCCACAATGGGAATTAATATTTGCGTGCAGACTCAGAATTAATACCTAAGCGATCCAACGTTTACCCTGCCGAAAATTTTTCTTCGACACGATCTCCTTGGCGAATGTGAGGGTGTTTGTTACCCACATACGAATTCCCTTCAAAACGTCGAGGGCATTCGAGGCAAGCAGACTGTGTATAATTTAATCACTTTGAGCAAGCGTATCACTTGCAAAAGTTGGCTTAAATTAATAAGATAAATCTGCATGGTATTTTGAATTAGTAAATACTCCGGGTAACGGAATTTTGGACGATTTGAAATATATTCTTTACATAGCTTATTTGGTTTCAATAGCAATTTGTTTTTCTTAATAGAGTACTTACTGTCTTATAGACATTTATGATAAATATATAATTCACACACACACATATATATATATATATATATATATATATATATATTCTATATATATATATATATATATATATATAAATATATATAATATACATACATTTTGTCCGACGTTAATATAATACCAATTTCAATATTTAAAAACTATACCCTGCTTCTGATTCTTTCATCACTTAATTTATCAGTTATGTTTTTATAAACTCATTTAGAATATTCTTTCAATAAAGTGAAATTATTTTTATCAAACTATTTTGATTAAAAAAAAAGACTTATCGTGAAGTCAAAAGTTTGATTTGAAAATGATAGAATAAAACATTATATTACTGTTTATTAAAATAAACTATTCATATAATATTCCATAATAAAAGATACTAGTACCAAAATATTTCGGTAAATTTCCATCACCATACATGAACAGCAGGTAAATCTCTTCTCATAACAATATCTGCCCTGATATGTGTATCTACTGTTTGCACCACATTATATTCATATTTTTTCACATTATGAAATTCTGAAGTTGTTTGTTCGCCGTCTTTGCAATATATTAGCATCACATTTAGTGTTATAAACAGAGGCAGTATTATCTTTTGAGAGTATGTTTTGCGTTTTGCGATATCTATCAAGTTTAACGGCGGCGCTTAATATCTTCATGCCGAGCCCGGTGGAATGAACATTTTATAATTCATGTTGGAGTAAACTTGGAAAATTATATTACAGTGAAATTATTAACTACATACCTGTTGTATACTACGGTACGGGATATGCATATGCTGTGTGCTTATACATTGCTTTGATAATAGAGTATTTATTTATTGTGATGGAATTATAAATAATTCTCAAATATTGAAAACAGCACGAGATCACAATAATCCGATTAGGTATAATATAAATGTTTATGTGTATGTTGTAAGATTGTAGTTTAAATTTGTTTGGTTTCAGGAAATAGTACCAAACACCTAAAAATGTTTAAACTTTTATTTTCTTATTAACTTCATTTTGTAATCTACTTTACAATATATGTATATATATATATATATATATACATATATATATATATATATGTATATATACATATATAAATATATATATATGTATATATATATATATATATATATATATATATATATATATATAATTCCGCATTTCAGATGGAATGTTTTTATGGTTGGTTTTTATTCATACGTTTCCAGTCTTTGACAAAAACATTTTCAAACGTATTTCAGTTTTTTATTTTGATAATTGGATGGATACCTGAAGAGATATATATATATATATATATATATATATATATATATATATATAAATAAGACATGTTATTTAAGTTAATACATCAAATCAAATATAAGTAATGAAATGAAATATGTATTAAGTACTAGTTTCGTTGCTACATGAGTGTCATTGTTCAGCTAATTCATTGACTATAATACAGTAGCTAAAATAAAAATGAATAAATACAAGCATCCGAAACAGGCAAAAGATTTACAATTATGAAAATTATTAAAATATGAAGTTTTAAATTAAAAATGATCAAGTCAAGGTATAGTAGAATCCAGTAGCCATAACACCTTTTTCTACCGAAATTACTAAGTACAATTTACACATATTTAAATTGAACACTTATTTTTGTATGAGCAGGGTATAGTTTTTGAATATTGGAATTTTTTGTTCCAATATAAGCATATGATATAACGAAAGTATGTAATCATAAATTAAATGCCACTAATAAAACTTATTATAATCTGATGTCTACCGATATCAAATTCACCTCAGTGAAGTTTTATTTTCTAAACTATTTTTCAATGGTTTTGCATATTTCAAAGTGATATTCTATGTGAGAAATTGCGTTTATGCATAATATTTCGCATAAAAATATTTCTCTTCTTTTTGGTAGTTGATATTATTACCGAGAATATGAAGCATATTGAATTTTTGGTTATTATTTTAAATTATTATTTTTATTATTTTAAATAATAAAAAACATGTTCATCATATTTTGTAACATTTTACTTAAATATGAGTAAAATAGCATCTACGAAATATTTGTGGCATATAAAATACCCGATATTTTCTCCACTTTATAATTTGAGGTGTCTTATTTGTTATGAAATAAATAAAAAATAGTTTTTATTAATTATTGATTAAGTAAAGCAAAAATTTTTACGAGATTTTTATAATATTCTATTGTTTATGAATCATGCATGATAACTCAATTTGAATTTCCACATTGGAATAAAATTTAGGAGATCATTCAGAATCAAGAAATGTTTGACTTTGCGCTATAGAGGAATATAATAAAAAGTGTACTATATCAAAAATCATAAAAAATTAAATATTTTGTTTGGCAATTTGAATTTTCAGTCATTTTTCCAATAATTTCGCATTTTGCATTATTACTTACTATTTCAATTGAAAAGATCTATTCCCTATTTGATAGCCTTTTACTGGCTTCAGTTTTATATTATTTACAGAATAGTTTATGACAAATATAAAATACCTGAAAATTTTCCGAACTGTATTATTTAGAGTGCTTTATTTGATATATAGTATATTAGAAAATATCTTTTAATAACAATTTATTATATGAAATAAAGATTATTTAGAGAGTTTTATAATATTATAATTATTTCATTATATTATACTTAAGTAACACATATATTTTATCGATTTTAAAAAAAATTAATTACACGTATAATTTTTAAAGCAATATAATTTTTTTATAATGCGAACTGTAACGGTTATCTTAAAAAATGCTTGTAAAATAGCTTATAGTTTTAATATAATAGCATTTTACCTGAGAACAGCAAAGTCTTATAAAAAATCGTTCAAAAGTTACAACTAAATAATATTTCTCCTATACTATTTTATATACTACAATTCCCATTCCCATAATTCTTATTCGATTTAATTTCTTATATTTATCGTACAGCCTGACAGCTATATCATATCGCACGTAATTTTAGAATAGGAGAAAAAACTCACCGCCGCATATCTAAGCGCTTTGCGGCTGCCGGAAATATGCGGAATGGACTGTCGAGGTATTATATCCGGGTAACGTGAAGAGCAAACAAGGCGCTTTCCAACCCCAAATGAGGATTTATGCCTCGCTTCCGTTTTTCGTACAAATTGAAGTGGCGGAGGGAAACACGCTTTAATATTATGATAATTCGATATTTTTCTTCTGCAACCAAACATCCCCTCTCGTTTTCGATGACTGTATCAATATACGTTTTATATTTCTGAGAGGATTTCTTAATATTGTAATTGATGGCAAAGAAAAATTTAAACATGATACTTTTTGATATTATTCCCCTCTTGAACACTTTCATAAAAAATCGTATATACGTGTATATATATATATATATAAATATATATATATATATATATGTGTGTGTGTGTGTGTGTATGTGTGTATATACTAGCATAACCGGCCAAGCTTTGCAGCGGCTTTTAAAGTAATTCACCAGATTGAAATTTGAATCGGCTGGATAATCAACAGTTCAATACTACAATAATTAAATTAAAGTTTAACAAAAAACAGCACATTGCAAAATTTATTTTAATAACCAAGTGACATTTGTACAGGCAGTAGTGATATTAATTCTTCCTTGGAAATATGGATCAAAAATAGGTTTCTAATTGAAAATAGCTTATTTTGGGCACTGTGGTGTAAAATAGCATTTCTAAATCGAGTTGGAACTTAACTCAGCTTACGGTCCAGCCCTGGGGCAGTACTACCCTTCATACATACACACACACATATATATATATATATATATATATATTATTTATAGTATACAATTAATATGTACGTATTAATATACAGCTAGGAGTGATACGATACTTTTTTTTAATGAAAGAAGTCTGTTTTGCGTTTAGTTACTTCAGCTAACATGTAACAAAAGTTCTGTAAAAATCGGTCTAAACAACAATTTAAAATTATGTTATATGTGTTGATATGCACTCTCTTTATAATCATATGATTGTATTAACAAATGGCGATTTTAGTATTACAAACAGATACTCCAATTATATGTATAGGAATATAAATATTGTATTTATTATGTATATTAACATAGATATTTAGTTACTAAAAGTAAGATAAGTTACTACTAATTACATGTTTCTTCCAAAATATACCTAGGAATTTTGGCAACTTATCTCGTGGAGTAATAATTGTGCAAATAACTTCCCGTAGGGTAAGTTATTGTAATCGTCCAAAAATCGAAATTGAAATTTTTTATATTTCTCGACGTTTTGAAAGTTTCTGAACATTTTGGCATACCTCAGAAAAAAAGGATGGGTGTGTATGTGTGTGTGTATGTATGTATGGATACAATTTTTCGGTCACGTTTTCGGGCACACGGATTCCTATTGATAGGGAGATGTGTTGATTAGTTTTTGGCAAAGGCTGGTCCAGCAGTTACGGAGATAATGAGCAAATAATGCAGAAAATAGAAATCGAGTTTTTGAGAAAACGGAGTATCCGATTTGAATGATTTAAAAAACATTCAATGATTGGGAGATGTGGTTATTAGTTTTTGGCAAAGGTAGGCCTAGCAGAGCTAAATGTTAAAAAAAAGGCAGTTTTTGAGAGAACTAAGCGTCCGATTTAAATGATTCAAAGAACTTTCTGCTTCTTTTAACAAAAAAATTGATTTTGAAAAAAAATCGTTTCAAAATATTTTTTTTTTACTCAAATAAAATTTTTTTTGTATATCAAAAAGTAATCAGATTTTATTTTTAATTCTAACTGAAGTTCTAATATACTTTAATCAAATAATTTCAACTTTGCAATTCAGTTTATATATTTCTCATAAATATTAGACAATGTTATAATATTTATAATAATCTGTTTGAAAACATTTAGTATTCTTCGAACATTTTGTTACGGTACGGAAAGTTCCAGCAATTTGCCTTAAGGCACGATGCCATACACCCCACTAGTTATTTAGCATTTTGTCAATTTTTGTTTTCGAGATCGATGAATAATGTTTATTTTCGAAAAATTAATTAAAGAATGTTCTTGTTTACTGTGCAAAGTTACTAGTTAGCAAACTATGTCCAGAAGGGATATATACAACTATTGGAATCTGCAGTGACGAATAATAGTTCTTAATAATAATTTTACTTTTCAAGAATAAATTATAAACCTTATTTTTTATTTTACACGAGCTACATTTTTATGTATATTTTTTTCTCAATCACACATACAATTTCCATTTCCATACGAAACCGTCCCAACTAGTTGGAATCAAGACATGCGTGCGAAATGCGATACTAAGGGTTGATTTCAAGTGCGCCCGGCCGTTTGATAGTTCCGTGTAACGTGAGATGACGCCCAAGTAACCGGATGCGCACACATCATGTATGTTTCCGGTTATGAGCCATGGTTTTCCGTTTGCTGGATACACTCGAAACCTCGAGCATTGTGTGCACACAAGATTTATTGCCAATTTTTGTGATGCACATCATGAGCGAATTGCATTTGCAATAAAACGTGAAATAGAAATTTTGTTTTAGTAGAAGTGATTTCAGATGAAATCGAATTTAGTTTATTGAATTTCTAGCAGATTTATATATATTGTGATATGTGTATCATACATTTACGATTAACAGTAACACGTTAATCATCACGATAAAATTTTCCACATGGTAACTTTATTAGATAATTTATTTATTTATTTATTTGTTATACGCCAATCGACTATATACAGTTAATTATATAGTAATGTAACATAGTAATGTTAAACTGTGTTATTTTTACAAACACACGTACGGGCACCTATACATACACTCGTACATACAAACGTCCGCACATGCACTTATATGTAGACTCAAACACACTAGTAATGCTAACAAATTCTAATAATTATTATTCCCTTTGACAATGTTGATAAATGTATTATGTGATGAATTAAAAAAGTTTGGTTTTGAGCACTGTTCGTTGACCACCATTGCTACTCTGTTCATTGGAGCGTTCAATATATAGTTTTTCGTCGTTTTTGAAGTCTGCACAATATGGTTTGTTCTTAATCCTTGTCTCGGGCTTATCAAATTAATTCTTTCTAGAATCTCAGGGGAATCCATTGAGCCATGTACTGTCTTAATTTAGATGAAAGTGTACCAGGGAAACTTAATTTATGAAACAATATTTTTCTCAATTTTTGAAAACACTTTTTTCATGTCACACATATATGACTGCAATGACCTTACATTAAAACTTTTTTCCTCGACAAACCAAAAAACTTTCATATCACTTTGTTAGACATATAGTTCTGACATAGCTCATGTTGAATTTTTTACCGTCAGGCATATATGGTTGACTTAGCGATTATTGTGGTAATTAAGATATTGCTATCTGAGAAAATGTATTCTGAAGTCTCTATCTGCTCCCTCAACAATGTATAACAGGTTAAATTTGAAAATCAAAGTTTAAATTTTAAAATCAATCTAAAAAAATCTATAATAATTAAGTTAAAGCTATCGGATTGTATCAACCTTATTGGAGTGGGTGCTTAAAACCTTGTTCTTTCTCAATCAATCGATCAATTATTTGATCAAGAATCTTCAATCTAAATAAATATATATACAATATTATCTATCTTTGATAAATAAATAGAAGTCGTCGCATTGTATCATCTTTGTTGAATAAGGTATTTGAAAGTATTCAAATTTTTTTCTAATAATTGAATTTAAAATTATTTTAAATAGTTTAGGCAATTTGATTTAAACTCACATGTAATTGTTAACCAACCGTTATAATTAAAAAAATGTATATAAGGTATTTAATTAGAAAATGTACTTATATATTGGGAAGCTTTCAAACCCTGCTCTGGACAATCTGACATCAGGCAGCAGCGATGTCCATTTTCACTTAAGAATAGAGATCTAAAATTCATATATTTTCAATTGCAAATATGCCAATTACGGACAATATCTCACACTAATTTTCCCTGAATTGAGTTCGAGTTTAACTCAGCTCACTGAACCTGCTCTAGGTTTTTCGTTTAGTACAACCCATTTTATTATTATTGTTAGAAAGCTGTATAATTTCTGGTAATACACGAATTTCTACAAAAAAACTTAAAAGTATGTTCGAATAATAATTCGTAATTTAATATTAGTATTTTTATTATTGTACTCACTGTTCATACTGTAAAATGGAACTAATGTGAGAATTATTTATTCGTTATTTGCATTTCTTCAACCCGATCATAAATTATATTTAAATTTATTCTCAAAAAATATTCTTAGAATAATAAAATATGATTTTACTCTATTTTATTGAAAATAATACGTGTTCATGTAACAGAATATAATTCCATAAAAGATAGTAAATATTGATGGATATCTAACAACTAAAAATAATGATACTTCATACATTAAAAGTTTTAACTGTTCATTTTAATAAAGAATTTATATATATATATATATATATATATATAATTTTAAAGTGCAAATAATTTAGTAATACCACCAATTATGTACAACTAGGCCAATTTTCCAATCTCTAAAATCTGGCCTGAAATCCATGGCTAAGACACACTTTGATTAATACCATCGGAAAATCAAAATTTAAGATTATATGTAACTTCAGGTCACTGTTTGTTATGTAATATATGTTTACTCATCTCTTACCGTATAATTAACTTGCAGACATACAAAAGGAGTATCCATATTCAATGGTCTCCGTGCGTTAAGTCATGTTGACATTTCGTCAGGTAAATGTTTTTGTTAATTATGTATGTGTATGCATATTCCATAATAACTTGGCTTGGGGATATAATTGTGGTTTTCGTGATAACACAGATCGATTTACTCAAATAATACGATGGCAATACAGTAGAACTCTAATTGTTGTTGATAGGAATTCGGATAATCGAAAATCCGGATAATGTTGTGTATTTATTAAAAATAATAAATACATATATAGATATCAACGAAAATAATGATTATTAAAAAATTGAAACTACCTTTTGTATGTACATATATATTTCCTTAGATTACATTACACACATATACTGAACCTCAGCATTAATCGCGCAAAAATTCAAAAAGTAGGTATGAATATTGGTACGAGGTTAGTAGTCCAGATAAAGAAGAAACCGTATACCTGAGGTCCGGATAAACAAGGTTTTACTGTATATTGATAATTTTTCGATACAAATGGTAATCATCGATTATTATCAACCAAATTTAAATCTCATATTTTTTACGAAACTTCCTATAAGAATTTGAAGCATATTTCATGATCTGTATATGTACCTAAATTAAAAAAGATAGATTTGTGAAACAGAGTCGGGTATGGTGTATATAAATATACTATTAAGGCCAACGAATAATATTTTTTTAATTTTAATAAAATTATTTTAAAGAATTTTAAATAATTCAAATTGATGTTGAAATCATGTCAAAGATATAAATTATCAACGTTGATGATTTATTTGTATTGGTAGCACTTTTTACGCTTATAAATTTCAATTGCCTATTTTTTGCAGTATCTTTTGAAAGTTTCGCATCTCGTATTAAATGTCTATTATGAAATCTTTATGCTGTGATAGAATCATTTTCACTTGCCATGACAGATATATGAGTTTGAAATCCTGCAGTTATGAAACTGCGGGCGATAGTGCTCGTTACATTCAATTATCTAGTATTATAGTCGCACTGACTGCGGGTTTTCTTAAGACCTACATTCTCGAAGACTTTTCTCAAATAATGTACTTAGATGATCGAGTTTAACTAATTTAACTGATTTTTTTGTTTTAAATGGTGTTAATATATTTATTAATTATTTTGTCGATATTCTAACAAAATGGTTTTAACATCATATATAATAACTCGGGTTGACTGAACAAACTTGGGATTTTTTAAATTGTCATCATTTAAATCGTTATAATAATTTTGAACATTACTGAATATGTAGAACAAATATAAAGATTTTACTACTATTTAATATATTACACAATTTGTAATTAATGATTCCGTGGCTTAACGGTTAGGCGCACTGCCTCGTAGAGCCCCCGCTCTAGATAACATGATATCATGCAGTAGTTATATTAATTTTTACTTAAAAATATAGATCAAAAATAAGTTTCTAATTGAAAATAGAATAAGCACTGCGGTGTGAAATTGAAATGGAAAATCTCTCACACCATTTTGCCATGAATCGAGTTGGAATCTAATTCAGCTTACAGACCTGTCTTAGGGCATTGTAACTATTATTTATTACTGATTTAGTATTTTTATTTATACTTAGATTGACAACTGTGCTATTCTAGTACATATCTTGATTTCGATGAATAAAATATTTATTTACAATTTTCACTATTTTGTTCCTTTTGCAAGGGCTTTAATCCACATACTTCTTTTCTTATATCGTATTTCGCATTATGTCCAATTAACTTTGGTTTCGTACATTTATCATATTATATTGTGCATTGTTCCAATAAAAAATTTGTTTTACCTTTTAAAACTCCTTCAATCTCAAAATCTCTGTCAACGGTCAAATGATATTATTTCTAAGGTTTTACTCGTTGTCCTATTCGGATAGTTATAAAAATATAGTCTAATGAGAAAAGCACTTGAAAACGCCTAACATATGTTTTTCCGCATCACATTATCATATATCAAGTAGGATATATTTTCAAACAAAATAAATTGAAAATGAATACAATATTTTTCTTAGTAGAAAATTATTGTCGAAAGAGACAATATTACTGAATTAATTATAATAATTGAAATTGAAATTATTGCAACCGTTTAGCGAAAAAAAATATTACCTTTATAATCTTTCTCGTATGGGGTTGAAAAGAGTTTGATTTTGAACACATATTGTTCAACACTTGATCTAATAATACTTGTCTACTATATGTCTACTACCTATAGACAATTGAAAACGTATTCATAAAATCTATTGAAGTATCATTTTATAAAATTTCGCGACAGAATCCTCGGAAACAATGCAGCCGTTTCACTTACGTTTTTGAATGCACGAGCTTTACTCGGCGCAGTTTGCTCTTGAGAAGACTTCACATTTTTTGCAGAACAAAGATTTTACAGTGGCGCGGTGTTAGAAAAAAGCCATATAAAAGTTTTAAAGGCTTGCAGTGTGTAACACAATATCTATTCGATTCTCTTAAACGAGGAGGTCTCTCGTGTAAAAGCTCGCAAACTTATTCTTTCAGCGACGTAAAGGCTGTTCATGTATGCGTGTGTTTTATTTTTTCTTCGGGTTTTATTATTTTCACTCAAAATGAGAACAAACCACTTTTTAGCGTATGTATATAGTGTTCAATTACTATGGTACAGAGGTTTCACATTAAATAATATTGTTTGAAGTCAATCATAGATTTCATTAAAATAAGAAAAACTCAATTTTTTTCAAAAATATCATTTTACAAAAGATTCATGACTTAAAACTTTTATTATAGAGTAATTTGGTCATTATAAAAATGATAAAATTTATTAAAATATTACCTAAATTTGTACGTATTTCTGTATAGGTGAATATAATAATTATTTATGATTATATGTAATTATTTAAAAAATGCTCATTTCAAAGCACGTGCAAATAATGTGCCACAATTAAAGCAATAATTTGCAGTAATTTGTTCTGGTCTTTATTCGGATTTAAATCTGTCTTTTATCATAATGATAAATCTGTAATTGGTTTTAAAAAAATTCTGTATAAATTGTAGAAAACCTAAATATCGTTATGGGTAAATTGGTATATTTAATGAAACTCATAACGTTGTTATATTCAAAGTACCCATTGTATACATTCAATGATACTTTATTTTCGAATGATTAGACTTTTCTATTGCATATTTAGCATCAACTTTAGCCAACAAATAATATTAAATAATATTGAGACATGTGCAGGTTGAGTTAAAAGTTCACCATTGCGAAAGGTTTTGAACTTTAAGTTCAACTTATTCAACTAATTTCAAGCCTAGACTCTATAGTAAATGAATCATTCCAAAATCTTGACGATATATGTGCAGAACGAATGTGGAACCAGAGCACATTTTCCAACTCAAACTTCAAAGTGTATCATGAAACTTTGTAAGAAGTTAGAGAGCGTTTCATACAGTAATTTACCTATTCATATTTTTGATTAAAATATGTGATGTGCACTACTTTTTTTTCATTTTTGTTTTTAACAACATATTACAATATCCTCTAAATTAATTGGCTTTAACTCGTTCAGCCACACATATACACCAACACTTAGAGAAAATATTATCGTAAATTTTAATTTATCAACAGTTATCACTCCAATGTGTGATTCACCAATTTTGTTCATTTCTCCTAAGATATGGTAATGCTAAAGGCCTAGAATATTGTCTTTTAGAATAATAAATACACATATGAAATTATTATCCTAAATTTTATCAACAGTTGTCACTCCAATGAGTGATTTACCAATTCTGTTCATTTCTCCTAAGATATGGTAATGCTAATGGCCTGGAATATTGTCTTTTAGAAACGTGACTAGTGAAATTTTTATGATTTTCCGTTTTAAGAAATGTTGAACAATAGTTAGTTTTCTTACTCTGTCTAGAAAATAAATATTAAGATCGTCAAGGTCATATTCCTGATAAACCAAGGAGCAGCAACAAGCTGTCTCAAAAGTTTCTTGGACACACTTTCAATCCGAAATTTAGTAAACAGAAATCGGGAGTATATATAAATATATATATATATATATATATATATATATATATATAGATGTATTATGTGAGACAATATATTTGAAATTTCCGTATTATTTAATCAAAAATTGAAAAAGTAATTGCATTCAGTTAAAGTTTATATGTTTCCATAAATATATTTTTACGAAAATTAATATCTAACTTATTAGACTAAAACTAGAAACTAGTGAATCATCATAAAATGTTGATATACACGTGCAGAACAAATGTGAAATCACCTTTACCCAAGTCGAACTTCAGCGTCTGTCATAAAACTTCGCGAGTTGGGAGCGAGAGAGCCTCATACATATTTGAACTTTGCGTTTATAGTATGGAAATAAGTCATATAGCTAGGTGTGCGTTCCGTCTTTATGGGATATATCGAGTACGTGAGGTAGCAAAAGATGAAATGATACTATTGCCGGAAGCCAAATAGTAATTGATAAAGTTTCGACGGATAAGAATATTTTATATGATCTAATTTTAACCAAATGAGGTCGTCGAGGAATTATTTATAAGTTAAATAAGTTGAAATTAGTTGCAAAGATATGCGTATTTTCAATGTATAAAATAAACTTTGTAAATATAAAATGTAAAGAGGACAACAGGCAGTTTTGTCAGTATAGGGAAGACAGGATACGGTTGTGCCAAGTTACCGTAGTGAGAGTCGTCATAAGAGTTAAACTATATTGATTTTAAGAAAGATTCCAATGTGGAAAGATGCAGTATGTTTGTTTGAATAAGTTTCCATTCATACTTTAAATGATGGACTTATGCTTTTAGGAGCCAAAAGTAAGCTTTTTTGTTCAAATTATTTAATTAATTAATAATTGTTTAGCTCGTTCATAACGATGACGTCTCCAAAAGTGTGCGCTCAGTACGGTTGTGACAAATTTTGTGGGTGAAACAGATATGAAAACAATTAACTTAACTAAGACAAAATGCAATATAGAAAGGAGAAGGAAAATTCAATATAAGAAAAAGAGGTTTTACAAAAATATCTTATTAACTTTGTTTAAAAAAGTATGTTTAAAATAATTATGTTGTGTTGTGTAACATATTTCTGACTATAAAGTCGCTTCTGACAATTATTTTCTTTTTGTAATATTTTAGAATATTTTTCATGTTAATAACTTTTATTGAAATGTCGTTCTCAACTCAACTCAATTTAGCAAATCTTGAAAAATTGTGCATCAACCATCAAACTATTACATAATAATACCAAACTCAAACACATTTTAGTGGAAATGAGATGACTGGTATCATGATGGTAAGATAAACTCAGATGCAATATATTTAATTATTAATTTATTTTCACGCTAATGTACAGTTAATTAAAAATATATTACTATACATTGTATTTAATACCCATTACTTATTACCAAGTTTGATAATGGATTGTTTTATTAATTCATTATCAATGGCAATCGAGAAAATTCTAATAAAATACTCATGCACTGATTCTTATGAGATGTTCCTAATTTTCCAAGAAATTCTCTATGAGATTTTATTTTCCAAGAAATTCTCCATCATACTTTATTCTCACTAATTTTATTTTATGCCGTATATATTATGAAAAACTTCTTCAGAAACAACGAATTAGTATTTGCAACCACATTAATGTGTCACATTCAGATATTCTGTTGAAGTTGAAATAATTGGAAAACTATTTGCATTTGGTAGCGTAATTTTATTCAGTCAGGTAGCAAAACAAAATTATTTTAAAATAATGTAGTTTGTGCATTGAATTGATTATTCTAATTGCGAAAGTTTTTAATGAGATAGCATTCACTGGACGAATTATAGAATATAATATGAATTCATTAAAAAGCAATTTACAAAAAATCTAAATATAAAATGCTATAAGATTTTTAATACAATGAAGAAATATGAGGAATGGCTTCTTGAATAATGGAAAACGTAGAAGCAAAAGAAAATTTATTATATTTATTGACCTTTTTAATCTATATATATATATATATATATATATATATATATATATATATATGTGTGTGTGTGTGTGTTTTTTTTTTCGGCTGTTGGATACATTAATAGTATAAAAAATAAAACTATTACTCCACACCATAGTATAAGAATGTGCACAGTGGTTTTATTTTTTATTTTCACAAAAATAGAAAACAGGAAAAAAAAATCTCTATGTATGTTCTGGACTTCCTTATATGCTGATATTTTTTCTAATTACATATCATGGTTTGTAAAAAAAACAGTTCAAATAGATTTATTCATATTTTATAAATGGGTCACTAAAAAGTGTGGCACGTGCCTGTGTATACGCCAAGGATTAATATGATAATTTCCTATATGTTTTCATGAAAGAGAGCGCTCTGGTCAAATTTTCTTTGATCTAGTAAGGTCGATTTTGCCCGCAGTCCTGCTAGTGCTTTAATTTTATGGGCATCGAGCTAGTTCGCAATATCCTGTTAATATCCGCGCATATTGTTGTCATCCATCCGCAGATTTTCTTCCGTTCCGTGGAAATGAGAATTCAATTATTATTTGGCCGAGGGAAGCGGTGAAATATTGAGAATATTCTGGTTATATAGGCGAAGCATACTGGACGACCGGGTTCAAAATATTTTCGATTTAGACCGAGTTACAATCAATAGCAGAAACAAACAAAAATCTATGAAAATTTTCAATATTGGAAATTGAATAAATTTTTGGCAAAAAATTGATTGGAATCTAGATTATGCAAACAACTAATAAAATATATGATTTTTTTTATTTATTTATTTTAGTTAATACAATGGCAATGGCAATAATACACAATATCTTCAGTAGGTGAAGAAGCTGGGGCGCTGTTTTTTTAATTAATATATCATGAGGTCCATTGATTACATTTTTATGAAATAAATAAGAATAGATGCTGCACCTATTTCTTTAACAAATACAATAAAAATAATTCTACAACTATTGCTCATTATTTCATAATTAATCATTTTCCAGAAAAAATGCTGTATCACAACTTACACCGTGATTGGAGCTCTGATAATTTTTTATTTTAAATTGACATGTTACTCAGTAATTCTTTAGATAAATTAATGTAAACTATGATTAATACACATAAAAAACTAGTTGAAAGTGGCATTTAGCCTTACGGCAAGTTTGCATAAACTTCCCGAAATGTGTAATAATTGACTTAATCAATCAAAATTCAAATTTAGATATATAGATAAAATTTGCAACTGTTTATTTCAAAAATAAAGTTATCAATTGACTTATCAATAGACAACACGTTTGACTTATCACATCACAAAAGTATCTTTTGACACCAATTTTGACTATAATATTTTCTCAAACTTCGTTCCATTTTTAACAATAAACTATTTGTCGTAGGGGCGTAACATTTTAGAATGTTTTATAAGACGATGATATCTATTGCCAAAAAAGGTTCATAAAAATCGTCAAAAAAATTTTTTTCAACAACGAATCGGATTTTTTATGAGGAAACAAACTTCTCCTTCGGGTTGTTAATATGGTGTCTAATGTCATAGAAATTTTTATCATAAAATACCGTGAACTACAGTTATCATAATACAAATAAAATATAGTGTCTCCCATAAATACGCCTTACATATGCCCACATCTAAAACTATAAATACCAACTAATCTTCTATATACAGTACATAGCTCTTGTGTTACAACTAGCCCCAAGGTTTTTTTCAACTAACTTCAAGTATGATTTTTTTACGTCAATAAGATAACTATTTGAACAATTTAGCAATCACAAAAACTGTTAGATATTATCAAAGATTGACAAATTTGAAATGAAATAAGATATATAAAGATCAAGATCGTGCAATTTTATATAACATATCAAAAATGACGTACCTGCACATTTCAGTTTACTTCTGCGCCCTGTGGTACAGTAGCTATAACAATATTAAGCAAGTAGGCTAACATGTCTAATCAAAACAAAAAAAAAACATTTTAATATCCTTAAAAATCCTATTGAGAAATGCCTGTTACTACTCACTGCTGTTACATAAAGCCCGTAGCTCCCCTATACAGATATTATTACGAAACTAGTGTTACAAAATTTGCTGTATACAACCGATTAGCTTTTAATATTATGTTTTATATAACTATATAATAGTATAATGTGTGGTTCTTTTTTTTTGTTTCAGGTGAGTATCCAGACACTTCTATTAATAATTTCACTTATTCATTATACTGGTCATGGTAAGTTAGCTACTTTCTAAATATATAATAGAATTCTTCAGAAAGAATATTTCTTCCAGACATTCTAAATAGTATTTATTTATGTAAATTGCATATTTCGATATGCAAATTATATCGTGCGCACTTCATTTTTATAATAACACAGTTTTTATCATAAAATATAAATTGCAATGCTATTTTTATCCTCGTAACACTTCATCATCCCTGATGAAAGGGGTGTTATAATTACTGAGCTGATGCATATAACTAATTCATAAGATATGACGTTTGTAGGTTAATTCCTTTCAGCTAGACGCAATTTGAATATAGCAAGTTCAGTCCAGAACAGTGGATTTGAAGGCAATATTAATTAGACGCGTTTTGTTCTCTCTTTGTAGTTAATTTAATACCCGAACGCCACAGGGAATAACGTTCATTAATTTTTAATAATGCCCCGGCCATTCATCGGAGAAGAGAATGTGATTAAAAATTGAAATTTTCGCGAGTTGGCGATAATCTTATTTATGGGCTTAATTAATGCCGCCTGCGTAGGTACATTTCTTTTATTTCTGAGAAAAAATGTAAGGGAAGGACATTATTTAATTGACAACTGGAACGTAAAGTGATTTTTGCATGAGACAGCAGTAATGAATGTTAAGATGTCTGAATTATGTCCATTTCTGTTTGTCTTTGAAATTGACATATTTTTTAATTGGCATAATTAGAAGGAAAAGTATAAATATCATTATATATAAATATATATATATATATTTATATATATATATATATATTATTAATTTTGTTCAAAATGTAAATTATTATTTAATAATATATTTAGCAACAAGTTCAAACTCTAACAAAATATAATTATGAGTAGTACATAATTATGTTATTACTGTGCTTAATATTATTTAATATTCATTTATATTTAAATTTAATTCGGATACAAGATTAAACTTAGTAATTAAAAAAATAAATTATCTAAATTGAATTAATTAAAATAAAATTCAACTCCAAAACAATATTAAATCTAATATTATCTAATACAATAACTTGAAGAAAAAATGCTTTAATATTGAGATAGTTTATTTAAAGCTTGTAGATCTTGAGATTCTGCTGATGGTAAAAAATCCTTTAAATATCTGTTACGCAATTTTCATTTAAGTCCCAAATCTCGAAAATAATAATTAAGGGCAGTATCAAAACAAGAATATAATATCAATTATTACAATTATAATGATAAAATACTTAGGTTAGAAAAATGTCAAAATAATTTGGAATGAAAATCAGCAAAAATATGAAAAAAGGCAAAAATAATTGCATTTGTTAAAAAAAGTCGTATCAGATATTATCAGTATACATTACATTATCAAAATATTGTTTGATATCGAAATTTGCAAATTCAGAAGTATGGTAGAAACCTCGAGCTTATAAAAGTTCAACGATGGTATTCTGAAATTGACGCTCACTCAATTTCCTAACATGTAGTGGGAGTAGATTAAAATACATATATCTGTATATGTATTAATTTTTAAAAATTGCTCAAGATAAAACATATTGTAGTCGACATATATGCTCTACTGGAAACTATTTTAATAGTGTGATATATATTAAATTTCTTTCAAGAAAGGTTATTTTATATTAAAAGAAGGAAGCATATCAGATTTATTTTTCAGACTGATAAACTAAACCAGCTCATTATTATTCTTACATATTTAAACAAATGTTATTAATTGTTTTCTTTAATTAAAAATTATTCTATCAATTACTGTGGGCTGTAATCAGTAATTCTTTCTTTTATAACTATAATTGGGCATAGAAAACAATGTCTAAGTGGCAAGTAGTGCTCAAATTTATAGAACTACAGCGTATTACGATAGCACAAGGCTCTGAAATATGGTAATATGTATATATATATATATATATATATATATATATATATATATATATATATATATATATATATATATATATATGTATATATATATATATATATATATATATATATATATATATATACTCGTATATATATATCAACTACAATAACAGTTACAGTACAATTTCGATATAACGAGATCACAAGACTAATCAGAGCTCACTCGTGCTGTAAACGAGCTCGAATTGCTAGCTTTATAAAAATTTTGCAGATGATAAAATCTAGTTTGCAAAACAGCGATTGCAATCTGAGAATAAATGAAAATTGTAGCATTGCGTTGGCAAAACGTAATTCGAATCAAGAATGTCTGCATGTTTTTCACCGGCTACGTGCCATTAAGAGCGCGCCTTGTATGAAAAATCATATTTCTTAATATGCGCGAGCGGGTACTTAAGTGGTCGCGTTCGGCGAGATAATTGCACGGCCGTCATGAATTACATGTAAATTGTTCAGATACGAGGGCGATTATAAGGGTGGTACGAATAATTATTATTTTGCCTCGGGTCACTTAATTATCATACATCATAACAGCAGCAAAATAATCTACTTCACTTTCGGGTAGTACCTACTCCGAACTTGCATGATAAGATGACTGAGCTGAAAGCACAATTATATCAGTCAATATTGCCTTGCTATTTCATAATTTATTATGACTGTGTATATTTCATACACAGTGAAGTATACGCAGTCAATAATTCATATACAGTGAAGAATTTATAAATTCTGACAAACGTATTTGATTCATTCTACAAATTTCAAATGCAATTTTGAATGCGAATTATATATAAATCGCAATATAGAAAGTCTATAGACTTTCTATATGTTATTCGTTTTTTAATTACTTTGTAATTTTCTAGACGTAAGTGCATTTTTTTAACCAGGTAATATCAAGTGGTGATTATCATCTAAACAGACTAACGTCGAAACACCACAATAATTACAACAAAAATCAAAGCTATTCAGAGTTTGAGAACTTTATTGGCTTATCGGACATAATTTGATAATATCACTCGAAATCAACATCTTGGTTTATAAAACAATCATAATTTCTATCTGGTCTTACGGCATAGAGCTTTGGGGCTGCTCTAGCAAATCTAATGTGGCAATGGTACAACGGAAACAAAAGCTACTGAGAATAAAACTCTGCATATTGATCTGAATGCGCTATACATTAAAGATATTATAAAAGCAAGACCCACAAACATCACAAATTAGAAAATCATCCCAATTCATTCGCTTCATAATCAAAACTAAGTAGGCTTGAAAAGCCCATAAATCTACCTGGCAAACGTAATGCATACAAATGCATACGTAATCTTATACAACAACATATTATTTTGCCTAACTTAATTATGAAAATAATTTATTAGCGAGCTTGTATATCATAATCTGCTAATAATCTTCACTTAACGCCATGATAATATAAGAAAAAAATTTACGTGGGCCATTGTAACTTCATTACATAACTCAGTTGAAAATGTCACAAAAAACTTAATGTGCCAAAGAAAACATTGTTTTGACAAAATTTGTGAAAAAACACTATTTATTATGTCCCACATATATGACTGACAAGGGCCTATACCAAAAGATTTTTCCCTGATACGCAGTATCACAAGCCTTCTGTCAAATCGCGTGCGTCAGATATAAGTCTGACATGGCTCTTGTAGAACTTATTAGCGTCAGATATGACCGACATAGTGATTAACGTGTTTATAGTGTCTTAAATAAAATGTATTGTTGAACAAAAAATAAAACTAAATCCTAGATTTTACAGCTATATGTCTCTATATACTACATTTAAATTCTATTACTATATCGAAAATCCTCGTCAGTTGACCCAAAATTGAATCGTCATACATAGGAATGATCGTTCGGTTGGAATTGTGCAACGTCTTTTGTTTTACGTCGATTTATTGTATTCCAGATAGAGTTTCGTCTGTCACAAAAGTACCGCTGAATTCCCGCCAGACATGTTTCGCAAACAAGGCGAAAGCGCGGCGGTATATGCAAAGCGGCGGAATGTACCGCGACTCGCTGGCTGGCTGACTGTATGGCAGGATGGCTCGTTCAATACATCCAGTATATGCCAATCCTAAAAACAAACTATACGAGAAACATTGAATGCATCGTACGGTTTTACCTAACATATAGTTCACAATAATGGAAACTCGTAATATCGGGAATGAGAGGTCGTATGCGATCCAAAGCACCGGGTCGCATGAACTACTCCCTGAAAGCATTGCATTCGAAATTTTATGTTCTGCAGTTCCGAATAATTTGTTCGCTTTTGTTTTATTTCTTTCTTTATGAAATATTCGGAAATTAATGCATAAGCTTGTCAATTTAGTTCATTGGATATTGTATTTTAATTGCAGTTAAAAATAAAACTAGTAGGGAGCATGGCATCGTGCTTTAAGACAAATTCCTGGAACTTCCCGTACCATTTTTGAAAAACAATTACTTTGAAAAAATTAGTTTTTTGAGAAACTATAAATTTTTGACAAAAATTTACTATTTTTAAAAAAAATGTTTTCTTTATTTTGAAACATTTTGGAAATTTTGAACTTTTTTCAAAACAATCCTACTGATTTAACTGCATAGAGACGAAACATCGATGCGCATTATTAAAATCTCTATAAAATATCTGATAATTTGATGTGCATATGTCTGATAATCATTTTTGACCGCCAAATGGCTTTATTTACTTTTTTCACTAGATCTTCGAAACCGCTAAACTTGCCTTTATGAAATCGGTTGTTCATCTAGTCAATGCAAGTGAATTGTTTTTTGAATTATTAAAATCGAACGCTCCGTTCTCTTAAAAACTGAGTTACCGTTTTTGGCACTTTTTACCCGTATCTTCGAAACGGCTAGACTTGCTTTCGCCAAAAACTAATCAGCAAGTCTCCTTATCAATACGAATCAAATGTTTTTTGAATTATTCAAATCGGTTGATCGGTATTCCCGAAATCGTCGACTAAAATTTGTATCCGCACACACACACATACACACACATACACACACACATACACACACACATACACACACACATACACACACATACATCCATTTTTTTAAGGTATTCCAAAATATTCAAAAACCTTTAAAACGTAAAGATACGCAAAAATTTTCATTTTCGATTTTTTGCGATTACTATAACTTACCCTACGGGAAGTTCATTAACTAGTGGTGTATGGCATCGTGTCTTAAGGCAAATTGCTGGAACTTTCTGTATCAAAATGAAATAATCGAAAAATGATTCGAAATAGATTATTATAACTACTGTAACCATCATTGATCGTATATTGTAGATAAAATATAAGAGTCTATAAATTGGACAACGACGTTTATACATGTTTGCATAAAAAGGAATTATACAAAACTAACAGGTGGAGTTATAAATTATAACTTAAAATGTAGGGCATTTTTAAGGACTATATAAACTGAATTGCAAAGTTAAAATTATTTATTTCAACTATATAAACTTTCTTTAGAATTTTAGCTTTAATTAAAATTAAAATCCTAATATTTTTTTTAATATAAAAAATAAGAATTTTTTAAATTAAAAAAAATCTTGAATCGGAAAGAAAATTTTTTGCTTTCTCCAAAAAACTAGTCATTAATTCACAGTATCAATACAACAAAAATGTTTTTTTTTAAATCATTCGAATAGGATGCTCCGTTTTCTTAAAAACTATAATTTTTAGCACTTCCAAACGCGTGGACATATGTGTTTGTTAAAAACTAACCACCACGTCTCGTTCTCAATACGATAGTATTTAATAATACTAATATTCAAAAATATAAAAGTATTTATTCAATTTTGCATACTGTATACCAATAATATGTCATGATTTATATATTTATCCAATTTTTTTCTAAATCTTGAATTATCAAAATCTATAGCTGCTAGATTATCACGCAGATTCTTCAAGAAATGATCTCATTTTATTATATCCTACAATATAAATTACGTCTTCCGAAGTAATATACGACCGGACGAATATCGCAATAAAAATCTTTGCAATTACCCGTAAGTGCAGTTGCTATTTCTGCGTTCAGGGGCAACAACTCTGAATTCGCAGAGTTCGTACAAAACGCCTAAATAAATCAAACCAGACCGCGGAAAATATAACATTCCGAAATGAAAACGTGTAAATCTTTGCCCGCGGCACCAAACTACCCCCGACTCCGCCCTGTCTCAGTTTCCGGCCGCAGTGCAACTACCGGTGTATGAAGTTTATCGAATTCGGTTGTTATAAATTCACTTAAATGACATCTGAAAATTTAAGAGATACTAAATCTGCTACTGGGCAGTATATTTAAAATTGTAACTTTTATATTTGACTTCGGTTTTATACTTTCTTTGATTTACGAGAGCTACGCCTCACAAATCTCTCGGAGTGGTTTATGAGTGCGTCCATAATCATGAATAATGCAAAGTTATGTGACTTATGTTTATTATGAAATAGTTTTGGCATTAGTTTTGGTTGCATTTAGATATTCATAATTTATTATATTAATGGATAAAACTTTTGATAAATAAAAAATTATAAAATTTATTTAAAGAATAATTTATTTATTAGTAATGGTCATCTACAGTAATTATATAATGTATGCAGCAGTTATTTTATACAACTATCTACATTTGTACTTGTATAAAATTTTAATAATATTGTCAATTGTCATAATTTAATTTTTAAAATATTAATTATTTAATGCAACGCAAGTTTAGAAAAAATGCATAAATATCTTTAGAGTTTGCAACACTAAATTTTCATTGTAATACTCACGATTATACTTTGTTCATAAAACTACGTATTTCCTACCTTGTTACAAATTTGTACCACCATAATATTTACTATATTATACTAGTCATATTTTTGGTATGCAAATTTGGAGCTTGAGTTTTAATAAAACGTATGTACATACGGATGTCGTTCTTGATATTGAATGTTTCGGAAACGAATATACAGAGTTATTACAGAACATGAAACTATTGATTTGGGACCCATTTCCACTCGTTACATGAGTTAATATAGGTGGCACTCATACACGGAGGTTTAGGCATTCTGCAGCAAACAGTTCAAAGGATAGTCTAATAGTTGAGAAAAACTATGGATTTTAGTAATTTTAATATAATGTAAAATCATTAGCAGTAGTACGTATATAATAGATTATTATGCAATTTGATATTAAATATTGTGACGGTAATTGTTATTGCCTGAAAGGCATCAACTACAGGGCACACTACCCCTAAGGTTCAGGTAATACCAATTCTTGGTATTACCTATTCTATTTCTTTTAGAATACACTATCATGCTATTCAATGATAATTATTGTAATGATAACTGATATCATTACCTGAAAGACATTAATCCCAGAGCATACAACTGCCACCCTTAAGGTTCCTGTGACACCGATTTTTCTTAATTCAAAGAGGAACGGTATCTTGTGGTCAGTAAGTTAGAGGTCTATATTAAAATACACTATTATGCTATTCAATATTAAATATAATATTTTCAATAATTGAATATTATATTATTATTAAATAAAGCAATAATTGAATTATTGCCTGAAAGACATCCAAGGCACACAACCACCATCCTTAAGGTCCATGTAAAACCAATTCTTGGGGTTAAAAGAAGAATAGTGTACTTAGTAAGATGATAATTTTATAATATACTATTATGCCATTCAAAACTAAGTATTGTGGCGATAATTAATATTATTGCCTGAAAGACATCAAGCCACCACCTTTAATGTGTTAATAATACCAATTCTTGGGGCTTTTAGGGTTCAGTTAGTTAGAGTTTAAATGTATAATACACTGATATGTTATTCAGTAATAAATATTGTGACGGTAATTAATATTATCGCCTGAGGCCTGAGGGACATGAACCTCAAAGAACACAACCACCACCCACAATACTGATTCTTGGGGTTCAAAAAAGAACTTTTGAAATCCAGTTAGTAAGAGGTTAATTTTATGATTTATTAATATTAAATTATTGGATGGTGTGACAATAATTAATATTATTGCCTGAACGTCATCAATCTCAGGGCACACAACTCCACCCTTGAGGTCCATGTAATACCGAATTGTTGGGTCCAAGGAGGAACGGTTTCAGTTAGAGGTAAATTTTATAATATACTATTTTGCTATTCAATATCAACTATTGTGACTATAATTGATATTATTGCCTGAAAGACATCTAATCTCAAGACACCCTTAATCAATGTGATACCGATTCTTGTGGTCAAACAGTTCCTTTTGGTCCAGTTAGTTACAGTTAATATTTTTATGTGAATAAATGCATCTTTCAAAATTCTGAATCAGCAGAACCCCTTAATATCACCCAGGAGCTTTTTAATCACTAAGATGATTGTTCTTAATTATTTAAAAGGGTTACAAGTGTTAAAAATCACATAGTTCAATGTGGTCATGATGTGTAAGCCAATTCCCATTGGAATCTCATCTTTATATTTTTTGAGAGGTAAGATAACCATTCTTCTTTTCTGCTAGAAATGAACTAAATATGCTACATTTTTGTAACTCGAATTGAAAAACATTAAAAAGCAAAACGAAGGCGTAGGATTTCCGCCAAATTTACTTTACTATGTACCAGTTTTTTTTTTTAATTTTTAATTATTAGTTTTTTTAATCTTTTTTCATATAAAGTCTTTCAGCTCTTCGGTTAGGTGTACCTGAAAAGCAACAATTCGCAGTTTGCTAAACGGAAATACATGAAATTCAAAGCGTCCGCCGCGACGTCGAGTTCACCCGTCACGTGTGCTCGCTTCGGGGATGAATTAATACCGAGCAGAAGTTTAATGGAGAGTTATGTATGCACACAACTAACTGGATTTACTACGATGCTAAATTGCATGCTAAGTGACTTGCATTGTTTTCGAGATGTAGATTTAAAATATCGTGGCTTTCGAGGGCTGCCTAGATCTCCATAACTTTCGCGCCTGTTCGGGATTATGATCTATGAATTAATGGGTATAGATTTAAAATAGTTGAAAAGCTTATACTTTCTATAAGTTTTCTTTGTTGGTTTTTTTTCGACATCACTGTCTTGTGACACAAAATTGTTTAAAAATTTATACATGATTTGTTATACTCATTAAGTAAGGATCAGCTGCTTTAACTACTTATTTTATTCATAAAATACCGTGGTTTGCGAGGTCAGTTTCGATTTTTTCTGATTATTTATAAATGATAAATAATATTTTCATCGAAATGAATCATATAAGATACCAGATTCCAAATTATTTCTGATATTCTCTAACAAATATTGTAAGAAATTTGTAATTTACTTGAACCACCAACATGTTGCAAGGTTGCAACACTTATGACAATAATTGTTTTATCTTTGACAACTACATTTTTATAAGTATGTTAATTATGTTTTAGTTATCTTCGATACCTTATATATGTACCACTAATATGATATAACTACAATACACATCACATATTTTCATATATGTAATAACTATAATACACATTCTAATAAAATTTTGAAATGTGAATTTGATATTTTTTATCTCTATTTTCTCAGGAGAATTTCAAAGGAATGAGTAAATGACCGCACCCTAAAAATATTTTATAATTTTTTTAGCCAAACATTTTATTTACAAATAATTGAAACAACATATTCGTAGCGATTTAGTAGACGTATTAGTGTCGAAGTAATTCTCTAATAATAATAATAATAATAAATAAATATATTTCATTGAATATATATGTGTACATAATATTTCTCATTTCGGATTTTTACCCGTAGGTATATCATCCTTCATATTTGTTCTATCAATACAATAATAAGTATTTCAGATATACAAGTTGTGACATAATTCTGTGACAAAAAAGAGGAAAGAAAATTTATTCCCCAAAAAAAATCACTTAGCACTATTTATAATAACAAATAATAACTCAAAAAGGAGAAAAACAAAATAAAAGATTTATTCACTTTATGGGAGAATATTTGCGTCGAACCAAGTTTCATTTACCGCTATGGGTCAATTTAATTCTCTAATTTTTCGGTGTATGATCTAATTGTATTAACTCTGTATTTTGTATGTATATATTACTATATATAAATATATATTACTATTTTAAAATCATCAAAATATAAAATAGATTTTAACGAAGTTTTCACGAGCTCAAAGATGTTTTATCGTAATTTTAGTTTATTGTATAATTTTATCTACGCATTTAATATATTTTAATAGATGTATAGGATTTAAAACAAAAGATCTCGATTTTATTAGTACTCTACTGTCTTAGATTTTAAATAATGTGCATGCAATAATTGTTGTAAACATTTTAGGTGTCATTTTTTACTAAAAATTTCTGCCAATATATTAACCATATTTTAAAGCGCCAAATAACTCAATATCTTTCTAAAAATATTTTTATTTATTATAAACTATATTCCAAATTATTGTTTACTTTTGACGTTATTATAAAAAAAATATTGATTACCTGCAGAAGTCTGTGCTATAATTTTCCTTCCTCTAAAAGTTCTTTATATAATATGTTTTCCGCTATAAACAAAACAAATTTATTTTAATCAGATAATAACTTTGGAAAAGTTAAATCCATTTAAAACTTTTATAATAATGAGATAGGTATATCAAAGTAATAAACTTAATAAACTGCATAGTAAAAACTTGCAAACGTCAAAATATTAGAGATATAAATATGAAATTGTTACTGAATTATATCCGTAGTTTAAATAGTATTTTTATCAATTAATTAAATTATTGAAATCAGATAACCAGAAATCATGTTTATGTGAAATGTCGGATATAGATTATATTACATAAAAGTAAAGTCTTAATCTTTTCGAACACGACAACATAAGTGATTGAACGATTTCAACTCAACTACTCAGCGAATATTTCTCTTAGCAATAGATTTTTTTTACAAACGCGGCAGCTTCTATTCAAACTCGAGATGTATTGACGTCAGCTAGGTATATGTGTAAGGTTATTTACGAGTATAAATATTTTAGTGAAAAGTAGCCCGAAAAGTATTTTTTGACAAGGAAAAAAGGGTTAGGTGGGTGAAGTTTTGGCGATAATGGCATTGTTGATGTTAGGCTTGTCAAAAGCTCCACCTGTGTCCCAAACATACATATTGGGGACATATTTACTAATAAATGTAGAGGAATGGACACCCTTATTCGGAAACGAAATATTTTGCATTTTGAATATACGCTTGAGGGAGGATATATGAGGAATATTATTTTGTAGGAACGTCGAGTTTAATCGGCAAGTATTTCATTATTCCTCAAGAGAGGCATTATTTATGTAATTTTGGAACATTTTTGTGGACCTAACACATAATTCAAATATTTATAAAAAAATCGAAAATATTATTTTTGCATAATTTTACTTTTAAGAAGTTTCTGAACATGCCTTAGAAAAATGGATGTGTGTTCGCGTGTGTATGTTTATATATGTATATTTTGATTCAATTTGTCGTCCACGATTTCGCCTGCACCGATTACACAATTTGAATAATGCTGCTGCTGTTATAACAGATAGACCTAGTGATAAAAAAAAATCGATTCCTATTGATGGGAAGACATTTTTACGAAAACGGGTCATCAGATTAAATAGATTAAAAAGGCATTATATTACTACTGATGGAGTGACGTGTTGTTTAGTTTTCTGGCAAAGACAGGTCCATCGGTTTGGGAGAGTCAGAGCAATAAGTGCTGAAAATGGCAGTTTTTAAGAAAACGGAGCATCTGATGATGAGAATGATTCAAATAAAATATCTTCGCTTGATTAAATTTAGATTAAATTTTGTTTATTTACTTTTCATGGGGTCATATATGAACGTTGCCGTCAAATTTATGAGCATGTATATCTATATATATAAAAGAGGATCGCCTTATGTGCTACCACTTATAACTCACGAACGGCTGAACCGATTTAGATGAAAATTGGCAGGGAGGTAGTTTAGAGCCAGGAGAAGGACTTAGGATACTTTTTATCCCTTTATTTCATTCTAATTCAAAATTAATTATTTATAAACAATCCATGTAGTTTATTCAATCTATGATACTATCAATGATTTCATCCATGACATTTACATTCGATTGTCAACTGTCATTCGGTGTTTCTGTTTTGATACAAATATATTGATATGCATTTCTTAATGACCATTATTAACTTCCCGAAGGAGAAGTTTATGTTTTCATCAAAAAATCCGATTCGCTAATTTTATGTTTTCTCGACGTTTCAAGCCATTCTGAATCGAATGAGACCAAATTTGGAAAAAGTATGTGTGTGTGTGTGTATGTGTGTGTGTGTGTGTGTGTATGTGAACAGATTTTTTGCCGTAAATCGACGTTTTCTCAAAAATGACTGGACCGATTTTAAAAATTTAAAAGCCATTCGATGTATCTCGATGAGCACTATCGTCTCTGAGTTTTGTACGGCGATCGGCCGGGCCGTTTCGTTGTAAATTGCAGAAAAGTGAAAAATTTTTCGCCCACGTTTTAGCCCGCAATTCTAAATCGATTCTGAAAATTCAAAAACCATTCGATAGATATTGGTTGGGAATCGTGCTGATTAGTTTTTGGTAAAGATCGGCCGAGCCGTTTTCTTGTAATAACGTTTTAAAAAAAAAAATTTCGACGATTTTTAGGATTTTTTTTTTGACGGTAGATACCATAGTTTTCTAGGTCATACTAAAATATTACGGCCCTACGACAACTCGTTTAGCTTTAAAAATTCGTCAAAATTTGCAAAAATTGGTATAGTTTTTTTGACATTTGTCAAAATTAGACTTTTGATCGACGTTTTCTCAAAAGCGCCTGAACCGATTTCAGAAATTTAAAAGTCATTTGATGTATTTCGGTGAGGACTATCGTTTGTCAGTTTTGTGCGACGATCTGCCAAGCCGTTTCTTTGCAATTTAAAAAAAAGTGTTAAACTTTTCGTCCATATTTAAGCTCATCCTACCGAACCGATTTTAAAAAATCAAAAACTGTTCGAAAGATATTAGTTGCGAATGGTACTGATTAATTTTAGGTGAAAATCTACCGAGCCGTTTTCTTGTAATGAACTGTTGAAAAAAAAATTTAAGCCGATTTTCATGGAACTTTTTTTTGGCGATATACATCATGGTCTTATAGAACTTATTGTAATATTACGGCATTACGACAAGTAGTTTAATTTTAAAAATTCGTCCAACTTTACTAAAATTATTATCGTTTTTTAAAGTAGGATTGATGAAGTATATTATTTACACATTTTTTTTGATTAAGTCAATTATTTACACATATCGGGAAGTTCATGTAACTTGCCTCAAGGCTAAATACCAAACCAACTAGTTTGAAAATTATTACGTGAATAATATGAATATTTTAATCGCCACGGAAAATTAATACAAAGTGGCAAATAAATTAATTCTTAATAATACCAAGCGATGCTAGATGGACGATGGGGAAATTTATTTCTTGAAAATGGAAATGTAATTATTTATATAATTAGGTATTTATGTATATTTGTTTATACGTATTTAAATAGAGTATTTGAGGTGTTTATTTTATATATCAGCAATAAGTATAATCATCAACAAATTAATAAAAAAAATATTCTGAAATATAGTTTCTTGACATAACCTCAAAATTTGTAATAAAAATGTAAATAGTTATACATTAATTGTCGTTAATTTGTAATTTCTTTATACATATCTTATAAAATGTTTCAGGTGTTTACAACTAATTGGCATATATATATTATCAGCAAATGTGCTTTGATTCGACAATAAAAAGGTCTAATTGAAGTAATCGACTACCTTAAGTTAACTATAGTGATAGAATATTAGTTTTTGGTTCTCATATATTATAACCCAGCTATAAACCTCACGGAGCCCCAGACCTTTCCAGCGAATGCAAAATTGTCGAATTCGGTTTGTGCATTCTGGAGTTATATTGTCAAAACTTATAACTCAAGAAGGCTGAACCGATTTAACTGAAAATTGGCTTTGGTAAAGTTGGTAAAAGTTGGTGCTTTGATTCGACAATAAAAAGGTCTAATTGAAGTAATCGACTACCTTATGTTAACTATCGTGATAGAATATTAGTTTTTGGTTTTTATATATTATAACCCAGCTATAAACCTCACGGAGCCCCAGACCTTTTCAGCAAATGCAAAATTGTCGAATTCGGTTTGTGCATTATGGAGATATATCGTCAGAACTTATAACTCAAGAAGGCTGAACCGATTTAACTGAAAATTGGCTTTGGTAAAGTTGGTAAAAGTTGGTTCAGAGCCAGGAGAAGGACATAGGATACCTTTTATCCTGTTCGACTTGGAATAACAATAAGCAAATGACAGCTATGCAATCACGCATGGATGACAATTCGATATTTGTAAGGAATTAATAATAAAATTATTTATTTTAAATAAATAATTAACAATTATAATATAATGATAGTGCCATTGCCCATTCGTATAAACAGTGAAACGAACTATGTATAACTCAGTATGGTTGACAAATCATATTTTTCTCAAACACAATGCTCTGAAAGAACTTATTTGTATAATTATGTACTCATTGGTATTTATAAAACCTTTTCTAGATTATTCAGATTTAGAACCTAAATTTGGAATTGATCAAAGGAACATTTTGTCGAATAGCTTATTTCCAGTTATAATTTTCTGAATTTGTTCAAGAATGGATAGTAATATATGAAGATCCACGACCGAAGTGTCAAAAACCAGTAAAGCTAAGCATTGTTTAACAGCAGTATTTGAATGTAAAGGGAAAAATATGTATAATCAGCTATAACCTGATTCTTATGACTTTGGTATTGGGAGATAAATGGTAATCTTTGAAAATCCATAGTAAAAGTATTTTCTTCCATTGGTAGTTTTCTAGCAATTAGTTGAAAATGTAATTATTTTGTAAAATACCTTTGAAATTAAAATATGACATTAGACCTGCTTGCCATCTGGCCGTTCCAAGTTACCCCGTTATAGGGTAAAAAGGTCTAGATAAATTTTTTTTAAAGACAGCAAAAAAGCACGTTTTTACAATGATGAAGTAGCTGGTAGTTTTACTGAACGTAGTCAGATAATTGTTCATTTGAAATGTGTCATTTGTTGTGATGTAATTGGTTTGATTTTCATAATAAAATTTATATTTGCCTAAAGTCAAATTGGACCTTTGTGCCTTGCCCTGTTCTACATATATACTTTTTATTAAATTTACTTTTATTCATCGAATATTACTAGAAACTTTTCAAAAAGCAGGTCAAAAAAGAGATACCTAAATCATTTTGTATCTCTCCTCGCAGAAATTTGAAAAATTTGTACAAGCTCAATAGTATTATTTATAATTATACACAAAATCCAGAATCCAAAAAAAATTTCAAAAAATTTGAAACGCATTCATTAATCGATTAAATGGAATTTGTAATGACTATATAAGTCGGAAGACCAACAAAGACTTGGATTGAATTATGCCATGTTTTCTACAGAAAGTGTATAAAACTTTCAGTTTGGTTGTATTAATAAAATATATACAAACTAATGGGGTTTATTGTTTCTATAATATCTCATTGTATATAGCAATTCAAACAACACATCCTTACACAAAAAGTATTAATTTTTTAGATACTCTAGAAATTGTTTATAAAATAACTTACTTAGCAAAACAACGTTTGCCGGGTCAGCTAGTTTTGTCTATAGAATAACAATAATGCAAGTTACAGTTTTTATGATAATCAACTTGAAAACATCAAAAAAAAATTGAATATTTTATAACGAAGCAGGAAGTTCCAGCAATTTTCTTCAAGATACGATGTCATGCTTCAGTAGTGTTTAACTATAATTATCGTTAATAAGTGTGAATTTTAAAAATAAAGAGTTATATACATGATATGACCTATTTTTTTGCATACGACAGTTGTGAGTACCCGACCATATTTTCGACTCCGAGTTTCATTTTTATATCCATACGATTTGATACAAAGCAGTCGCAAGTATTTTTATACCAATATATCTTGTATACACAAAGATGCAACGAAGAGTGATGCTGGGTTTCTGCATAGTATGTCAAACTGTTTCTGCTTTTATCTGAGTAGTGAATTGCATGTTGTTATATTTCCGCGAACAATATTATGTATGCTCGAAGAAATCCGTATAAGTTACGCAGAAATACTGATCTTGTTCGTACGAATTCATATGAATATATGCGGTGAAGAGATAATTATAGCGCTTGTATTTGCATAAATGGTCTGATAGATATTATTCAAACAAATCGTTTTGGCTTCATAAACTATTTTTCAAGTTCTGTACTATTTTTCATAAATTTATACTGATTATCAATTATGAATATTATGATTGACACTACTATAAAAGTTGCCGAACAGAACTGTAGTCAGTTGCGCAAATTATCGATTTTATATACAACAAAAATATTGTTTGAGATGTCTTTGAGACTTCACTACTGATTAATGCCGAAAGTGAGAAAAATGTTCCGCAGCTTTTGCAATTAGCAGAGTATAAGACTTTAGCACCAAAGAGGAAAATTTAATCACGTAACAAGTGCAAAACTCTTCTGAAATGGGTCATGAATTATATCAGATACAATGGAAAATCGCGCAAAAATAAGAAGGAGATGTGTGCGAACTTCCAAGAGTGCCGAGCGTACTGCAATTTAAAACTCCCCTTAGGAATTAAAGTTTTGCACGTACGGTAAGCAATGAATAGAAGTATATAAATCATTTCTGATCATCGAAGATAATTTGATATTAATTATATTATTTATCTTCGTTTCTGTTGCGATGTTTTCGAAGAAAAATATAGGTCATAAATAAAATTTGAGATATATGAGTGTGAGAAAATGTTATTGTATATAACTTTCTGTAAGAACGATTAAAGACTGACATTTAAAATGTATTGAAGTGGAATTTTAATTGAAAACTTTAAAAATATGTATTTTTAAATGTTAAAAATTAGTATTATTTTTTTCTATATGCTCAGATATAATATATATTATTATAATTTACATTTATACATTTGTTTTGTTTCTTTATCTAATTGACGTATGATTTTATGAATTGAAGTGACAAATGCGTATTATAATTTTAAATTATTTAAAGTTATGCCAACGTTTGATTATTATACAAAATTCTATCATCCACTAACTCAATCGTGGCTTTGATAACAAACGAATTTCTGTTCCTAGAGATGTGTGAGTTGCATGTGAATAATAAATGCGTACCGATCCCATTTGAAATTAAATTAATTTGAAACCAAAATGTCAAAAACTCCTTCACAAACATCTGGCAATAACGTTTCTCCACCTGAAGTAACCAATGAAGAGCACACGCCCAATGCTAGTAATAGTCGAGTATCTGTGTCCAGACTTGCAGTTCCTTCTGGAACAAGGATATTTCCCGATATATTCTCGAGAGTAAGATTGAGAACCGATGAAGATGTTAGCATTTCGGTGAATAATTCTAAACAAGAAGTTAATTTGCCGGGTTACATACCGCCGACTTCAAATGAGAACGAAAATGAACCACAAACTGCAATTACTACCGTTGTCAGCAAAGCGTCAACTATTGGTCGATGCGGTAGCGCTCCACCTTACTTTTATCAAGGTAATAAGGGAAATAAATATAAAACTATATAGCACCTCTCTAAAATGAAAAATGTTTGAATCCGAGTCAAATTTTTGACATATCATATCATAAATAAAATGTAAAAGTATATAAATCAAATTGACTGATATTTCCCATCAGTCAATGAATCATCATTTCAATGGAATAGGGTTTTGTTTCATTTATATCCTGTCATTTGAGTTTAATATGTTTAGTATTCAATGAGGATTATACGCTTAAATTATTTAATCCTTCAATTATTTATTCATTCCAACATTTTGTTCAATTTTTGTAATTCATGGTCTTGATATTGATTTGTAACGCATTGTAGAATATATATTTGAATTTTTGCATCACGAAGAATGAGAAAAAGGTATATAACTAATTTAGATTAAATATAAATTAGGTATAACTATATGTTTGACTCATTACTTAATATCAATCAGCCAGAGACGCCACTTCCCACAACGCTTCGATTAAATCTTCAGCTGCTATTTCATCGACGCTGCGATCTTTTGACACACCTTCGAAAAGACCATCCTTGACTGCATCAATCGTTCAATCCAATGAAAAAGTAGTGAGCCAAAGGCCTAGCCAACGTTCAGCTGTTTCGGAAAAAGCATCAGATGACATAAAAAATTCAGCAGATGCTGCTGTTATAACTGATAGGCCTAGTGATACACCCACGGTGTTAGCAAATGAAGAACAACGATGTGAGCAAATAACTGATTCAGTAATGCGAACACAACCTGTCGAAATAAATGCGGCACGCAGATTGCTCGATCAGCAGCAACCTGCAGTTACGGTGTCAGGCAAAGCGGCGAGAGCGTCATTGTCCCTGGTCAGTGTCGGGTCGTGTGTGTGCAGAATTTGCCATACGAGTTCGGGAAGGGAAAGGTAGACAAAATTTAATCAATAGGTTAACAAATATTTTTAAAATAATGTTTCTCCTGAATAGTCTCGTTTCGCCTTGTCATTGCAAAGGCAGTCTGGCGTATGTGCACCGTGCGTGCCTCGAACGCTGGCTGACACAAGCTGGTTTGGGACATTGCGAAGTGTGCCTGTATCAGTACAATGTCGAAATGACCAGAAGATACGGATTTCTACAAGCTCTGAGATTGTGGGTTCGGCTACCTAGAAATCGCGGTTTGTTACAGGTCCTTTTGATAAACGCTAAATAGTGCGTAAGATACAAACTTAATCTAATCATAAATATTAATAGTGAGAGACTTTCCTAAGTTACGCATACGTTATTAATTAGTTGAAGCACGTGTAAATTAACCTTATCGATCAATAGCCTATTAATAGAAATTTCGATTACCAACGTCGGAACCTGTTAGTCGGAACCCACCTTGTTAGTCAATGTCTAACTTAAGTACGAGGACGTATTATAGTATTACATATCTGCATTTGTAATGATTGTTTTCTTAAATTCTCTGTGTTTTTATTTTCGTTTAATTCAAAATCAAATAATATGATGAAAAATGTGTACTGCTAGATAATTTTTGGGATTAAAATAATTATCATCTTTTTATTTTCCAGTTTTTTTTGCAAAATATTAATATTATATAGGTTGAAAAGAATATAATGCGTTATATAATTTATATAAATTTATAAATATATTTATAAAATATATATCCAATTATTATCATCATTAGGGTAGGGCGGGGCTAGTTGAGCAAATTTTTACTTAAACGGATGTAGCTTCTCAATGAAAAGTCTTAATGAATTGCTATACGGCTTAATGGATTTGTTGTTTATCGCTTAACAAAAGTGTTAATACTATTTTTGGTAATTAGCAAAATTTAAAAGCTACAGCTATTTAAATACAAAAAGTCAAGTATGCTCAATGCACCCCATAGGTAGAGCAAGTTGAGCATTAAGAAAGTATAACGAAATCTTAGGTTCAATGTCAATTAGTTATAAAACAAAATAAGTTTTTAATAACCTGTTCTATATTTATAGTCTTCATTGACAGAGAAAACAAAACTTATAGTAATTTTCTTTGAATAATTAACCAAAAGTAGAATCAAAAAAACAATTTCGTATCTTAGAAATTATTTTACCATTATATTCAGTATTTTTGTTTATTTTATTATTTCTTTATATTATTACATAGACTTAGCTTGAATCATAAAAATAATAATTAACTTCTGGAAGTTATTGATAATTGTCTTAGTGACAGAACAAGTTTAGGAACTATGCTCAACTAACCCCAACTAGGAATTTCAAGATAAAAGTGAGTTTATAAAAAAAACATGAGAATTATACCCAGAATCTCTGTGCATATTAAAAGTACTATAATTATATGGTTAAAATATCTGATTAAAAATAAATAACATTTGACTAAACCAGACGAAAACTCGTGATGAATTACTTTTTTACTTTTTGGTCTCAAAATAAGCAAAACGGCCGTGAGCCTCACTCATTTGTCTAGCGGCCACTAGCGATCGCGGGATGTTTATTTCTCCCAAACCTCTATCTTTCCGCCATATAATGCCTAAACGGACGGTAAATAGTTTTCGAGATATTTCGATTGCTCAACTTGCCCCTATGCTCAACTAGCCCCGCTCTACCCTACGATGTTTATAAATATATCTATAATTTTTGTTTTAACTAAAAATAATTTGATAATGAGTTCATAATCAGAAGATATTGGTAATCTGCAAATGACCAAAGATAAGAATAGTTGTTAAATGGAATTATGAATAATTAATTCAAAACGGGATAATAAAAATCAAATATAATATTAAAATCAATTTATGTTTTCTAAAGCTGTAATTAACTAGTGATTTTGTATGCCATTTAAGTAACATGTGAATGGCAACCATATAACTGATTTTAATAATTGTATCGGTACTTTCAAGCTAATATGCAGCAATTTTCCTGAATGCACATGGGAGAATGTAAAATCGTAATTATTTCTCATAAAATGATTTGCAAATGAGTTGCAACCTAACAAAAACACTCTCGACGGTATAGTTTTAATGAGTCGTTCGACCGATAAGGTTTCTGGGTTAGCGCGCATTTTAGTGGAACAATAATCGTGCACGCGCATTCAAGCCAGATAGTTCTACCGAAATGCATTTTAAACAACTGTTTGTAAAGTTCGTTTCGTTTCAACTCGCGTCCGTTGCTTTATTTACATAAACCTGTTGAAATATTTGATACTGCAGTTGCATAAATGCAAACCTGGCGTTACGACACCCGATTCCAAAAAGCTTTGCCGTTTGTACCAACAAACAGTTGAAATTTATCATTGCCTTTGTTCATCGGATGATGCGAAATGGTGATTGCGTTTCATGAATACTATTGAAAGCTTTTTCCCCTTGATAGAAACTTCTATCATTAAAATATAACCGAGATTATCAAGACTTTAGGAATTCTAAAAATAGTTTGAATAAAATGACAATTTTACAAGTTTTATATAAAAATATATTAATATATTAATAAGCCACACGTTTATTTACTAAACTTGTAGTTAGAAACACGTACTATTACACTCATATTACAATCATATTTCGGTTTTTATAAACACATAAATCTTGTATAATTTCTACAGATTTTGTTTTCATAGTTGTAGTTTCTTAATCGAGATACAGAAGTTAATGTTTTACCAATAATATATAAAGTTCTATAACAAGAAGTGTGTAAAATAATAATTACACTCATTTTTTATATATTTTTGCGTGATCATATTTTGGTTTATAATACACATAAATCTTGTATAATTTTCACAAATTTGTTTTTCATAGTTCTTGTTTTTTTGTCGAGATACAGAAGTAAATATTTTAGAAATAATATATAAAGGTCTATAATAAAAGTGAGTAAAATAATAATTTACAATGGACAGAAATATGTGACTTTTTGTCAGAATTTCGGAGAACCTAAAAATGGAACATATCATTGATACTAAAAGTACATAACATTAAAATTATCAAGTCTTTGACTTATCTTCAGTGCTTATTTGTATGGAAAGAAACATGTACACATTTATTAACTAAAAATTATAGTTATTATGAAAACTTGAGTCATGTACAACTAGTAAAATGACGTTTCAAATAAATCTTGCAAATGATCAAAATCAAAAAAGTCCAATTTTCAGTGATTCAATACACTAATCTTGTGCAATTCGGAAAATAACTTCGAAGATTTTTTCAAATCTTGAAACCTGCAGAATGTTTTGAATATTGATTAACTAGAAAAATTGAAATATTTCAAGCCGAGGCTCAAAACTGGGGTTTGTCGGTTTTCAAAAACTAGTTTTCAAAACCGGTTTTTTGACGAAAATGATATAATAAATGATGTCTAATATATATATATATATATATATATATATATATATATATATATATTAATTTAGATTTTCATACCAGTGTATATATTAATTTAAATCTGTGTCACTTCTTGTTAAAAAAGTAACTTACTCTAATCCAATTTAAAAAAAAAGACTTTTTGGCCCTAGAAGCCAGAAATAAAAAAACAAAAACATTATTATGTTAGGCTATAGAAACAATTAAGCCTAGTTCGGTCGCAAGTAAGAGAGTACTTTCTTTTTCGGAAAATTTTGTGAGTAAACAACGGACACGTCTAAGTAACAAATCGGTAGACGTTCAGAGTGTAATTAGAATTTTAAAATTACTTAATGAAAATTGCTCGGACCAGAAAATACACGGGGTTTAGCTTAATTGGTTATAAAACTAAAATTGATATTGACAAGCATGTATCAACATGTATCTAATATTTCTTTATTTTTTTTAATTCAATATATGTTTTTCATTTAAAAATGTATTATTTTCATTTATTCAAAAACTTTCCTTTCACTATTATAAAAATATTTTTATTCTTATATGTGAAAATAATGCATGAATAACGAATAATTATTTTCAAAGTTATTTAATCCAGATTAACTATTATTTTTTTGTTCTACTAATTAAAATTAAAATAATTTTATTTACTGTCCATAAAATTCAACAATAAATAAATTCAGTCAAATACTGCTTCAAATCGCACTAAATTCACGGATATTTTTTTGTTATTACAGAATATTCGAGGAAAAATGTATTTTCTATATAAAATTCGAATACCGGTTAAAACCGGTTTTCTGGTAAAGTTAAAATTCGAAAACCGGGTTTCTAAAATGTCGGCTTTTGTATAAACCCTACTCGAAACGTTTACAGTTTTAACAAAGTTATATGCTTGAAAACAACTCTATATCAAAAATATGACACTTTATTTTATATGTGGTCATTATAATTAATATTTTGATTATTTCAATGTAGAAACCTGCATTTTTACATACTATTCAGGTCAACCGTACCATTTATATTTCGTTAAAAGATCTTTCTGAACCTCGAACGATATCGACTATATATTTCTTCAAATAAGCGAATCTCCTTAACAGTATCGTTCACACTCACCATACTCTTTGATGTAGTCGGATCTCCTTATCTGCACGCTGTTCACTGTCGTGACTCTGGGTCTTATTACTGTCTTCCTGGTCGGGGCACGTCTCTTCGTACTAGGCGGACTGAAACTCGGGATATCTAGAGTCTGGACGCACGGAGCGATTTCCTTCTCGCTATCCATATTGATAGTCGCCTACGTCATCAATCTGTACTTGATCGCCAAGGTAAAAAGGATAAGAAAATTTGCAACGAAACAATTCATTTCTGGTAGAAATTCATGCACAATGATACGTATCTCAGGGACAAGGGTTGGTGATATTGTTCTCAAAAGAGTTCATAGCACAATTAATGATTTTTATAGCCAGATAACTGTGATTGGCAAATATAATCGCCATTGAGAAGTTTTTTTTATGTAAGCAAACTTATGTTTTTTTTTCATATGGTATCCCAATAGTCATACTATCCACAATTGTCTATTTTATTATTAGAATTTATCTAATTGAACTGTCATATTACTCAGAAGAAAATAGAATTTTGCGTATTGACACGTCATGCGTATAAATCTTTGATCATTGGCTAACTAATTGGCAAAATTTTTAAAAAATCCAACTTTTAAATTTCAAGATATTTAGAATATTTTGTGACTATTAGAGAATGGAATAAATAGTTGTAAGTGGCATTTTACCATAATTCTTTAATAACTAAAATTTGCGTACACTTTAAGGGGGTATTCTAATGCAGAGCGATGAATTTTAGATCATTTTTAAAGTGTCGTAAAAGAAAGCAATGAATCTTTTTACTATCCCTTTTTTTACCACTTGTTTATTAATAATATTAAAATACGAAACAAAAATTAAAAAATAAAAAAGTTGAAAATTGTAAAAACTGGCAGCTGATGAAGTGGATAGTCTCAAAAAATTGGCACCTCAGTCTTAACAAGATTCCAGCCCTCCTAGCCATCAAAATGAAAAAAATTAAAAGATTTAAAAAAATTTTTTTTTTACAAATTGGCGACAGTTTGAAAAAAAAGTGTCCTTTTTACTGTTTTTTGAGTTTCTCGAATTTTTTAAAAATAGTAAAAATTAGAATTTGGGGATAATCCTAGTTCGGGCTATAGATAGGTCTATAAACAAGACTCTCTGAACGTTTCAAGTTATAAAACTCGAGAGATCGTGTCAACAGTACTGAAAAAGTCTGTTCTGAGAAAAACGCATTTAAAATTTTGCGTGAAGCCAAACCAGTATGGAGACCGAGTCAGTAAAATGCCTATAATCCCGAAAATAATTCAAATTTTCAAAAACCTTCTCGTACCCATATTCTTAGATAGTTAAACTTTGAAAATATGAAATAAAAAAAATCGATTTTTTTAATTTCTACACTAGAATACCCCCTTAATGATAGTGCCAAAGTTTGCTGGTGAAATTAGCTTCAAACACTGCTTTTGCAATAATATTTACTGTAATTTGTCCTTTATTTGAATAAATATGAATAAGTCTCTGATAAAAAACCACTTCTAGATACAGTATTTTTAAACTTAAGCTTGATTCATTTTTGAAGAACGACTAAGATGATAACTTTTTACTGATATAGTTATAAATTCGATAAGCTTCATATAACTCTTAATCAATAACTGTCTATCTAATAGAATTGTTGCTTAATCAATAAATTCTAAACTCATAGTATCTGCTATTTTATGGAAACACTGATATATAATATGCTGTAATAAAATTGCATCATGATTCCACTATAAACCCTTGATATTTGATCACAATTGCTTACACTTTTAATTATATTTTATCAATATAAATCATTATTCTATTACATATTTTAATCGAATAATAGATTTTTCTTCTAAGTACGCCATAATTGTGTAGATTGTACGGTTTTTTATATAAATGTTACTAAAATTAATGGAAAAGCCATTTTTAATTTATTTTTTTCTTTATTCATTTGACAGGATGTTGTAATCAAGTTGTCTGTCATGTATGAACTTCTCATGTATTTTATTATTTCATTTAATTTCATTTGTATTTGTGTTTTATGAAGGGCCAACTAGGTCCTTGGTGGGCCTGGTGGCGAAGCAATGTGAATGTCCGGTTAGTTTTGGATGACGAAATTGTATCGCATGTGATAACGGATCAAAACAGAACGCGGGAAACTCGAGTTTGATTTATATCTCGACAAAACATATATAATTATGTTTACCTGTTTTCCGCTTTGTCAACAGTATGTAACTATAATTTAAAAACATGTAATTTTATGTTTTGTATTAATAAAGATCTAAAAATAATATATTCTTTTAGAACTTCATTCATATGTGACTTTAACAAAACTAATACCGCATATATTTCATTTTGTTGAATCAACTATGTATCTCTACTTTGTTTTAAAAAGCGCATCCATAACTCGCTCAAAATTGCACAAAAGCCACGGCGTAAAGTATTCACATAACTCTGAAGCTCAGATAAAGCCTATTATTGTGCATATTCGAGTTCATTATGCACGTAGAGAAATATGGACATCTTTCGCATGCATCCTATGCACCAGGAAGCATATTCCACAGGACCCGTCTCCGTACTCTTTCACGAGCAAACCTCTTTGTTGGAGTTGCGATGCATAAACTTCATAGACGGAGCACCGATATATATTTTTTGAAATTTTAATTCATAGTAAACCTATTTTCGACAATGTGTAACAAAGCTTGGTTGTATAATTAACAAAATGAAATAACATCGCTTGTTGGAATTTGTTCACCTAATTTAAATCCGACGAAAAATTGAAAGGTTACAAGGAGAACAGTAAAAACACAAAGTTTAGGTAATCGATATAAAAGTGTTTACAAAATTTTGCTTTAATTCAAAAATTTGCTTTTGTTCGATATATAATATGATAACTTAATATAATGGTTCATATGGTTTTTTCTGTATCGTTTGATAAGCATTTATCGATTGTATTTAAAGTGTTATTATTAAGTTTTAAATTATTATAATCATAATAATTAAACGCATCACTAATAGCACTTTGCAAAAAAGTTTTTGTTAATTTACTTCTTTTTATAATACATATTTCTATCGAACTAGTAAAATTTGCTTTAAATTTACTCAATATTTATTCAATGTGTTAAGAATGGGGGTTGGTTAGACCCTTTCGGAATAGCTTATTGAATTTAATTTAATAGCTCTTTCGAAGATTTTGTACAATTGAGTATATTAAGGATATACTTGATGTTATCTGCCTGTACGGCGGCTCAGACGGATGGTGGCTTGAAGTCCGGAATTCTAAGATCGCTGTAGGAATTGGATGCTGAGGAAGAAATTGACTTCAGAAGCACAATTAAGGAACACTGGCTGCGATTAATAAAGTATTTATTTACACAAATAATATCGAACACTCGGAAAAGTCAACAAACTCATACGAAAAAACAAGTGAACAACGTACATGCACAAACAAGCGTGAGCCTAAACGCTCATGATTAGCGTTATATGCAAATCTTCTAAATTCGGAATGGCCAGAGATTTAGTTTTGTCCGATTCTTACAAATGTATTTTGCTCATACCATCTGCTGTCGTTTTGGCGCGAACACAATGTATAGTGATATACCGACACAAAAAATCCTAATTCAAATTCTTTGAATCAGAAAAAATCTGATTTGAATCATAATTTGAATCAACTTGTATCAAGTCTATATCTCATTCCAGAAAACCTATAGGTATAATGATCTAGTAAGGATCTGGTGATTTGATGCAATTCGAATCATGCGAGTAACTCTAATGATTCGATTCCATTCGGATTATGCAAGTAACTCGAATCAGTCGGTTGAATTCGGGTGGCTGGTTTGATTTAACTCATTCTTTTATATTTATATTTGTATTCTTTAAAATTATAATATTTTGTATTTAGTAAAATTTATGTTCATATATTGTATCATAGTCAATATTTCCCGGCTTGATACTAGTTGATTCGAATCAAGTTGTTAAGGGATCGATTCAAATAATTCGATTCGTGGCACATCCTATACTCATATTCTTACTTTATCTTAATTTTGTATCAAACGGTTCGGAACCTTAAAACAAAAACTTCTGTATAAAGTTATTAGATCGATATTTTGTGTAAATTTACTCCCAGCTTCCGTATGTGTTTAGTTCATACTAAGCATGGAAACTACGTCGAAGCTACTTGAAAATATGGGACAACGTTAAACTTATTGTTAGCCGCTTACACTGCTCGTATCGATCGATACCGTTTTGGGAATATTGGCCCGGATGGGATGCCTAGCCTGGCTCCTCTAAACCCTCTCAGAAAACAATAGTCTTTGTTTATGATGATCGGCTGCGGTCTTTTGTGATCGCGATCAGTGAAGCGGCGCGTTTTGTAAGGAGCTTCGGATTAAATAATCGACATAAATAATAGAGTTTCGTGTATATATAAACTAAGAAATTGAATGCATGCTGAACTGATATTACATGTTTTGCAGACGGCTGAAAATAGAAGTCAAAATCACTTGCTTTATATATCATGATTTATGACACTCGTGTGCGAAAGTACAGCCTGTAATCGTATATCAGACATATTAAAAAAATACTTTGTATAGTGTTTGATGAAATTGGGTACAATATTGGCATTCAATTTGATCATAGGAAACATAAATGCAAATAAATAAAATTTTTAAACAAAAATTGATAAATTTTGTTTTGTTTTCAAGTTTATTCGACTATTGTTTATTTGACACAGAACTTTGCTGTATATAGATAAAATATAGTATATTATAAAATCTTTATACCAATGCAAAAATTCTTAATACACACCTCTATGTTGCCGAGATATCGATCTTTAATAAAAATACATGTAAAAAATACTTCATATTATATTTACATCTGTCTACAAAAGTATTTATTTTCATAGGTGTTTACCTGAAAATGTTCTATGATTACACATTGGTCAGCTCCGATTATTTCCACGAGTTTGTCGTTTTTTTTATAAACTACGACGAAGTATAGGAAAACCTGTGAAAGCAACTAAATCAGCGTATGCAAAGTTGCTAGTAATTGACATACATTGTATCGTGGTTCTAAAAACAAGTCAAAATTTCGTAGTTTTGTAAACAAGTTGAAATTGCAAATATTCCAAATGCATGAAACATCAGGTTTTTAACGAGCATCTAATGAATAGTACTGCTCTAGGGCAGGTTCGTAAGCTGAGAAAAACTCCAACTCAATTCAGGGAAAAATAGTGTGAGATCTCACACATTGCCTATTGCCAGTTTACTTTTTAAATAGGAAGCATATTTTTGATCTATACTTCCAAGTGAAAATGAACATCGCTATTGCATAATATCATGTTGTGAAGAACGGTGTTCGAACTCATGACTTCGCCCACACGAGTTCGTGAGCTTAACTATTACACCATAGAACGAGCAAATATAATAATTATTTTTTAAGCATTTTTGCAACCAGGACTAGAACTGCCGCAAGAGTGTAACCATAATATCAATAAAAGGAAGCAATTGCCTACTCAAATAACACCTATCGGAAAAATGTCAAGTGTTTTTCCTTCTTCATGATATAGTAATGAAACTACCATAGTAGCAAACGAACTCGGTTCGAAATACTTCATAGCTCAGAGCTGTGTGATATGCAATGAAAGCAAATAATTTTCCGTTTTGATATGCCTGCTACTAAATGCATATTCATATATCGAATATGATTTTGACGAAATGTAGTTTGCTCTACTGCTGCCAGTAAAGTTTGATTATGTGCAGTAATAGCTGCATATGGAAGTAGGTACTTGGAAAACGCCGAAGCAAATGCAAGCAATGAATTCAAAAAAAGGTATGGTGGGTTTTATAGATGGTTGAAATTATGTAGAATCCTTTATTATGTATATATATATATATATATATATATGTGTGTGTGTATGTATATGTGTTGTTAGACGTGACGATTCAAAAGTACCAGATTTTAATTTTACTGGTTATAAATTACTTTTTGCATCAATTCAACAAAGAAATGGATAGCAAGGTTATTGCTTTTCTATATAAATATTTATGTGCCAACGTAAGTGTAAGTGTAAGGATACGTAGCCACTAAAATATCTCATCAGCATATACAACGCGTGTGATAGATTGTGGTTTTGAGTAAAATGCAGAAAAACGTCGCCATGAATACCGAAATCATGTCGTAAAATTAAAGTACACGTATATACCCCAAAGTACACACACGGATATAAAATTCCTTTATATATATATATATATATATACATATATATATCCGTTTCCCGTTCTTTTCGGTATTAAATGTTCATGCCTTGGCCATTGAATTTGCAAATAAAATATTTATACTTCAGGCGTGCACATGTTACACTGTGTATTTGACGTTCGGAATGCATAGTGCGTCGTATACCAGAACTGTCATATGTACCAAATGTATAAGAGATACAATTTTGTCAACAGATTGATGCATTTATGAATAATTTATTTATATATAGATATTCCGAGCTACCCCGCGGCATTGCGGTTGTAGTTATGGACTTCTTTTTAGAGGTTGTAAGTTCTATTCCTGATTTGGACATAGATAGAGTAATGACATAGATTTTTGTTTGTCAATTTAGATATCAATATGTTTCCATGTAAGCATAGGCCTCTTTCGGCATAGGAAATCTTTCAGTATTACAAAATATTAGTCGTACCATGTTTCACTTTACACTTTCTGCTTACTGTTCGGACGTCCTGACATGTTAGTAATGAGTATCAATATGTTTCCAAGTAAACATAGATTTCTTTCAGCATTGGAAATTCTTTAGTGTTACAAAATATTAGGCATGCCATGTTTACAATTTCTGCTTACTGCTTCAGACGTCCTGATATGTCAGTAATGACATCGATTTTTATTTGTAAATTTAGATATCAATATGTTTCCCAGTAAACATAGATCTCTTTTGGCATTGGAAATATTTCTGTATTACAAAATACTAGGGATACCAAGTTTACAATTTCTGCTACCTGCTTCGGATATCCTGATATCAATCAGTAATGGTATAGATTTTTGTTTATAAATTTAGATAACAAAATGTTTCCAAGTAAACATGACCAACCATCGGCATTGGACATTTTTCAGTATTACAAAATATTAGATATATACCAAATTTACAATTTCTGCTTCCTGCTTCGGATGTCCTGATCGATAAGTAATTGATATTACAAATGCTCTACTTATTTTTTAAATAAAAATTTAGGTGTAGGGTTGCAACCAACAATGTTTTTTTTAATATGTGGGGTTTTCACCCGAGGGTATTACACTCCAACAATGGTTATATAATTTTACCGTTATATATTTTATATTAGCTAAGCATAAATATATTTGGGCAAAAAATAGAAAAAGTTAACAATTCCCCAAAAAAGACCACATTTCATTGATTGTACCAACAATCATTAAATAGCTTATGTGTATTTAACAATTCCAAATACCTATACAAAGATAAATTATAATTTTTTTAGTATCTATTTTTGTGAGATTAATGATAAGAGCTCAATTACATAATTAAATAATTTTGGTTCACGAATAATTGTGAAAAAAATCTCAAACTTCTAATTAATTTTTATATTTTCACTTATATGCATGTATTTGCCTATAATACAATATTTTATGCTATGGGATATTCATATTAATTCGCAATTATTCTTACCTCTCATAAAGTTAATTCAATCACAAACTTTATCTATTTGGCGAATTCTATTGACATATTTTCCTTTGCCGAAGATACTTGCTTCTATTTGCTTTCTTTGCGGTTTCCCAAGAATGATATATAATACATGTTTCAAGTGTTATTGTACGCAATTCAATCATATAAATTGATATTGTTTCCATCTGTTAAAGCTCGAATGAAAGCCATCGCTTACACAAATAACCGTTTTACGAATTTGAAAAATGCATTTAATTTTATTAAACTTTTCGATTCCATGAAATATATATTTTCAAATAATAAAATCAATTGTGCATTTGATTTGACTGACGTATTTATACTATTTCTAATAAAACGTACGATATTTTTCTTGCTGAATGTGGGAAAATTTTCTGTCACGTTGTAAAATTATTTTATGCATCGTATTCATATTATTGTAATCAGATTTTTATATTGAAGTTTTAGAGTTTGCAAATGTGTCCATTTGGATTTATTGAACTTGTAGATAGATTTATGCGTGATTGATGAAATATTTTTGAATTATGTTATTGTACTGCACTTGTGGAAACTTATTTTAACATATTTAATTTTAATTTTATAATTGGGCTCATTCGCGGTTTTGTGGTAAGAGCTTTGTCTTTTTTACAACGTTCTAGGTTTAATTTTTGTCTCGGACAACCTTCTATCAAGCAGTTGGAATATCTAAAATAGATGAAATTTTAATATATTCTCCTTCTATTGAAAACTATATTTTACCAATTAGTTTTGTGGAAAACTTATATGTAAATAATCGCGCCGTCTTGGTATATCCACAAATAGCGTTGTGTAATGCAACAAAGTTCTCTCTGAAAGGAAATCGGTTTTGCAAAAGCAAATGGAAATATCAGAAAAACGTATTGAATTGTTGTTGTGCACGAGAAGCGTCTTGTCAAATCGGGCGTAATTTATTTCAACGTTTACTGTGTTACGATCGGTTAAGCTTTCATATTCAAATAGTTCGTATAATAACGATATGTACCTAAAGATATGTGTTTTCAGAAATGAAATTTAAAAATAATACACATCATAGTAATTTTTAAATATTAAACATGAGCATTCAGTCAAAATAATCGAGAGGCTAATGTGATCCAGACAGGTTATTACATAGGCCGCTCATATGTAAATATTAAAATTCAACTGCTTTAATCAAATTATTCTGAAAATATTTGAATCATAAATATTGATGCATTTAGGGCTATCATAGTAATTTTACTACAAATAAATTTAAATTTATAAACAAGTTAAATTTTTAAAAATATGAGACTTTTTCTATGAAAAATTAGTTTTAGTTCTAAATAATAGAGAGCTTCAAGTTAGAGAGAAGCCATAAATAATCAATATGAATCAATTTTATTGGTTTTATCTTGAAAAAATACGTTCTCTTGAAAATAGATACAAGGCAAATAATAATATTGTAAAAGTATAATTATAATAAAATATGCACACACACACTCTTCGCTCTTTTTACATTTTTGATGTAGAATGATAAAGAAAACGTTGATAAACAAAATATCCACAATTATGCCTTTAGTACGTTTTAATCATAAACATGCGTCATCATACTAATTAAATTAGGATATAACTAAATTATATAAATATATTATGATACTCTCCATTCAGGATAGCAGTAATAAAACCTAAAACCTAAACCATTTATTGCTGTATTTCCTAGTATAAATTTATTTCCTTATATCGTAATGTTGTCTTTCAATTATTAATTCGTATATATATATATATATATATATATATATATATATATATATTCTAAGAAAATATATTCTTCAAACTCGAGCCGCGTAAATTACAGGTCAAAAATATGATTGGATAGTGAATGTAATGGGAACACCAAAAATAAATATTTTCATCAGAACAATCACATTATACTGTAATTTGCATCATTTGTATTTCATTCGCAGCTTAAATACAAAACGTTTCTCCATCTTCAAAACTCGATAAAGTATTTTCGAACTTTTTAGCTAAATCAGCTCTCGCAATAAGTATTGATAAATGATGCTCTTTATGGCTCTTTCAATATATCCGTTTAAAATAACAAACGGAGTTCATGGTTATGCATGACCTATTCAATTTATCCAGTTTGTTCGGAGTGAATTGAAAACATAAAAGATTGATCAACACCTTTTGTTTATGAAAACCGCGGTGAAAAGAACTTAATATTATTCATGATTTTGTCGTCAACGTAACGAATTGATTTTTGCCTTTTGTCTACTCTTTGAATATGAATATGATGAAAACATAATGATTTTGTAGAATAAATCTATTAAAAATATATTGTATAAAATCTAATACTTACAACATGCGCTAATGTTATTTGAGTTCTTTGAAAATGAAAATTCTCAAAATAAGGTTTTGTTTCTTTTAATTAATTGATAAGACATGGCTATTATTTACAAAAATTCTTACAAACTAATGAATTACTAAGTCAATGAAACAATTAATCTATAGTTAATTAATAATAAAATCTAGATATCAAAATGATTGATTCTTCCACAAAAATTTCTGCAAAAGTTCTGCATAAATTGCATCTAAATATCACTATATTTTTAACACTAAATTTAAATCTGAACCCAATACTTGATGGCAGTATGTTTTTAAAAGCTCTTTTCTTACTTATATAAGTTAATTAAAACAATTATATATATGCAAACAATATTATATTATGATAGGTAAATTATATTCCCAGAATATGTGTATACAATTTGTATCTTTATGTAAAAATCAATGTATGTATTTAAGTCAAATAAAGCAAATTTTCAAATAAAAAAAAAATAAAACCAAAAAGTATTCCTAAAGTTGAATTTGGTGCTTGAATTCAATTTGTCACAAATCAATATCAAGACCAACTGAACCTTTACCTTGGCGAATATGTGAACAATAAAAAATAGTAAATTGAGCTTATTTTGAGCTATTTTACAACCCTGACGAGTATTAATTAGTAATAAATAATAAATTTTTACAAGAATACTATTGTCTTGGCAAGATAGGTCTAGGAATGCTAGATATCAAAATGATTTAATCTTCTACAAAACTTTCTAATATTTTTTTAAGAGAATTCTCGCAAATGCTCTGCTTTCGAAGAATCAAGAATCTTTTTAAAAATATAAATCAAAACCTAAAAAGTATTTGTTCAGTTGAATTTCGCGCTTGACTTCGATTTGGTACAGATTAAGATTAGGATCAATTGAACCTTTATCCTAGCAAAAAAGTGAGAATTGAGTAAAAAATCAATTTTACAATTATTTTATCAACCAATTTTTCTAAGAAGCGGTTTTGACCTCTGTAAAAATGTACCTATAAAATAAAATAAATCGGGTAAAATCCTTTCAAAATTAAAAATAAGATATTAGGCGTGTTTGACTCCTGGCCGTCCCTTATTACATGTTGATACTTCTGTTTTATTTCAAACAAAAAATCCGTGCAAATTCGACTTGTTACTGTTTGTCCATTTTGTATAAAACTTTATAGGCTAATAAATAAATTCGTGTTCTATTTTTTTTGTTTTTCTATCTTTTTATACATAAATGTCACAAGCTCGGTACGTGATCGGTTTGCAGTGAGCTGTTTTTTATCTCCGGTGCGCCCGTTTGCGTAATGCGCGTTTTGTTGCAAGGGTTTGTACTGCACAGCAGAAAGCTGACTCCGCTTGAAATATAACGCCGAATGCCTTTTACAGCCAAAAAGAGGAAAAAATTTAATGGAAAGACCGCTTCAATGTGTGTCACAGAATGTAAAATAATTGGCAATGAATTTCATCATAAATCGCAATCAACAAATTTTATAAAACATTATAAGTAAGTTGAAATAATTTTTTTGGTGTTTGGCTATATTTAAAAATTAAAAGTAGAAAATACACAAACATATTCAAAATTAATAGTATATAAAGCATACTATGAGCCCGAAAAAATCCAAACTGAAAATCACTACCACTGGTTGGTATAATTTATTTATTTGTTGCAATTACTAACACATTGTCACAGAGTTATAATTAAAGAAGATAATTTTATTGATTATTTATTACATATGTTGTTCCCCGGACTTTAGTTTTAGTAGTGAACAATTAGTCCCATCAAACTTTCCGCTACCTCCTCTACAAGGATAGCAACTTTTAAGTATAAACTCTCAATGCCATGAAGATTGCTTCTTCATAACCAATCTAATAAAATGAAAATACGCCCCTGCCAACTGGATTGCATTTTAAAATTATATATCTGAACATTTGTTATCAAAATTACATAATGCCTTACCAGACAGATTGTAATTACATAGAAATTAAAAAAAATATTATCTTTAAAATATGAACACTTCTCACTATTTTTAACACTATTTGTTAAATAATATTGATAATACGTTTGTTCATGGAAGCAATATTTGGAAACGATAGTTTGTATCTTCATCAGTATAAATTTATATAAATAATTATTTTCATTATTTAAGTTTCTAATGAGTTTGTTTTTGATTCTTACTAAAATATTACTGAAATTTTCTAACTCTAAATGAAATCTTACCAGATTCTTACTAGATTGAAACTAAAATATAACTTGTTCAATTTCTGCGAATCTTTTCTTATTCTATTGATTTTTATTACATTCTTACAAGATTGTGCTCTGACTTGATTCTAGAAATTTACTAGGTTGTGATTAGACTCTAACGAAATTTTAATCTGATTTCATCTTGGTTGTTAAAATTTGGAAGATCTCACTTTATTTCAATTTGATTCTAACTTGCTTCTAACTCAAATCCGCCTTGATTAGAACTATAATTTTGCTTACTCAAAATACAATTTGACCCTCTAAAAGAACAGGAGGGCAAATTTATTTTACCATGATACATTTCTCACTGTCTAGAATGAAGCCACACTTTCATTCCGTATATCGTCGGTAAAAAGCGAATTCTCCAATAATATCGAAGCAAAAATCTTTTTTCTAGTTATTCCCTTCTATGATAAATATACGACTAAATTGGCAGGATCATGAGTGTAAAGATCATAGACGCACGTCAACGCCGCCGGGAGCAATTTCTAACCGCAGAACGGACAATGTCTAGACGCCTGATTCGCTTTTCATGTTGGAAATTATCTGATCGGATCTGGCATAAATAACGACGTGTTCCTTTGTCTACGAAAATCCTAGGCGTGAAATTCTAAAGAAATCGTCAAACAATACGCACGATCAGTGCTGGCCTTAGAAAAAGAATTGATATTTTTTGTTTTGTTAAGAGTTTGTTATCTGGGTTTGTGGGTAAATTTCTCAATGTTCAAGCACTATAGATGATGATTTTTTTTTTGTTTTTAAAATTGTGCATGCATATGTAATATTAATCTATAGTATATTAACCTCGCCTCTTCATTGCTTACCTGAAACCAAAAATCAACTAGAATAGACATTTGCATGAAGAAAACTAACATGGAATTAATTTGATCATTATTTTAATCAATTTTTAATATTTAATGCAATAAATCAAGAAATCTTATATAACAAAAATGAATCGTAAAATGTGTTGGTAAGCGCATAACTCAACAACGCCAGAACCAATTTGGCCAATTCTTTTTTTAAAATGTTCTTTGATGTCCAAGGATGGTTCTTACGGCGAGAAAAATTCGAATAATCGTCGGGTAAACCCTAAAAACAGCCCTTTTCTGTTTCACATACAAACGTTAGAATTTTAATATTTTTGCCATCGGATACGGAATATTTACTCAAGTCAACGGAGCGTTTTGGGCCTGATTTTTTTTTACTGTGCTCCAATTGGTATGAAATTTTGAAATTAGGTTTATCTTACTCTCAATTTCAAAAGTGGAAATAATTTAGACTCCTTTGCCATTTCTCGGTGGGATGACATCCATCTCAGTGGTGTAATTTCATTTTTTTTTTTTCAAAATAACGATATCGATAAAAGAACTAATTATAAGAAAAAAAATTTATAATGTTGTTTAAAAAAGCAAATACTCATCATTTTATTTAAAGCAGTTGTACATTTAGGATCTATATGGGTGGATGTATATACATTTCGGTATAGATAGACTGTAGTGTAAAAAAACATAATTTATAACTAATTGGTAAATATCAGTATAGGTTATTTAAAAAAAATTGAACTTTTGAATTGTAAACATAAGTACAGGACAACGTCTGTCGAGTCATCTAGTAATAAATATAGTTTATTTTATTGAAGATAATGAATTAAAGTTGCTTGTGTAGTAACTGTTTTTTGGAAAGACAAAAATACCTCCAAGTTATTAAATATAAATTATTGTAGCTGCATAGAACTCTCTATTTAATTTATATAAAATGTAATTATATCTGCATGGATCCTTTCAATAAAATATACATTTCATTGCAACTTTTTTGTCATCTTCATTGCTTGACGAATATTATATGAATTATTACTGGTTATTTACCCTTTTTCTAATTCTCATTCTAATCATTAAACTTTATATAAATAAGTTAATAACCATAAGAGATACTACAAAACTATATGTGATTTTATTTTAGCTCCGTGTATCATATATATAATAGCACGATGTTAATTGCAAAATAATTAAACTCATTCATCAAATAAAACTCTCGCTTCATTATTTGCAAATTATCCAACTTACTAATTTTTCTTTTTTGCAGTACAAATATAACGTTAATAACTTTGTACGTATAATTATCTTAATTTCATGATTCTGTTCAGTTCTATTACGCGTAGTATTATTCTGGTATGAATTATAACACTATGAGTAATTACTTACTTTTCCATCCTTCATTTCATTTATTAAAATCTACATCAAAGTACGAATGTAAATGTGTATTATATTCATGTAAAATGCTGGAAATTTACATATTCTAATCTTTTGTCACAATACTATGTTACAAGATATTCAAAAGCGTGACCTTTCTGTGAATAACTCACTTTCAAATACCAAACGCGGTATAAATCACGTATTACGATTGTCTCCTTTGTATCGCCTCCGGCAAGTATGAAAACCTATGTCAAAGTCCATATTTATCATATTTATGATAGAAAAATTGATTCTAGAGATCAATAGGAACACTTTTACCTAAAGGGAAAATATGAAGATGACAATCAAAGTATTATATGTAGTGTATAATTGATTTTTTAGTATTTTGAATTAAAAGTAAATGGGTAAATTTTAAATATAAGATTTTAAAAACTTTATTTTTTTGCAAATATGTTAGGCATATAAAAATTCTTTGTCATGCCATGATATTTCTTTACTGTTGTTATCATATGTGGTTTGAGAAATATTTAATATCTGTTTCATTTTTGTAATAGATTTGACGTCGAACCATAATTTATAACTTGTGAACTTTTTTTTATGTGAACTATGATATCTTTTTATTTTTAGATAATATCCACACAAAATAGAATACCTCGTACTTAAAAAATATTTTAAATAAGTTTTAACTAGATTATAAATGCAACCCTACTGAAATATTATTGAAATCTTCTAATTCCAAAAGGATTTCAACAAAATTGTTACTCGATTCTAAATTAATTATAAATCAAAATTGATCTTAACTTGATTCCATATCGATTCTAACACGATTCTAAATTGATTCTAATTCGATTCCTACTTTATTCTAATACGACTTGGTTCCATCTGAAATATCACTATTTTTTTTAAATCCTGCTCAAATCTTCCTAAGAACTTGCTAAAATATTACTAAAATTAATATAGATTTTAACAAGTAACTAAGCTAGTGCAATAATTTTTGATAACCAAATAAAAGTTTATTTTTTCTTGCCATTTCAACATAATGTTTATTAGTTTTAATAAAAATTTTATAAATATTTTTTTAAATTTTATAATATCTTTATATAAGAGATTGGCAAATACTTCGTCCACATACTGCTTGATTACTTTATTAAATCAATTTTTATAAACAACATCGTAATGAACTATATATAATGATAAAATATTAGCCGATTTGTAAATTGCATTAATTGATCTAAAAATATATAATAATTTTTTCTCCTTTTTCAGTCGACCAACCAAATTTTATTCATAGAATTCAAGAACAGTTATTTTACATATGATATTTTTTAATATTCAAATAATTCACTTTTATATATTACCGACATTCAGAAGCGCTTATAATTTTTTTTTTCATATAAAACCGATCATATAAAGTTCAAATTCTTCAAACTTTGTATATTCCAGATACTCTTATTATTTTATATTTTTCTATAAGATTTTTCTTGATATTTACTAGTTTTTTATACAAAATTCAATAAGCTTTCACAAAGAAAATAATGTATTTGAAAAATATCTGAGCTGTCCAAAACAACGCATTAAAATTTTATATAATTTAAAAAAAAAATCAGGCCACAGTACGCGCAGTCGGCGGACGTGCTTATGACCCAGAATCACGGCTCGCGGTAAAATGATAAATAAAATACAATTTAAAAAAGAAAATAAGAAAAAAAATTAAATGCGGAAGGTATACGAAAGGCAATAGCATCGTTTGATTTTTTTTCATTTTTCACTAGAGAGATATTATAAAGAATAAAATTACGTGATTCAGATAAATTATGCTTGGGCGTAGAAGGAAATATTACTCTCGCAGTTATGATTTTATTGTGGTTTTATTGCAAAGGAATTACCATCAGTTTTAACGTGAAATGAAAATTATTGCATTTCTATCTTGTTGCATAATTTAAATAAGACTTTTCTATTTATCATGAAATAATAGGGTAGAGCGGAGCTTAACGGTCCGCGGGCAAACAGGTCCACCACCAATATCTCAAAAACCAGTATAGTTAGGATTTTTTTAACAACAATGTAGTTAAATATCTGGGAACACATTTTGTTAGAAGACTAACCTGGCATGAAGATATTCTAAAGAAGCGCCAGCAGCTTGAATTAACACGTAGGCAACTTAATTGGTTACTGGGCTGGAAATCACAAGTCACAATATAAAATAAACTCCTAATATACAAGACAATTATTAAACCAATATGGTCCTACGGCCTACAACTATGGGGTGCGGCCAGTAAATTGAACATAACTATTCTACACAGGTTTCAAGATAAAATTTTGAAAGAAATCGTGATCGCTCCAGAATACGTTCCCAATTGGTTGATACATCAAGATCTCAGAATTCGAACTATAGAAGAAGAAGTTAGTCTTTACTGCACCAGATACAAAGCTCGTCTAAGTCGTCATCCAAACGAATAAGCGTTAGATCTGCTCAAGCCTTTACACCAAAGCGTCTCAAAAAAAGAATCTGCAATGATTTACAACAAAATATCACATAACATCTAAGAAGGTGCTATCGCAGGATAGCGATCCATCTCACGCAGTCAAATAATATATACCTGTAACAATATATAGCTGAATGTACTTTGTATAGTTTGCTATGAAAAATAAATAAAAAAAAAACAATATTTGAAAGTAGAGGGGAAAAGCTTTGCATTCAGCTTTCGCCTCAAATCAAGTAACTTCGCAATCATATGATAAGCTAGTCCAGAGCACTGTTTAGTTTACGAGACTTTAGTATAATTTTCAAATATAGGTGATCTAATTGTTTTATAAGATGTGTTGTTAATTTTAAGTTGTATTCAACAGATGTTTTAATAAAACATCTACAATAGCTTACAAGTGGGTGGGGTAAAAAGGATCACCTAAACCTTTACCCTGGCAAAGATGTAAATTTCACAAGAGATAAATAAATAGTTACTACAATTCTGTTGATGAATATTTTTGACAAAATACCAGATTAATGTCATATGAGGTGTGATCTTTGTAAAAATGTGAATATGAAATTTTTATTTTGCATTATTAATTTAGCTATTAATTCGTAAAACTTCATTAAAATTAAAAATTGTATCTGTTTGCCTGATGACTACCCAGCCTATGTGGTAAAAAGATACAATCAAAAATTTATGCCTAAAACTGATCGAGTGAAGAATTGTAATTTATATAAAATAAGTAATATTAATATCAATAACCAAACCCTAAAAATCAGTAAAATCATATATGATGTAAAGTTTATATTCTACTAGTTCATTTTGATGTTTATTATTTTCTCTCTATATGTTCCAACGTACAATTTCGCAGCGAAATGAAATATTTTCAAAAAGCTTGATACAAACCCCTCGGTTTCTCTCTATATCCACGTCGTTGTTTACAAACAAAGACTTATGCAGAATAGGACTGATTCACCACGGAATTGTTGCCGAATGACGATGTTGCCGACTGAGCCGAGTTGCGGTCTCTAAATGAGAAAAGTTTTATATGTGACTTTAATTTTACGTCCAGGTAAGTTTTGCGGTGTACCTGACTTTCAATCGACGCTCGGAAATTTGAATAATTTTCATATTTTATGCAGAAAAATAAATCAAAGAGAAAATACAAGTTTTTGTAAAAAAATGCTCGACGCAAAATTGAGGAATATTTAATTAATGGTTCGATGTAAGTTAATATAATTCATTATTATAGAAGACATACCAAAGAAATAGAAGACAATATTCAGAAAAAATATAAATAAACAACGCTCTATTTTAAATAATATTAAATATTATTCGTTTCCAAAAATGTATCATTTTGGCTTTTCTTTAACTTTTTGTCTTTTGTTAGCACAATTTTTAAAACTCTTTTAAAACGTATATTTTATGTCAAATTGATATAACATAAAAAATATCGTTTGATTATCAAATTTATTTACATTTACTTATGTAATTTTGGGGGTTTGGTTACTGATATTAACCCTTTCGATTCGGATGCTCCGGCGGCAAAATTCATATGAATCTCGGAATTCGCAATTGGAAAGTGTTAATACTCTATAGAGATTGTAATTTTTTACTATATCAGTTTTAGACATGATTTTTTACCTATAACTATTTTAGGATCGCACTATGTTTTCAAGTTAAAAATGATGTTTTTTTTAATGTATTCAATTATCAGAAAATTTTTAATAATTTAATACTTCAAATAGAGATAGATCTACAGTTGGGTTTCCTTATCAAACTATTTCACTGAATATTATTAATATAAAAATTAAAATATCACAGAGCTTTCGTACTTTTGATTCTATTATTATGTATTCATATAATCACAAATGACATCCACGAATTCTGTTGAATAATATTTTGATACTAACTATTAATTAAAGTAAATAGTTGTTCAGATGTGCTACTTCACCGAGTTATACAAACAAATTGTCTGATCAAAATTTCCGACCAGCAGACGTCGGTTTCTAGACAGCTTTTGTTTTCGTTTGACACCATCCGATTAAACAATATTAGTCCAGATGAAGAATTTAACTGCATATGGACTCAAGTTCAATATTTGGTTTTATTAGATGTTCATGAACTATATAAAATTAAATTATTTAGTATTTAAATTAATGTTTCAATTATGTTTATATTCTTTTTACATAATCCGTTCGTTTGTTTCAACTCATAATTTATGATTCTGTAATATTTGTTATCTCCAGACATCCAATAAAGCATTTCATTGCCTCATCACCATTTAATAAATTACAATTCGTCTGTGGCCCGTGGCGATTACAGAAATACGACTTTCAGTGGTGAAATGTATGTGTTTTTCTGAGATTTGTGGTTTCGAATCAAATCTACCCTCTGGAAAATATATCAGTTGAATGGCAGCCGTTTAACATTTGCTTCGATTGTATAAGATATACCTATGGTTTCGGGGAATTCATGTTCCGAAAATGGCTGGGAAGTCTTGTAAAAATTGATTTTGTATTCAGTACCAGGAAATAATTTATTTTAAGTCATATTATTCTTTAAATTAATTATAGCTTCACTTCGTTTTTACGTTGAAGGTAAAAATACATTTATTTATATAATCAATTATTAGGTATCAAGTTATTTATTATATAAATATATTTTGTAATTTCAGTATATAAAGTTTTTTGGTATGATGTACATGTTTTATTATGTATTTATCTCTATCGTATATCTCTCGTAATTCAAGGGAATTAAGTTGTTGAATTCAAACAATCAAGTCTGAAAATTAAAGATAAATGAAAACTGGAAATATTTATCTAAATGTATTTGACAATATTTATTTCGAACATGTTTTGTTCTCATTTTTTACGAGAAATCACGTCATATAAATAATGATGCTTTACCTTAACAATAGTGAAAGATTAACTATATTTAATTTATTTATATTACTAAAATTTATTTCATACTGGTCTATTTTCAAAGCACAATTCCCAATTAAAAACTATTCAACATACGATAACTGTTTTGAATCATAAATTATATAAACGTTAAAACATAAATATATTTTAGCCACGGTACAAATTGTACTAGATTACTTTATTTGTTATTAAAAATAAATAAATAGTTTATTACAGATTAGTTACATTATACATGTTAGTCATTTTATATTTTCTCTAACAAGATTAGAAAGCATTCAAAGAGACTCGTTAAAAACACTGCTCTCAGTTTGCTCTGATGTTGTACTACTTTATGGACTAATATATTAAATAATTTTGATTCTCTGATCCAACATTTGTCAGATCGTAATGTCAGCAGTTGGCACTATAACCTGAAGTTCTTCATTATTATATACATATATAATCTTTTATATTATATATCTGGCAATACACACATTTAAGGGGGTATTCTAGTGTAGAGCGATGAATTTTAGGTCATTTCTAAAGTGTCGTGAAAGAAAGCAATGAAAGTTTTTACTAATCATTTTTTACCACTTGTTTATTAATATTATTAAAATACAAAACAAAAAATAAAAAATAAAAAAGTTCAAAATTGTAAAAGTTGGCAGCTGATGAAGTGGGTGGTCTCAAAAAATTAGCACTCAGCCTTGACATGATTTCAGCCCTCCTAGCCATTGGAAATGCACAAAATAAAAAGATTATTAATCTACAATGATGTCGCAATCGCCTGAACTAGCGATGAGTAGAAAAACTTTTTTTACAAATTGGAGACTGTTTGAAAAAAAAAAGTGTTTTTTTACTGTTTTTTTTTTTTTGAGTTTCTCGATAATCCTAGTTCGGGCTATAGTTAGGTCTATAAACAAGACTCTCTAAACATTTCAAATCGGTCGATTAAAACTCGAGAAATCGTGTCAACAGTACTGAAAAAGTCTGTTCTGAGAAAAACGCATTTAAAGTTTTGCGTGAAGCCAAACCAGTATTAGTCTAAGAGCCAGTGAACTATTTGACTAACCTGTTTTTACAGGGCCAGAATTTTTTTTAATGATATTTTATTATCGGCCCATTAAGAAAGTACCATTCTGGCAGTCATTCCGCGGTTGCGTCATCATCCCTTCAATTTGTGAAAATGTAAAAAAAAATTTTTTTATAACTTGCTCTCACAAGGCTCAAATTTTGAGGGTGTCTTCTTTTAACTGTTCAGAAAGCATATGTAAAAAGCCAGCCCATTCTGACGGTTGCAAGGGTCTGCCAGACGAGTAAATAATAGTCACGACGCGCAAGGGTGTGGGCGCATTGCCATACATAATTGACTAATACCCTTGTATTTGAATAATTTATACGCCATTTTGAAGGTCATTTTGAAAACATCCGATATACCAAACTTCAACTTTGTATCTCACCTTATGACCGAGATATCATTGAAAATATGCCAAAGTGGCCCCTTTTTCAAACTCAATTTTTGGCGTAACCATAAAAGATATCGAAAAAAAAATTACGTGATTCTACTCATATTGGCTTAAACCACATAATGTATAGTAATATATGCTAAATAATCCTTTATTATTAGCTAAAAAGGATAAAATAATTTTTTAATTAATGTTTTCGGATAGTGCGTTTTGTTTAATTACTTTATTATTAGCGTTATTTAAAAGCTTATTGTTTTTTCTTTTAGTACTGCAAATATGTTTTAAATCAAATTTGTGGAACACATTGAAAAATTGAAGAAACCAGAACCAGTACACCCGCGCGTAACGCATCGCACATCCGACCGAACGAATATGCGGGCTACTATTAGCGTTACGCGCGGGTGTACTGGTTCTGGTTTCTTCAATTTTTCAATGTGTTCCACAAATTTGATTTAAAATATTTGCAGTACTAAAAGAGAAACAATCTTTTAAATAACGCTAATAATAAAGTAATTAAACAAAACGCACTATCCGAAAACATTAATTAAAAAATTATTTTATCCTTTTAGCTAATAATAAAGGATTAGCATATATTACTATACATTATGTGGTTTAAGCCAATATGAGTAGAATCACGTAATTTTTTTTTCGATATCTTTTATGGTTACTCCAAAAATTGAGTTTGAAAAAGGGGCCACTTTGGCATATTTTCAATGATATCTCGGCCATAAGGTGAGATACAAAGTTGAAGATTGGTATATCGGATGTTTTCAAAATGACCTTCAAAATGGCGTATAAATTATTCAAATACAAGGGTATTAGTCAATTATGTATGGCAATGCGCCCACACCCTTGCGCGTCGTGACTATTATTTACTGGTCTGGCAGACCCTTGCAACCGTCAGAATGGGCTGGCTTTTTACATATGCTTTCTGAACAGTTAAAAGAAGACACCCTCAAAATTTGAGCCTTGTGAGAGCGAGTTATAAAAAATTTTTTTTTACATTTTCACAAATTGAAGGGATGATGACGCAACCGCGGAATGACTGCCAGAATGGTACTTTCTTAATGGGCCGATAATAAAATATAATTAAAAAAATTTCTGGCCTTGTGAAAACAGGTTAGTCAAATAGTTCACTGGCTCTTCTACTATATGGAGACCGAGTCAGTAAAATGCTTATATCTCCGAAAATAATTCAAATTTTCCAAAACCTTCTCGTACCCATATTCTTAAATAGTTAAACTTTGAAAATATGAAATAAACAAAATCGATTTTTTTTAATTTCTACACTAGAATACCCCCTTAAATCTAACATAGGCTAAGTTGATGTGTTGAAAATAAAGCTAAGAAAGAAGGTGCGAATATAATGAAACCATAGTTAAAATTTTGGACAACCTTTAGTTGATTTTTATATATGTGATTAAATTTAATATTGGCATTTTATCTTACATGTATATAGACTTTACAGCTAATATTCGTTTTATAATCCAAATTTTCTTTTATTTTATTATATTCTATTTCATATTTTATCCAGAAATTTTCTGGATGTTTTACTTTTTCAGTGTGACTTTGAAGTCACTTGTTGTCACTACAAACTTATAGGGTTATTTTACCGCTGCCACCAAATACAATTCATTTACCATCACCTAGCAACTGAATAATTTTACGTGCAATTTCTAAAATATTTATCTGGTTTTATCTCAAAATTAAGCCGCTGCTATAATTCAAATTAAAATCTGTATTTAACGATGAATCCAATTAGTTAAGATTAATATTATCTAAAGCTTTAGTCTTTCCGTGCATGTGACGTACTTCCACTAACCCAGATTCCTGCCTAGTGCCGCTGACAGGTGATTTATCTCCACAAAGGGCGCAACAGTTTGGTGCGCGAACGTTCTGGTCGCAACAATAATAACGACTCTGGAGCTGAAAGAAATGCTACGAAACAAAAATAGATTTAACCGCTTTTGTTCTGAGATTATCCCAGAGCATTCTATGAAAAAACGACGGTAAATAAGAAAAAAACTTCAAAAATGTGTTATAATGGTTAACACATTTATTATTACGGTTTTCGTTTGTATTTCGAATGGCAGAATTGAAGATTACAATTTCAAATAACAGTTAGGGACCAATTCTCAGATCGAATAGACTGTAAGAGAGTGTTGTTATGGCAACGCTTTGTTACGCTCCTTTCTTCATACAATTCAAAGCAAAGACTGTCAAAATGTTAGTATTAGCTGTGCGATCATATCGTTTTACATGTAGAACCTAATTTCATGTGTGTGTTATCATGACACATCAGAAAGATATAGTTATGATAACATTTTTCGGTGTTTGTGTGCGTTTTAGGTTAGGTTTAAGAAAGGAGCGTTCTGAGTTCGAATCTCTGGCAAGAAATTGAAAAATATTATGTAGTTAATTTGAAATTATAATAGAATTATGAATTGTAATAAAAATATGTATGTAAAATGATCAGAATATATATAAAAATTAGAGAATTTAAATGAATTGAAGTAAAGAGTTTAGAAGATGAAATTAAAAGTATATAGAAGAAGAAGTAAGAATTGTTTAGAAGAAGAAATAAGAAGATAGTAAAGAATATGAAAGAAGAATGAAGATTAGTTTAGAAGTATAGAAAGAGTTGGATTATATGAAGAAGAGAGTATCTATATTGGTTAAACAAAAACTGATTTAGTTCATACTCACATAAAATATAATATAGGTTTTTTAAGGTAAGTTGAAGGGAAAGTTTTGTACAGTTTCATTGATCAATAGAATAGATATTCTGAACGACTCTTAAATAACTTTTTGTAAGAGAAGTTATAGTAATAGTCCAAATATTGAGAATGAAAATTTTTCCATATGTTCACATTTCAGAGATTTTTGAACATTTCGGCATGCATTAGGAAAAATTGATGTGTGTGTATGGGTGTGTGTAGTAAGTATATATGTATGTATACAAAATTTTGTCATTTTCGGAAGCACCCCGTAGCCGATTCAAATTATTCAAAAAGCATTCGATTCCTATCGATAAGATGACGCTTATTAGTTGGTAATTGTTGGTTCAGCCGTTTCGTAGATACAAGATACAGATAGTATGAAACTGAAGATTTGTATAAGATATATGATTGTATAGAATAGTGTAGGTGGCTAAATGCTCTAGTAAGCAAGGCCAAAAAAATCTAGCAGATTAATGTATTTGATTTATATATCTCAAGATTTAGAAGAAAAATTTTCTGATTGCGTTTCTTTCTTTATCTGGCTGGGTGTTCACCATTGCCGTTTTATCTTTAAACCAAAATACAGATAGAAATCTATCTCCACTAGTAGTGAAACCAAATATTTTGTAGAAATAATTTTGCAAGGATGAATTAAATAAAAAATTATGAATATTTTTTATTTATATTTGTATATTACTAAAATTGCAGCGTTACAAAATTAATTACTAAAGCAATTAAATGTGGATCATTTTATTTCGACGTGAATAATTTTATATCGTTAAATATAAAGCGACGGCACTGTAATTAAAATCAATGAAAAACATAAATGTTCAATTTGATTTGTAATTAATTTGGCGAGTCGTCCATCAAAACCCTAAGTTCAACGGAGTACATGAATCGATTGCCTATATTTTAAAAATTCGTGTAAATCTTTTCTACTGCATCATGATACATATTATAATTGGTATTTTACAAAATCGATAAAATTTTATTATATTTATGAAAATTCAAACAAGTCCAAATTAAAAATCTTCTTAGAAACTTCCTTGAAGTTTTACCAGCAAATTAATATAAGTTATCAGAAAAAACCTATCTACAGCATTCCCAAAAAAAAACTAATTTAGAGAAAAATCATCTGAAACTCTAATGCAGAAGACCACAAATTGAATTTCATTTCAAGTATAGAATCGATTACATTAAATTATAAGTAAATTGTATTTCAGGCGGCGCGCTCTCTTTATACCGCTGGCACACAACCCAAATATAAATTTTTATACTCAATATTACTCAATGCGAATGACATCGGGAAAAATATAAAATAAAAAGCCTAAGCGTCTGCCATTATTTCCTTTATTCCTTTGCGGAAGCTGAAAAGTTTGGTCCATTTAACGTTTAGCCTCGTACATTAGTTCCCGATATTTCAGTATCTGGATCTGGAGTAAAAAGTGTCTGCGCAAAAGAATGTAGTCATATATAAAGCAACCGGTCGGAATATTGGCGAAGTTTCTTCGGTTTCAACGTTTATTTTTCACAATTGTGCACACTTTTATTGTGCTTTCCAACTTATATTTATCCTTGCAGTTAAATCTCGATTGATACTGCTTTATCAATATATATCATCCCTTATTTTTTAAGAAAAAGTGATCAGCATCACAAGTGTGAAGAAACTAAGGATAAGTAGATAGTAATTTTGATTTTTTATTAATATCTTCAATGGACATTATAAATATACTTACTTACAAGAATCTATTGAGTGATTGAGTGAGAAAAATAAATCTATAATTAAAGATGTAATAACAAAAGCAGCACATAAATATAGAAACAAGTTCATCAGTTACCCAAATTCACTAGTAAACTTCTTAAAGAGAATTATCGACGAAGGTTGAGAAGAAAAGCGCCACTGGATTTAAGCATCAACTCTCCTGATAAAAAATTGAAATAACTCATTATTTATATTAAATAAATAAGAAATTATTTTATAAATAAATAGTTAAGAATATATAATTATCAATAAAATATTGTTAATATTATAACGAATTGGAAAACGACTATTGAGTTGTTTTTCCAACATGCCTCTTTAATGTACAATGTCTCTTTGCGGCCGGCGATTGTAAATTCCACAAAAATTTATGAAATATCCTTAACTGGACAGTTGTGAATAAAATAGTGAATGAAAAAATGAACATTGCCTAAGATTGCACACTATAGCAATAATTTTTTATTAAACTAGTTTGGATAAACCAACTTATTTACAAATTTTGTTCTATAAACTAATCTAATAGGGCTGACTTTTTTATTGGCGCAACAATGCCGGGCAAGGGCTAGTTTCACTTGGAAATATATTGCTATCTATATTTCCAAGTCAAAATCGTTGTCACGGCTGCCTGACAACAGGCTGCTCAAAGTGGGTATCGAACCCGGGACCTCTGATTCAGGTCCCGTCGCTCTCAACTGCTTACCTACAGAAATAAATATTATTACTCACAAAATTAGAAAAAAGTAGTATATAAATGAATTTTCAAAGAAATTGTTCTACCTCGAAACCAATCATTTACGATTTCTACTTCAATGGATTATGTTGGTGTTATCAATAACAGTATTTAAAGTTTCATAATAATGTTCTTTTGTTAAAAAGCAATTATTTTGAAATTGATGTATTTTTATATTAAAAGACATGACTAACATAAGTGTACTTATTTGTAAACATATTAATTATTTACAAAGCAATAAATATAATGTATTAAATAAAATTATGAAACTTTTATGTAAAAATTGGTAGTAATTTTAAATAGATTTATTATTAAATGTTTTATTTCTGAAAACTGTCGACCTTTTTGTAAGTTAGAAACGCAAGCCAATGATTTTATAAACCATAGAAGGGTAAATTTATGTATGTAAAGCTAGGGTAAAGTAAGCTTCTCTCTATAAGTATAAGGCTAAAGTAAGCTTGTCTCAATATTTATAAAAATTACAAATAAAACCAAAAATATGTTCACATATATTAATAACATTAATTACAATGGAAATTTTGAAATTTATTATTATTTATTGCCTATTTATTTTCAATTATAAATATTTTGTTAGTGTTTGTTAATGTTTTTAGGGAAATTTTCATAAAAAGAAAAAAGCAATCCGATACCTATCTATAGATGACTGTCATTCAAACATAATTATAGGAAGTACGGCTATAAATTTCAATGGCTTCGAGATTATGAAGGCGATCGTGCATGCGCCGAACTTCTGCTTTAGATAACAGGTGCTTCTGGGCAAAGTTATGAAAAGAATTATAATGACATCATCAATATTCATATTGCCATCCCATGGAAAAAAAGCTTTTGAACTCGGATTACACTGTACTGGTGTTTTAATTTCCGTGATCCGTTTGTGTATATATAATAAACTGCACATAAAAGGAATTTAATTAATTTTGTTTTGATAACTTCAAATTATTATGGAAGTTTTACATTGATCCATAGTCAAGATAGTAAAAATTTTACGATTTATTAAATACTTAATGAAAATGATAGATGTTAAATATTAATATATTAATTTAAGAAAAAAACTATGGTATTATAACTTGTTCTGAATCTTTGATTGAATCTGCAGTATTGAAATAAATTGTAAAAGCACCAAATATTGTGCAATTATTTATAAATTTAAATATGTATGGCATATGTATGGCTTGGCAAGTATGGACAAGTAGAGTATGTGTGACATGAAAATACACTAACATTTCTTGCTAAATTCCACCCAAAATTTACGAAGTTCGAGTATATTTTGAGTACAAAAATAATTTTGATATATGGGTCATTATCCAAATATTTATTATTTTCTTCGTGTATACATATATATATATATATATATATATATATATATATATATATATAACACGGCACTCTAACACGCAGAGGCGAAAATTCAACTTCCATTTTTAGGACCCCAATAAAACATACCGCAATTTCCCTAAGTTTTCATTAGAATTTTTTGTTTATAGTTCATAGTTCAACAAAAAGTCTTAATTCTTAAAAACTTGGAACCATAGTAGTATTTTGTTACTCATGTTACGGAAATGTTATTCATGGTTACGGTTTAAAAGTTTATACACAAAATTAAAAAAAGTTAACCACAATAACCGAAAAATGGCCATAATTTAACCAAAGCTCATGATTTGCAACAACGTGAGATTTTTTTTCTAATATTTTTTAAGGGTCAATATCTCGTTTCGGCTTGACGTCAAGGTCTGAGACACCCTGTATACATATATTCATATATATATATATATATATATATATATATATATATATATATATATATAGAGCACTTTGCTAAAACATCCTGAATAATATTATTTGAGTTATATAGATATATAACATAGATAAATTTACCATTACCATTTTTAAGCACAAATTAGTTACCAAACGACACTTATTCGTTATTTTCTTAAATTATTCTGTCTGTTTCCGTTCAATACTCCAGCCTGCATCTAATAGGCTCGTTAACTCGATGTCAATTAGGAGATCTGCCTTTCTTCTGTCCCCTAACTTTTTTTTTCAAATGTACGACAATGGCCTAGCATTAACTGTACAAGATCGGGAAACCGAAAATTAAATTTTTTTGTGGTCACGTTACAATTTGCAAAGACGGAAAAGGTTCGGGTTGATCGGCTTTTATCAGAAAATACTCAAGGAATGGCTGGGAATGAGTGTTGAATGATACATTTGCATCTTAATATCTATTTTAATAAAGATTGTTGTTAATTATAAATGTTTTAGAGGATAAAATAATCGGTAGCATAAGCGTTAATAATAAATCAATATAGCAGTTTGTAAAATAGTTATATTAAAATTCTTTTTAGAAAAAACTACTTTCTCTAGCTAGATCTAGCTTACAATTTAATTTCAGTTAAAGGAAACCTCAATATAAAATTATGAGCGATAGTTCTGGATCTTCAAACCTTCTTCATATCCTGATGGAAGATAACGCTCGACTTCAGTTATTGCATTCGAAGGAATGCAATGTTATGCAAAACCAATAATATCATAGTCTAGCTTGTTGCATGCTTTGAATTTCATTCTAGTCCAATATAAATCGGATTGGATAACGACTTTCATACTATATTATATCCATATACGAAAAGGGTCCACGTACCAATTTCGACTTTTATTTATTTATTTTGTTATAACAAAGTTGAAATACAGAGATTATATGTATCCGAAAGCGATTACGAAATTGCTGTATCAGTTACCTTAAATTCTTTTGCGTTTACGATGTTTCTACGTCGCTTTAGATTTTGCTGGCAGTAAAATTTTATAATAAAGAGATTAGAAATACTTATGAGAATAGTGAACGAAATAATCCGATATAAACTTGGAGCTAATAGTCTTATAATTGAAATGGTGTGGTGCAATATTTTTATCAAAATCTAATCGTATGGGATATGGTCATACTTTATTAAAATTGAAGTATGTTTACCCAATTATTGAATATACGTAATAGGATAATATGACATATAATATTTATATGATATAGAATATAATCCTATGCATATCATATCATATGCATTTATAACTTTATACATACCTAAATATATGAAGTCTAAAAAAAATTTTCTTATTTTTCAGGTATCTTGGATACGAAAAAGAGATCTGCACATTTTGACAGCAGGAATATATACTTATACATCTGATCAGAGATTTCAGGTAAAGAATTAATACAATTAATCATTTATTTCAATTTTCAATAACTTTTGTAATTATGAGGCTATTTTAGTAATTAACCACTTAATTATTCAATGTACATTGGCAAACATAATGAGCCTAAATTATTTACTGATGCTATAAATATGTTTATAATGAAATATATTTTGTTGACACCGCAATATTCTAATATGCTAAATATATCTTTTATAACAATATGTTTTTATCTAATATATTGTTAGTTTTTCATTTATATTTATCTTTTTCCTGAAGCAGTGTTTAGAATAAAGTTAATTAAATGGTGTCTATTGGCCGTGATATAATATAATACTACCAACCAACAATGAATACAGTTATTTATTATTAAGTTTTTGAAATATCTTAATTTTAAACGTAATAATAGTTTGATCTGATTTGCAAATTTCATTTTCTATTAATCAATAGAAACCATCTTGAATACTTCATATGATTTGTTCTTATTTATGGTCATAATGTAAAAACAAATTATTTAGAAAATTACTTGATTGCCACTATGTTTGCATGATTTTTTAACTTATCAAGCAATTTGTTCTCAATAGTTTATTCCGAAGTTTCAAAACAATTTCCTGGGCATATTTATGCGCTTGTATATGTATAAGTTAAATATCTATTATCAGAGCTTTTGAATTTCAGTAAAATGCGCTCTTTGATCAATATAATTAGACAAGTTATCCAAGGATTTCTTAAGAGTTTGAAACAAACGTTGCTAGCTTCTATTAATATTTTCATATGGCAAAATAATATTTTTTCCTACTACATTAATCCATTATACATTCATTCCTGCGGCATTCATGTACAAAAATTAGCATATAAGCATTTTCTCGTATCATTCCGAAATCCGAAACCATCCAACAATATATTCGTATTCATCGCAGTATAATGTGTCGAACAATACACAGCGCTGATGGCTTTTATTCTCGAGAGTAAATACAAGACGTAGCCTTTCGGTCATTTACCATCTTATTTTTGATGGAGGTACCTCTATCTACCCTACAGTATCTAGGTCATGTAAATATGAAAGTATTATGTTCCGAAAGGAAACGATGTGAGAGCACAAGGAATAATATAGACACACACAAGAATTGAATTCTCTATATGAATGAGCGTACGCTGTGTTACTTAAATACATATATTTTTATGTCTACATTTTATATAGGTGATGTATATAGATCTGTCTATTACGACGGATACTCTTGTTTCATTGCGTCACACTATTGGGGAAATGGGTTTCTTGGTGTTTTGTATTGATTCTTCGGAGTAATATGGCAGTTGAGCATAGTATTTAATGTAAAAAAATAATTAAGTGATATATACATTAGAAAAAAATTAAGACCCTATTGCATAGATTTCGTAATATTTTGTAAATGAATGTGGTAACCATATAGTTTTTATATAAGAACAATCTTTTTAACTATAAGGGGCCAAAACGATAAAATAGACCGTTGCATAGTGTTGTTATGGCTACATCACATATATTTAGTTATGGTAACATTTTTTGACGTTTGTACGTTTTTTCAGGTTAGGTTTTCTATCTTACACGCCTGACTGCACAACAAATACATAGCATTTTCACAGTTGTTAGTGCAAAAAAGAAGCGTAATATACCGTTATATATAATATTTTCATAGATATTACACTACATGAACTGCTAGTCGTTTTAAGATTATCAACCCGTCTGATTTTCCAGCGCATAACTGATTTTATTATTATTTTGATTTTATTCTATGTTTCTGTTCTGTTTTGTATCTTAATTAATTGACATGACTTTACACCGTCGACAAAGTTGTGATTTGCATACCCACGGGCAAAGTTTTTATAAAGACTAGCTTGTAGCTTGTTGCCGCGTGCTTTTTGCCCCCGTGTTATAATACATACAAGTTAATGTAGTAAGAGTAGATAAAGTTTCCTGTGACTTTAAAGTAACTATTTTTATTTAAAATTAATATAATTCGTGTAGCTTTTGACATAAAGTCTATGAACTTATTTAATTTTCTTTTAAAATCAGTCAATCTCAAATCTTAATTAATTTATCAGCAACAAACTATCTATTTCTTTATGGCAATGAGACGGTTCTCTGAAAATTTTACATTGCTTTTATATTTAATACAGTAAAATCCGTTGTAATTTAACTGCTTGATGAAACCTTAAAAAAATCTCTTTATTTTTTGAAACGATTCAATTTTTTGAACCAATATGAATCAATTGAATCTGAATCGTTGTCGTTGATGAACAAATATTTCTTTATTATCTATACAAAGGAATTATAGTATTTTTTGTTATTTTTGACTTATTATAAAAAGAAAATCATACTCTAAAATTAATCAAACGGCGCAGTCGATATTATCTAGTCAAATCGATTTTAAGACTTTTAAAAATTATGTACAAATATTATCATAACTTTTTCATGCACTATATAAATACATTTAATCATTTAGGCTACTTACAATCAAGTAGGAATCTAGTTGGAATCTGGTAAGAATCAAGTACTTCTAGTAAAAATGGTTAGGAAATTCCTATTAGAATTATTTGATTTCATTGATACTTTGTAGTAAGAAATAAGTTACGACTTAGTTAGAACCGAGTACGGATATAGATAAACATCACATTTAATTACTAGTTAAAATGTATTAAGGAGCTATTTTAAACTCGGTTTGAGTTAAATGATTTTAATAATATTTTAGTAAATTATTGATTTATCAATGAAATAAATTAAAAAAAACAAATACAAAATTTATGAACATTTACCCTGCTTTCGTAAAATTCCCCGTGAGTAATTTCTGGGTTGTTTCACAGAACCTGTGATTTAAGTCTAATTAGCTCAGATAGTAGGTTACCAATAGCAATTTGCTGAATATATTTATGATCTAATTTAATTATACTAGAGCCAACTGAAGTTTTACCTGTAATTCAAATAATATAACTTGTAGATTTCCTATTCACCTAAATTTCATCTTATGCAGGAAAAATATGTTAACCGTTTCTAGGACTATAAAGGATGATGTAAGACGTCGGCAAACTTTAGCACATTAGAGAGCGTCTCCCAGACGGCCTTCGTCCTCGTTCCGCGTTATTTGAATACGTTTTATTATTTAATATTTAAATTCTCTCGTTACGCTTCGACGCAAGTTTACTGAATTATAAATCGTCCATATCGCGCGCCAGGTTTGCTGCTCAGCACCGTTAAACTTTGTCGTTGTTTTACTACACTTTTTATTCCGAGCCATTATATTGTTTAACGACTATTTACATAATAAACTTATGTTTGTCCTGATATTTATGTTCAGATGTACAAGAGCAAAAACGGGGATTTTTTGCACTTGTAATAGGACAATTTTTCAGAACATTTTCAACCTTGAATTTTGTTAGGATCTGTGTGATTTTGTATCATTCAGTGAAACATCACTAACATCTCAGCTAATATTATAAAAAAATATAAAAAATTACATAGAGTAGAGCGGGGATTGAAGGTCTGCGGGTAAACATGTTCACCACCATTATCTCAAAAACGGTAAATTTAAGAAATTTTTAACAACAATATATTTGCAAGTATAGGGAGAATATTTTTTCACCAGCCATCACCTTGATTCTTACCATGTCGTTATTAGGGGAAAAATGCAATGTTTGAAAGATCATATCAAAAGTATTTACTTTCGTTGTTAGTTTTTTGGGTTGCGAGCACTATTCCCTAGTTTACGTGACCTAACTATAACATTTAGGGATATGTTATTCAACTGTTTTATAAAATGTATTATTATTTTTAAGTTAAATTCAACAGTTTTTATATAACTTTTATAAAACCTGGGAGGACTAAAAAACACCAATTAAACCATTACTCTGCTAAAGATGTAATTAAAAAAAAATAGTTAATAAAAAAGTAAATCAAGATGAAAAAGAGCAATTTTACAAGACAAAAATTAAATAAATATTAATTCCAACTCTGCTGATAAATATTTCTGAAAAAATACCACATCCAGATTATTTAAAGTGTTATTTCTGTAAAAATGCACCCACAAAATTTTCTTTATGCATTGGTTGAATAATGTAACTATTATTTCGTAAAATCCGTTTAAAATTAAAATAAGATTAGATCTGTTCTTCCCCTCGCCTATGGTGTAAAAAGGACCAGGCTACATTTTTTTTGAAAACAGCAAATACAGTTCTTCAATGATTAGCTGAGTTTTACTGAGCATAGTCAGGTAGTTGTTTGTTTGATATGTGTTATTTTTTGAGATATAATTGGTTTAGTTTTTACAATATAGTATTTCATAGTCGAAATGGACATTTGTGCCTTCTTTTACTTTTACTACTTACTTGTCCTTGTACATACTTTTGCCTATACTTGTCGCCCCAGTTTCATCTACAATGTAAATTTCTCATAATCCAATAACTGTACCTCTACAATTAATTTATTAATCGATTACGCACTTAAAAATTTGTTAGTTTGCTTTATTGCATTCAATTAAAATAAAACAATTTCCTTGCCAATTAAAACTCTACGTAGAATTGCATGTCTATTGTAAGTTACAATGTTTTCCGGTTCCATAAATTAAGCTTCGAATTATCGTCTCGTGCGGTTGCGGAAACGCGAAAAGTTTTGGTAGTTTTGTCCAACTGTTTTATTCAGGAAGTTCATTTATTTTTGAACCGTTTAGTGCTCCAGTTTTGTATGTTAACGACTATGCTTTTGCAGCTTTGCTGGATATTTAGAGAGGTTTATTTTGGAAATTATTTTAGTCTCGTTGTGAAATAATAATATTAAAAAATCAAATCGCAGAACTTATAGTATTTTTACATATTTTATTAAACATTCAAATGCCTCTAATAAACAGTTATTTTTCGTATTTTTTTAATTCATTTAATTTTGTTAAGAATCCTGAAAATGGAAGCGATACCGTAGTGCCATACGATCGCACAATTTATGTGAGAGCAAATAAATCTTGTTTGTGCACTTTCATGTTCAAAGACTTTATTTAGTTTCATGTGATGTTATAACGAACTGCAGGTAATATTTCACTGTGGGAAATACTATATCTTCATGCATTTAGTTTCTTCTCCAATATATATAATTTTATCGCGGTATTCATTTAAGAGGGTTCTGAAATAAGAGTACATTTTATGGTAGCATTGAGCAAATATGGTTTCATTTTCTAATTGAAACAAAAAATATGTTATTAGTTGAATACTGTAAAATTTATATATTTAATTTTTATTTTATTGACTTTCATTCATGACTGATGCAATGTTTAATCTGATGTATCTTTTAAGTCTTTTAAATTTAAGGCTTTTTATTGTACCTTAATTCATTGCTCTAATTGAATTTAGATGTATTGAAATTTCTACATCTATTTAATTAAATTTCTATCTTGTAGAATGCATATACTTACTCGTATTTCCAGTTACTTCAAAAATATAATATGCATAAGCACTTTTCCAAAAAAAAATAATTATAAAGTTAAGTGAAGGCTCGTAATATTGGCACTTTTTCCTCTTTGTATATTGATGCTCAATATCAAATTTTTTTTTATGTACTTACGTAATAGACAACTATTAAATCCAACTCGATTTGAATCACTAGTGGTTTTATTATTGGTAATCTGGCCATATTGGTTTAGTCAGATTTAAAGTTAAAATTTATGTATATATTTTTTTCTAGGTCATCCGACCGGAAAAATCAGAGAATTGGACTCTGCAAATAAAATTTCCTCAACAGAGGGATGCTGGCATCTACGAGTGTCAAGTCAACACGGAGCCAAAAATGTCCATCGCATTCAGACTCAACGTGATAGGTTAGTCAGATATTGGATATATATATATATATATATATATATATATATATATTTTGTGCACATTTGACTTATTATTCTTTTTGACATTGGCATCCAACAAAACCTTTTTGAAAGAAATAAAATAGACATTTTCTTTGAGAATCTAATTATACTGGTTGTGGAATACTATGTTTTTAAATTAATAATAATACGTAGTCATTTACAAGAAAAATATTTTATTATTTCTTTCGTGTTCTGAGTCTTAATATTAAGACTGTTTCAAGAAATGCCATTGAGAAAAGCATTAACGCCATTAATCCGAAGTTCAGCAGATGAATGATGTTGAACGTAATATCGCACGCAGTTGATTAATATCGTACTGAACACGAAGCGCAAGCCGCCTTACAAAAAATATTAAGATTAATGATTAAAACTGCAATACCCTACTTGAGAGAAAGACAAACGAGATTAGAATATGATATGCTAAATAGACGTAGCTCTTGATAAATAGTCTGCTTTCTTGTACTAATGAAATGCGAACTAACGGAATATTATTACAATCATTTGCATGTGGGATTTTTGATATGATATTGTAATATATCTTATTACAATGGCTTCAAAAGGTTAGTAGATCATTTTCGGGCGTTACATCAATAAAAGTTCTATGAATTGTGCTAAGTTTATTTAATATCCATTTGTTTAGTCAAATGCTCTGGAATTCATACAGTGGAAAATAATTTCATACACTTAAAACTAAGTTAATACCATGTAAAAGGCAAGTAAAAATTTGGGGTTTAATTCAATATTATTGAGCTATTATTATTGATCTAAACATACCAGAATGATCTAAAAATACCATAAGAGAATACCAGGTGTGTTCTCTTAGTATGGCATACGTAAATATATTATCTTCGATATAAAACTAACGTTTCATATACTTATACTATAAAATAACTATTTCAAAATATAGATATTGGTACTAAATAATATACTTCGATATTAAATAAAGTTTCAAAAAACTTAATTCAATATTATTGACCTATTATTATTGATCTAAACATACCCAGGTGTATTCTCTTAGTCTGGCATACGTAAATGTATTTCCTACCATATAAGGCTAACGTTTAATATACTTATACTATAAAATAACTAATTCAAAATTTTGATATTAATACCAAATAATATGCTCGGATAATAAACTTTTGAAAATTTATTCAGCTTTATATGTAATGGCCGCTCATTAAAACTCAAATCATATCAACTCAAATTATATCAACATCAATGTTAAAATTTTACATATGAATTAGGGTGGTCCTTATTATGGATGTTTTCAAATTTTCTGGCTCCCAGAGTATTAAATACTTCCGAATTGATAAAAAAAATTCTCTGAAAGTTTTGGCTCCAAACTCCAAACCAATGTTTCTTGATTATTCTTTCTAAGTAAATATACTTTATAATATATATATATATATATATATATATATATATATATATACTTATCAATATTTTGTGAAATATATCAAATTTTTATAGTGATTTTTTTATTCGTGATCAAAATAAGTAAATACAATGTTATCTTTAAAATTTTGATTCACTTGTCGCTAAGTAATATGGGTAAAATGGAGTTTTAACCATATTACTTCCATAGAAACGTTAGTTGGAGTGCGAACTATCTTAAAATTAATATTAGGAGCTAATACTTTCAGTTTTTTTAAATTATTTTGGAAGCATTTAAGTCCCCGTGAGCAAGGAAATAGAAAAACATTCATATTAGGGACCACCTTGATATACATATACATTTAAATATATATGTGTATATATGTGTGTTAGTATATATATATATATATATATATATATATATATGTGTATATATGTATATATGTGTATGTATATGAATATATAGTTTGTATGTATGTATGTGTGTCTATTCATATTGACAAGTTTTCTAATTATCTCATTTGTACTATTTATAGTCGAGTTATTATATTCATTATCCAAACAAGTGCTAAATGCAAATATTAGAATGATGTGGCGATGTTAATAATTTGCTCGTCTATTTGCACAGAATTCTGCTTGTGAAGCTGATACTGTTGTTGGTACTCGGACATGATTTCTGTTTACATAGTATCAACGTGGCGCCTATTAACTTTAATAGTAAACATTTACATCACTCTAGATACGAGCATATAAATATTATATATTTAAGTGTATTATTTGTAACATTATCCTGAGATAATGAAAATATGGTAAGATAAAAGATTCTACAAATATAAAAAGCTCACTAAAACGCATTAGTGATTCAAGCTATGGGATTTCAATCAGTTTCGATATCCGCGTCCGAGAACCTGATGTCAAGCTTCTAGTGACATCAGTTTTTGCTTGGAAATATAGTTAGGAATTTGTTAATAAACTTCATGAATTTTATAGAAATTTCAAGAATAATTTCATCACATACAGATTGGACAACCGTTTGTATTCGTATCTGAAAATGCTTAAGCTTACAGCATGGTTGTGAATAGGGAATGCAATACCGATGGAAAATTTCAATACCGGTATTTCGGTAATTTTTCATTTTAAAACCGGAATACCGGTAAATTACCGGTATTTTTATTATTTTAAACAAACGTAAACAAAATTAAAAGTTACTGGTACAAATATAAAAAAATGTATATACAACTACTAAACAATAAGATAAAACAATAAGTTTATTTTTTTAAATAATAATTTAACATAAATATATGCAATTTAATTAATTCATTATCACTTTCGAGTATATTGAGTACTTTTCAACAAAAACAAACTTATGAGTAAGAAAGACCAAAAACTCATGAAAGATCATATTACATTATTATAATAAACTGTATTGTCTATATCCGATTTGTTAAATTAGCATAATCTCCAATATTTAAAAAAAATAATGTTCTACACTAATTTAAGATCGATATCTTTGTAAGATATCTTTATCGAAATAAATAATAAGTTACTATAATTGTTGAGTATTGTTATTCAAAACAATGTGATGCTTCTATAGTATTTTCAAACTTCGAAACGTTTTGAAAAATAATATTTTATGATTGTAATAAGGATAAAAAATATTTAGTGATTATCATAATTATTATGTATAAAGTTAGAAAAAAATTAAGAATGCACAGGGGTAATCTGTATGATATAATATATTTTGTCGCGAATATCACTTCAACAACCGTTACATCTTCACAAATGATGAAACAAACATCGATGTTCAGATAATGATCATTATCTATCAGTCCAATTCTATTTATTGTAACACGATATGAAGCCCTTTGGAAAGCAATAAATATTCAGTTTAATGACGAGTTGAGATAATATTTGACATTTGTTTACCTTATAAAAAATATCGGTATTTTTGGAATAAATATCGGTAAAAATACCGTCGAAAAATCAGGCGGTTTACCGGTAATTTGGTATACCGGTATACCAGTATTGCATTCCCTAGTTGTGAATATCATCACAACATCTTATAAAACCTTTAAGAAAAATATTGTGGATATGCAATATAAAAAAAAAGATCAATTCATATTTTGTTCGAAAGATTGTTTTGAATTTGACTGAAAACCTATATTCACCTATATTATATTAAATATATATTAATATATTCGATTAATCGATCTCTCGTAATGTTTAAATCCACCCTGTTTCTGAATAAAGAGCCTCTGATAAAAATCATCAAGGATGATTATGCCAGGAAATGATTTTACTCAAACTACTTATTATAAATACATGAATAAACACATATTATGAATAGCTAGAGATAGTTTTCGCGATTTTTTGGTGGGATCATCTTGACTTTTTCCGAACACCAATATTATATTAAGTGAATCCTACTATCACAACTCTTTTATCCATTCCCCTTATAATATTTTATTACTCCCTATTTCCGTCAAAAAATGAATATTTATCTGAGGCGAAGAACTTGAATACCAAATAACTTCTATAGAGCATCCTGTGCCATCTATGGAAGTTTCATATGTGAGTTTTGGTATTTTAAGACTTGGGCGTGCTATGAGGCATGCTACGGTGTCGGCGTAGAGCCGAGGACATTAAGGTTATTAGTGACATCATCTGAGTCTCAGGACATGTTCTCACATCCGGTATTCGCTCTTCTTGTGGCGTTCTACCTTCTCCACATGTCGTAGGGGTTGTATCATTATAACCGTAGCTATAAAACGAGATATTTTGGAGTGTAATTTGGACCTGCGAGACTACCGAATTTGCTTTCACGTTTCCTATTTTCTAATCATCATACGTTATCCAGAGATTACTCTTGTCTCAAAGTCAATGTAAATCTTTATTCGGGATAAATTTGTATAACTTGGGATTTCATTTTGTTAGACTATCATTTCTACGAATATCCGTTATTCAACTATGGGAAACTTACTAGTATCGGATTATTCAGGTTTTTATTTTTTATATATCTATTTTTAGGTAACGAGACATTTTGGAGTATAATTTGGACCTACCAGACCAAATTTGCTTTTACGTTTTCTGTTTTCTTCTAATCGTCATATATTGGCATTAGGCTATATTAAATAGGCTTGTTTAAGTCAAAGCAATTTTTTTTAGGATAAATTTGTATAACTCGGTTAATATTTAAATATTTCAATATATTAGACTATCATCGCTATCGTGTTATTTTATGTTTTGATTTTTGTACTCGATTTTGTTTTATTCTAACCTATCATAACTTACTACTACTAAAGTTGTCCGAATTGAAAATTTTAGAAAACATGCGCAATTGTGATATTATTTTTGATTCTGATCTAGTAAAAGTAAATTTTAATTAACAGTTTCAATAAAATTTAACCACAATAACTGAAAGATGGTCACAGTTCCAGCAATCCGTTTTGGCTTCACGTTGAGTTCTAGGATAACCTGTGCATATATTGTTATTGATGCTTTGTTTAACAGCAATATAAGAACAGTATGTTCAATTTACCTTCATTTCCTCCTTGTAATACCACTTTTTACTCTTTAACTTCTCTTTCTATTCTTGTATGACCTGCGTCTTGGCTTAAAATTATTTTTAATTTCTATTTCTCTACCTTCATCATTTTGTTTTCCTCCGAGGACGATGTGTTAATGTTGGCTTTTTATGCTAATTTTTTTCTGAAATTTTACGAAACACTTGGTTTTCGACTTTAAGTTTACAAAACTAATTATTATTATGCAAAGAATATTAGCATGATCTATCACATTTTACCAGCTCATTTAATTTTTTTCAACCCTGCTCTCTGCAGTCACATCCACTTATTCATCCAGTGGCAGATGCTCGTTTACTTCACATCAGCGGAAAACAAGCGCTGAAGCTTTGTCGTCATTTCAAATTTCCCGCGCGGTTTCCTCAACGACTCCGCCCAGTTTTCAGGAGCACACAGACAAAACTCAGTACAGAGACACTTGTGCTAATACGAACGTAGATTACCACTAGACTACGTCTCGTAAATCTCTCATGTACATGTCCAAACGTTTTGATTGATGCTGGAATCCTGTCATTAAGAAATATCTCACTGGTGCGAGATGTTATTTATTTCATTTGAAGGAAGGGTCTTTAGTTACGTGAAAAATTAAGTATATGGAATAAACTTGTATAAGAACTCTTTTAATATTCTATATTGTATTACATATTTCAAAATTTGCTTATAATGAATGTTGATTTGCATATAGGTCATTCTTTTACAAACCGGACACTTTTTAACCTTGACATTTTAGAATTGTCTGAAAATTTGTTTACAGATACTATTCATAAAATCATTTGACACGTATTTCAGGATTTTGCTGAAAAAAATTTTTTGACGTTAATATTTACGATTGAAATATGGATTTTTTGCTCAATTTCTATGAACATCATCTGCGGTAAATTAATTTTCTCCGGATGTGCTGATCCGATCAGTATTATTTTTTTTTATTACACTCATATTGAAGTGAACTTAGTAATGATTAAAAAAATTTTTTTTGTTTTTGCAATTTTCTTAACAATAACAACCCTTAAATATTTACAAAGGTTTTACTCGGTCTTTACCCGAATTGAATCGATCCAAAAAAAAAACATATATTTTCTTTTTTTCTCTGCAACAAAATTCTTTTTACAATTTGTTGGAGGTTTTGTTACATCGAAAGATATTAAATATTTTCAAGCGCGAGCCGCGCTTTTCACGCCGTGGACCTCAAAGACTTGTACTCATTTGTCACTTTCGAATGACAATCTTATTGTTTTTCGGTTGAAAAATATTTTATAATTTCGCTTCTGGCGAAAAATGAACGTATAGTCGAAAAAAACATTAGGGGAGAGCGGAGCTTAAAAGTTCGTGGGTAAAAAGATCCACTGCCAATATCTCAAAAACAAGTAAAGTTAGAATTTTTTTAACAACAATATTTGAATGTAGACGGATTGTTCAGTTAGATTTTTCTAATAATAAAAAAATGTTTTTCAGCCACTTTTTTTAAATTCGTCATTTTCCGCCTTCACTCCGTAGCCTGGATAAAAAGGGATCGACTTATTTTTAATTTTAATAGAATTTTACGTAATAATAGCTAAATTATATAGCCAATGTAACATAAAAATTTCATTCGTATATTTTTAAAAAGAAAATACCAGATATACCTTTGATCTGATGCTTCGTCAGAAATATTTATCAGCAGAGTTAATTAACTATTAATTTATATATAATTATATATATATCAATATATCTATTGTAAAATAGCTTCTTTCTAACTTAATTTAATTTTTTATTTACCATTTTCTTATTATTTACACCTAGGCCAGTATGAAGGTGTGGTTGACTCTGTTTACCCCACCCACATGTAAGCTTTAATAGAAATTATATCAGAAAGGGTTGAAGCCAACTTAAATATTCCTCTACATTCAAATATTGTTGTCAAAAAATTTCTAACTTTACTTGTTTTTGAGATATTGGCAGTGGATCTTTTTACCCACGAACTTTTAAGCTCCGCTCTCCCCTAATGTTTTTTTTTCGACTATATGTTCATTTTTCGCCAGAAGCGAAATTATAAAATATTTTTCAACCAAAAACAATAAGATTGTTATTCGAAAGTGACAAATGAGTACAAGTCTTTGAGGTCCACGACGTGAAAAGCGCGGCTCGCGCTTGAAAATATTTAATATCTTTCGATGTAACAAAACCTCCAACAAATTGTAAAAAAAAAATTATTGCAGAGAAAAAAAGAAAATATATGTTTTTTTTTGGATCGATTCAATTCGGGTAAAGGCCGAGTAAAACCTTTGTAAATATTTAAGGGTTGTTATTGTTAAGAAAATTGCAAAAACAAAAAAAATTTTTTTAATCATTACTAAGTTCACTTCAATATGAGTGTAATAAAAAAAAAATAATACTGATCGGATCAGCACATCCGGAGATAATTAATTTACCGCAGATGATGTTCATAGAAATTGAGCAAAAAATCCATATTTCAATCGTAAATATTAACGTCAAAAAATTTTTTTCAGCAAAATCCTGAAATACGTGTCAAATGATTTTATGAATAGTATCTGTAAACAAATTTTCAGACAATTCTAAAATGTCAAGGTTAAAAAGTGTCCGGTTTGTAAAAGAATGACCCATATAGACTTTTATATATTATATGTCGACTTTGGGATCAGAGTGGACCATGCCAAATATAATGTAATATAAATGTTATTAAAAATCTTGTTAACTTCCAGTAGGGTAAGTTATTGTAATGGGCCAAAAATCGAAATTGAAAATTTTTACATTTCTCGACGTTTTGAAGGTTTCTGAACATTTTGACATACCTCAGAGAAAAGGGATGTGTGTGTGTGTACAATACAATTTTTCAGTCACGTTTTCGGGCGCTCGGATCAACCAATTTAAATGGTTCAAAAATCATTCGATTTTTATTGATAGGGAGATGAGCTGATTAGTTTTTGGCAAAGGCGGGTCCAGCCGTTAAGGAGATAAAGAGCAAAGAGTGTAGAAAATAGAAATCGAGTTTTTGAGAGAACGGGGCATCCGATTTGAATGATCTAAAAAACATTCAATTAGTAATGATTGGGAAAAGTGTTTATTAGTTTTTGGCAAAGGCAGGCCGAGCCATTGTGAAGATACGGAGCTAAATATGCAAAAAATGGCAGTTTTTGAAAAAACTAAGCGTCCGATTTAAATGATTCAAAGAATTTTCTGCTTGTCTTAACTAAATAATTGATTTTGGAAAAAAAAATTTGTGTCACCTTTTTTTTTTTGTATATCAAAAATCATTCAGATTTTATTTTTAATTCTGACTGTAGTTCTAATATACTTTAAACAAAAAATTTCAACTTTTCAATTCAGTCTATATAATTCTTATAAATATGAGACAATGTTACAATATTAATAATATACTATTTGAAAACATTCAGTATTACTCGAACATTTCGTTACGGTACGGGAAGTTCCAGCAATTTGCCTTAAGGCACGATGCCACACATCCCACTAGTTTGATGTCTGGTTTCGTTTGAACGTATATCTCCATTTTTTAAAGAAGTAATATTTATTTTCAGCACACAAAATTCTAGTCGATTTCATATAGATAAATCGCGAATTTTACTTATCAATATTCTGCTTTGTGGCATTTTTACTATGTTCGAACACAATTTTTTATTCTAAAATATCTCGCATGCGAGAATATTAAGTTATCATTCGCATCCGGGATTCCCGCGAAAAAAACGAAACATATTAGTTTTTCTTGTTCCATCTCGAACGTTCGCGTATGCTCGAAATGGCTGCGTCAGATTAATATACCCACAGTTGCCCACGCCTTCTGTGCTTCTGTCGTAAGAAAATATATCTCGTGCTTTTGTTTTTTCATCTCACCTCATGCGTAATCTTTCCACGCCCTTTACTGCTGAACTGGCCCTTCTTAATAGATTAATGATAGGAATCAATCTTACTCGAGATATGTCATTACCTTTTGCAAATGGAATTTATTGTGGCGAATTTAATAAGCATCGGATGATGATTTATGTAATTTGGTTTATCTCTAAAAATAAGAAATAATTGGAATAAATTTCGTGTAGGTGAAAGAATTTCGTGTGGTATTCATGCGTGATCTATACTTGTTCGAGTCATTAAATATATATATATATATATATATATATATATATATATCTATATATATATATATATATATGTGTGTGTGTGTATGTGTATATGTGTGTATCAAAATAAAAAAATACAAACAAAATACAATTTAAAAATTGTTTGATTACATAATTTTATTGTTTTACAAATGTTTTTATTTTTATTTCAAGATGTCGCTTTCTTGACAATGTTGATATTTCTAAAAACAAAAATCACGGGCAAACGATGATTATCAAACACTTGATGAACACATAACAATCGCATATTCAATTTTCAAGACGCATGAGTTCTGTGTCATGAGTCGAGTATCGCACAAAGACGCTTTGCAGAGTCAGCATTCATTTTACTTGATGGACATAGCTTTAATAAACGAAGAGAAACAAAATTTATTAATAAGTACCTATTATTGTATCAAAATTTATGTCGAAAATCTAATATCGCGCTTGTGATAAGCTTTAACCATACACACTTTTGAGAAACGCTTCTAAAATTTTACATTTAAATTATAGTTTTAATATTTAATAGCAGAACCGTGTCCTATTTAGCAAAAAATCAATCGGTGTCACGTTAGTATATTTGATAGCAACATTGTTGTGTTGTTATCCACTTTTTTTTGCTTTTAGCTTGATGGGTTATTTTATTTTCCATATTAGTCGTAGGGTTATATTGCAGAACAATATTTATAGCAAATTATTATAAGACTTATTTAATCCCGAAGTTTATTTGTTAACTAAGAAATTAATTCAAAAAGACATTTAAATTATCTTCAGTAATCAATAACAAGTGAAGCTTTATAATATAATACTATATAGTATTATATTAAATGATCGAATTTTCCATTTATCTATAATTTTCTTCGTTCAAATAACCATGGTCATTCCGGTGACATACATAAGTGCTCTTTCGTACTTCGCCTCGGCTACCATAACGTTCGTAGCACATTTCAGTTAGTAGGAATGCTTCAATAGACGGAACGTTATTTGCACTGCGCATACATAAATCTACGTCAAAACGTAACGTACCGCATGGATATAGTTGACACATGGAAAACTATAGTCTATTGAAAGTATTATTTTTACTACATATTTATAAATTGATATAGACTATCATAAATGTTCTAGTAATGGGCCAAAAAACGAAGATGAAAAGTTTTGTATATCTTCACATTTAAGAGGTTTCTGATCATTTTGGCATACCTTAGAAAAAATTGATGTATGTGCGTATGTGTTCAAAAAACGTTTTATTCCTATTCATAGGGAGATGTGCTGATTAGTGTTTGGCAATGGCAGGTCCAGGCATTTGGAAGTTTCAAAGCAAAATATGCAAAAAATAGCAGTTTTTGAGAGACACGATGCCATACACCACTAGTTTTTTTTATATGATAAGATTAAGTTTATATATAATTTTTATAACGCTTAATAGACTTATTTTAATTGCTAGTATCTTGAAGGTTTTTTAATTGTATTTTGTTAATCATGGATTTAAAATATTTTTTTTTATAAATATTGTTATTTTGAAATAGTAAAAATAAATAAAGTTATTTTTGTAGGAACTTAAAGTTGGAGTGTTAACTAGATTTAGTATAGAAAATTTAATTTTCATGTAGTACTGTGTTGAAATAATATCTCAGCATTTTGACTTTTTATACAAAATTCTATGAATTAAAATTAAATTAACGTTGCCATCAATAATGTGCTTTATGTTGGAAATACAATGAGCAAATATATATCTATATTTTTGAGCATATGATTTATTTTTGTGTCATTTGTAACTTCATTTTGAATACATGTTTTAACAAAAAGGATTAATTCTTGAATACAAGAGATAATCTTGTCATTATTTGTGACAGTTCTAGAGTTTAAATGATCAATAATAATAAACATAAATAGAATAATCAAAAAATGTCCACAATTTGACTAAAGCTCTAGGTTCTACTTGAAACCTCACAATATTCGAACATGAGTATATTTGTTATTTTTTGTGATAATGATCATTATTATTACCGCGTTTCGGATTGATATTCCAGGACGACCTGTTTCCAGTTCCAATTTATCCTCCACCATTTTATGAACTGAGTAGTGTTCTTGCTAACCGTAGAAAAGCTTTTCCACTTGTTTCAAAATGTTCAAAATTCGTAGAACAGCAAATAATAATTAATTAAATTCATACTAAGAGTCGAAAATATTACGCCTTCAAAGAATCAATTTGCAAATTATAAATAAAACTTACTCACCCTTAATGTATTCAAAGTTTATGACAAAGTAATAAAACAAATATAATACATCTTGTGACTGGAACTTGAGCATTCGCCGAGTATCCGCATTTCTACGTTGTCACTTACAGAAGTCACAATATATCTCAGAGCATGGAAATTTCTCCCACATGTGGTGAAATGTCACCTTAAGTGATGAAACATGATACTTTGCAGGAAGATTTGCTTTAATATTTATTAGAATTTAGAATATTGAATTTCTAGCGGTAATGGCAAGCAATGTCAAGCAAAAATCTTAAAATTGTTATAATAATTAAGTACATCTTTGTAGATTTATCAATAACTGAAATTGTTAGGTCTGCATCTAAGTCGAAAGTGTAAAAGTTATTCATAACTTTATTATCATAGACAAGAGTTAATTCTTCATTATCTCGATTTTAAAATAGATCAGTGCATGACAAATATAGAAATTTATATGAAACATTCTATCATTGCCGTTGGTCGTTCATGTTTAATTATCCATAAGCTTCGAAAATTATTAATATCTTCTATAGATTACCATAAATTGTGTATGATATTCACACTTCCACTTTTTCTCCTCACATTGGTGGTATTTCATATCTCGAAGGTGTATGACGGATGAGATCTTACGAGCGATTTCCACAGAGACCTCAAACATCATTCGTCAGAACAAACCTCCGCGAAAGCTCAAACATTGAAAAGCTCAAAGCTCATCGTGTATGTGTATGTATAGGCCAAAGAACTTATAAATGATTCATCGGATATCTTTGCCAAAAGTTCAGATATCATCTAAGTACCCGAACAGAGTTTTATATAAGTTTATAATATATTCTTCTTAACTCTCAACCGACCTCGCACGCTATTATCGCGTTTCTTTGCATGAAAAATTGTGCTTAGTTTTTTTTTGTTCTCGCCTATGTTGCTCTTATGTAGCTTTCGCGATAAGATTTAACACGTTTTTTCTGGTGTTCATAGTTTTATGAAGCTTTTATTTTCTTTGGTAATATTTTTTATTACTTATTTTATTCAGTAAGTTTTTCAGAGAGAATTACTAATTGCTGCATGGTAAATACAAGTGAAACTCCAACTTGCAAAATATAACAGTTCACATTCAAATGTTAGAAGCTATTCAGGTAATATAAACTATTTTTATTATTCCATAGGTAAATAGTAATTATAAAGTACACATCAGCATTCGAATTAAAATAAAATGCCAAAGTGATATGCTCTATAATAAAAACATAAAATAATAACTTCATTGTACTTCACCATTCTATAAACTGAGTAGTTTTCTTGCTAGCCGTAGCTTTTCCACTTGTTTCATGTAAGTAGATTACAAATCAGTATTACATATACTAAATATTAAAATATTATGCTATCGCAGTGTTATTTTGCTAAAAAAAATAATACATTAATACATATTATATATTCAAGTCATGAATGAAATTAAATAGTGCGTAATATTGCCTAAGTCAAGAGTTAGGCAAAAATGCTGAAGAGTGCATTAGTTATTTATTTGCACAAGATGACTCTATTCGAAAGATTGGAATTAATTCGATTAAGAAACGTTCACAAGGACTATCTAAACTAGTAGTGTATGGCATCGTGCATTGTGGTAAATTGACGAAACTTCTCGTATCAAAAATTCAAACTTTTAAAAAAGATTCAAAATTGTTTACGACTTTGAAAAAAAATAGAATTTTGCGAATTTTAAAATATTGGGAATAAATTTACCTTTTCGAAAATGTTAATGTAATATTTTGTAAATTTTGAATCTTTTATCAAAGCAATCGCGATACGTTAGCTGCGTAAAAACACAAAATCGAAGCGCGTGAGCGCGGCGCCGCAATGTAACGTATAAACCCATAGAAATGTAAACAAAATTTTGTTTTTATTAAAATACCTATAAAATATCTGATAATTTGATGTGCATATGTCTAATCATTTTTGTCCGCCAAATGGCTTTTTTTAAAAAAAAATTATTGAATCGCCGAAACTGCTAGACCTGCCTTTCCAATTTTGTCAATGCAAATAAAATGTTTTTTAAATCATTTAGATCGAACGCTCCGTTCTCCGAAAAATTAATCAGCACGCCGACTCATCAATAGGAATCGAATATTTTTTGAATCATTAAAATCGGTTGATTTTGTTCTTGAAATTGTCCACAACAAATTGTATGCGTACATACACACACACACAAATATTTCCATTTTTGTAAGGTATTCCAAAATATTCAAAAACTTTTGAAGGGTAAATATATATACACATTTTCATTTCCGATTTTTATGCAATTACTATAACTTACCCTGCGGGAAGTCACTAACATAATACAAATCTAGCTTCCGATATAGTTATGAAGTATCTATCCATTTGAAAATCCGGATGAGAAAAAATCAATTCGTCCACATCCAAGTTCCGCATCTGAATTATTCGCATAAAGTTCTCTGTTTGAGGAAATCCATTACAAAAAAGATGTATAATTCAAATCAATGCAATTATTATTTGAACTGGTACCCTCGACAATAACAACACAAAGGGAATAATCGGGAGCCCGAGGTGAGACCATCTTTTCTGCCGGCAATTGTTCGCGCAGTCTTAATTAAAAGCATGAAATTCTATATTAGTACGTAAAACGCTTTTCATTTCACGTCCGCCTTAATGAAAATGTTGTTCCGTTTTATACACGGTCTATAGAGTGAATGAAAATTGGAATAAGGCGAATAATATAAATAACATCGAGCGACAGAACTTATTCAGACTTCTATTCGTCACTCGAGATTGTAATAGGATGATATGGAATGGCACACGATTGACGAATGGTTTTATGTGAGAATGATGAAATCATCGTAGAATATCTATTTCTCTATGAAAAGCAGAAATTAGAAATAAACGTAAATACAAAGAAGGCAATAGATACATGTTGGGAAGTCAGGCCAACAATCGTTATTGATTATAAAAATATACTTTAAGTTAAATTTATTGTTTCAATTACCTAATTTATTAATGATTAACACGACACGATCATATTGCTATCAAAATTATTCGTACATATAAGTTCCACCTCAACAAAGTTAATTCTATTCTCTTCCATCAATTTTGCCTTTTATATAACCTAAAAATTTGTAGTTCATTACTAGTATTGAAAGGAATAATCCGAATTTGCGTCACTTCATTTACATTTTCTATTGTATTATAAAGTTTTAAATTGCAAGTGAAGCATAAAATCATTTGTGAGAATAGACCTAAGTGGAGAACTTTATTTCTCCGAGTAATCCAAGACTTTTCTTCTAATAGCAACTGGGATAGTCTGAAATAATAACAAGGATGAAAAAACGACTTGCAATCTGGTAAATGAAAGATGGTGTTTTATAGAAAACCAGGGTTAGTGTACATAATATTGGGTAACCTTGAACCATATTTTTATAAATATAAAAAAAAAATATTTTACTATTAGTTCTATAAGTTCTACCAGGGTATGTGTTGGATGAGACTTTTTGACTAATTCAACGGATTTTTACTTCAGCATTAATTATTATATTACCTAACTTGACTTTGTTAGCGCATAGTAACTCGGTTCTATATAATTAATCGATTCATGTTCAAACCAATTGAAAAGTATTTTATTTAAGTTTAGGTACGACATCGAAGTATTATTTATATTTTGATTCCTTATCAAAAATACCTTCACTAACAAAAAATAGTTGAATAATTATTTTAAATGCATCAATGCTTTTAGTAAAATTTAACCGCTGTATTCGCCTGGGTATAAAAACGCTGTGGTAAATAGTTAAAATTAACGTTTTATATCAGCATTTCGTAACGATTTTAAAACCCTGGTACATTAAATAAAATAGTTTCACTACTTTGCGTCATACTTTACTTTTTAGTCAATTACTTTGCCTTCAACGTATCTGCAGGCGCAATTTACTGAGATTTTATTTTATTTGACAACGGATAAACGTCAATACTAAATGAAATTACTATAATGTACGTTGCAACATAGTTAAAAGTAATAATTAAATAATTATTTTAATTTAAACTTTTTCATGATTTTTAAATATAGAATTTATTTGCGCAAAATATTTTTTGAATATTCAAATTTTTCAAATGTTTAACATCTAATAAAAAAGTACGATGTACAATTTACAAATATTGTTTGTATAATCAAACTGTTTTTTGTTGAAGTATAAGCTGAAGGACCAGATAGAATTAGTGGCTCTATCAACCGTTTTAAAATGTAAATATTGATTAATAACAAATAGATTTACACTTATTTATTTGTAGAATATAATTTACACTGTTTGTATGATAAAGTTTTAATATTGATATAATATTGGAATATTTGAATGTGGATAGCTTGGCGACCGGGTTAAGACTATATTGTTAGTGCCGGCTTCAGGTATCTAGCAGGACCCTTTTAGTTAAATCTTGAGATGCAAATTGCCTATGCGTCGTTGCAAATGTAATATTTCTTAGAAAAATGAGTGCAGCGTTGTCACGTCTAATTTGGCGTGAACATTCTCCCCCCCTTGAAATAATATAGGGTATATGATTTCAAAATTAGAATTATAGTTTAACACTTTGAGTTAATAACAGTCTTTTGGTTTGATTTATATTGTCTATTGTTTTGGTAACACACAAATTCGATTAATTGCACGTTTGAGTACACCATTTTGTGTCTTGATTGTCACAACACGCACAAGTCCATCATCTCCTGGATGTGTGTCAAGAATACGCCCCAATCGCCAGTGTAGTGGAGGTAAATTGTCTTCTCTGACCACTACCATATCGCCTACCTCAGCCTGTTGCGATGGTTGAACTTGCCATTTTGTTCTTGCCTGCAGCTCCGATACGTATTCTTTGTGCCAACGCTTCCAAAAATGTTGCACAAGTTTCTGTAGTCGTTGATACCGAGAAAGCCTGTTATCAAGGGTTTCAAGCACTGATGGATCGGGAGAAGATGTTAAGGATTTTCCAATAAGAAAGTGACCAGGAGTTAAAGGATCATAGTCATTGGGGTCGGAGCTTAAGGTAGAGATTGGTCTCGAGTTTAATATTGCTTCGATCTGTGTCAAAACCGTATAAAAATCTTCAAAAGTTAAAATAGCATTACCCAATACTCGCTTTAAATGAGCCTTACACGACTTTATGCCCGCCTCCCAAATTCCTCCAAAATGAGGAGAGTTTGGTGGAATGTGCTTCCATGACACGCCTTCGTTGGTCATATCATTAACAATCTTATTTTGATTTGATTTTGTTTGCAAAAATTTATAAAGCTCCTTTAATCCTGATGCTGCGCCTATAAAATTTGTTCCATTATCGGAATAGATTTCGCGAGGTTTTCCGCGTCGCGCCATAAATCGTTTAAAAGTGGCTAAAAAACTATCAGTAGTTAAATCAGATACTAATTCGATATGTATTGCTTTTGTAACAAGGCACACGAACAAACATATGTAAGCCTTAATTTTTTTGTATCCTCTTGTTTGACGATCTCTTAATAAGATAGGACCTCCGTAATCTACTCCGCATATAAAGAAAGGTGACTGCGGTGTAACGCGATATTTAGGCAAATTGCCCATTAATGGATTGATAAATGTGGGTTTTACCTTAAAACATGTTACGCATTTTTTCACGATCGATCTTGTCAGGTTTCTGCCTCCGATAGGCCAATAAGTATTACGCAACGCATTTAATAACATCTGTGCTCCGCAATGATACAGTTTTAAATGCTCATGCCTAGTTATTAGAATAGTCAATTGATGATTTTTTGGTAGTATTATCGGATGGCATTTATCATACGGTAAATTTGAATTCTTTATCCTACCGCCGACGCGCAATATTCCATTTTTGTCTAAAAACGGTGTTAATGATTTTAATTTCGACGATTTGTGTAATGCTTCCCCACGCGCGACTATATCTATGTCTTGTTTGAATATTTCATATTGTGATATTTTTATTAACTTGTTTAGTGAATTATTGAATTCATCGACCGTGAGTGGGCCATACAGTAGTTCTTTTTCTTTCTTCTTTAGTTTTAAATTTTGTAAAAATCGATAACAAAAAGCAGTTACGCGCACGAGTTTAATAAGGGAAGAGTATAAGAAAAAATGTTCGTTATTGTTAATTTTTGTACAAGTCAAACTTGTGATTCGACTTTCGACATCAGTTTCAGGAATTGAAATATTGTCAGTTGCACGTCGCTGTGTTTCAGTTGGATTTTGTAGCCAAGATGGGCCTGCCCACCACAAGGATGAATTCAATAAATCATGTGTATAGCACCCGCGTGATATGAGGTCCGCTGGATTGTCTTCCGATCGGACATGTAACCAGTTATTTGCGTCGGTTTTTGTTTGAATATCAGAAACTCTATTGGCAACGAAGGTTTTCCATTTATAAGATGGAGATCTTATCCACGAAAGAGTGATTGTGGAATCGCTCCAATAGAATTCTTTATCAAACGCGATATTTAATGCACGTTTAGTTATTTGCGCAAGATTTGCTAGCAGTTGTGCCGCACAAAGCTCGAGACGGGGGAGCGTAATATTTTTTAATGGTGCTACTCGAGATCTTGCCGCTATTAGTTTGATTTTGATTTCAGAATATTTGTTAATAGACCGTACATATATACACGCGCCGTAAGCTTGCTCTGATGCGTCAGCAAAGCCATGTAATTCTGTGTTTATACGATTATTACAAAATATATGTCTTTCAATTTTCAAATTTTTAATAGATTTTATTTCGAAACAAAACTGTTTCCATTTATTTTCTAGTTCCGAAGGAATGGGCTCGTCCCATGATAAGTTTAATCGCCATAGGCTTTGAATGATTAGTTTTGGTATGACGATAATTGGAGATAAAAAGCCCATAGGATCATACATTTGCGCTGTTGCCGATAAAATGGATCTTTTACTAACTATTTGATTTATTTTTATATTTTTGTAGTCAAATTCAAAACTGTCTGTTACCGAATTCCAAGATATACCTAAAGTTTTAATAGTTTGTTCACCGATGTTTAAAGTTGGATTATCTGCATTTAAAAGTTTTGAATAATTAGAATTAAATTTATATAGATTGAATTTAGCTTGTTGTAAAATATTACAAAGGTTATTTTTAATAGTGAATAATTCGGATATGTTATCAGTTCCAGTTAATAAATCATCAACGTAGAAATCATTTCTGAGAATTTCGCATTCCTTTGTATAGTTAGTTATGTTTTCTCTGGCTAACTGCTCCAAACAGCGTATGGCTAAAAACGGCGCAGATGCTGTCCCGTATGTTACTGTATTTAATTGATAAATTTTTAATTTGCTGCTAGGATTGTCCCTCCAGAATATTCTTTGCATTTTTCTGTCGTTTTCGTGAACCAAAACTTGTCTGTACATTTTTTCTATATCAGCTGTAAGTACAAACGCATGTCTTCTGAATCTTAGTATAATAGAGAAAATATTGTTTTGAATTGTGGGTCCAACAAGTTGTAGTTCATTCAACGACAGGCCTGCATCGGTTTTGCAAGATGCATCGAACACTACACGCAATTTCGTTGTTAAACTGTCTGGTTTTATCACCCCGTGGTGAGGCAAATAGAAACACGTCGCGGGTTCGGAAGATTCGTTGACTTCGCTCATGTGCCCTAGTGTTATATAAGTATTCATGAAATTTTTGTATTCGTTAAATAGATTTTTGTTTGTTCGTAAACGGTTTTCAAGTGAAATAAAACGTTTAAACGCGATTTGCTTACTATTCCCTATTTTTTTTATATTGTCTGTAAACGGAATTTTAACTATAAATCTCCCGTCGTTTGCCCGCGTTGTATTGGCAACAAAATGCTGTTCGCATTGTTTTTCTGATTCGGTAAAATATTGTATATCGCTACACGCTTCCAGTTCCCAGAATTTTTGAACTTGAGTTTCTAAATTAGCCGTATGATGACATATCGTAAAAGAACTGGAATTGTTGAGAGGTACGCTGCCAGCAATAACCCACCCGAACTGTGTATTTTGCAAAATAGGTCTATTTTTTCCTAGATGAATATATCCTTTACAAAATATATTCCAAAATATTTCCGAACCTATTAAAATATCGATTTTATTGCTTTTATTAAATGTGGGATCCGCTAACTTTATATAATTTGGGATATTTAAAATATTTTTATTGAATGACACCATCGGCAAATTATTTGTTATATTATTTAAGATAAAGCAGGATAGATCTAATGAAAAGTTATTAATGCACGATTTTAAAGTAATTGTTGTTTTTGACTTAATTTCCGTTGAATTTTGATTTATTCCCCGGACTGACATATTTATTGATTGTTTATGTAAACCGAGCTCATTAGCAAATTTCTCCGTGATGAAATTGGATTGTGATCCCGAATCTAATAATACTCTACATGCTCTATATCTATTATTGCTATCTAATACGTTAATTACTGCGGTAGATAAGATGATTTGACTTGAATCATTTTCGGTATGGCACGAAACATTTTGTGGTGCATTATTAACAGCTGGTAATTGGCTTGAGTCTATATGCAGAAGACTGTGATGATTTGAATTACAAAAGGCACAACGATTTAAAGAAGTACATTGATCACTGTTGTGATTGTAACGTAAGCAATTCGTGCATAGTTTTAATTGATTTACTTTGCTTACTCTATCTTCTGGAGATAGTGTCCGAAAACCTTGACATTTGAACGGTGAATGAAATGACTCTTTGCAAATTAAGCAAATATTTTTGTGATTAGTGGATGAAGCGTAAGACTTTGTATGTTTTGCGTAATTAGGTTTTATATCTTTAAATTTACTAGAGTTTCCGATTCTTGTTTCAGTCGGATTAATTGCTTCTAATATTGTGCAGCGTTGATTTAAAAAATTGCTAAGTTCGGAAAATGTAACTAGTTCAGATCCTTTATTCATTAACATCTCCCACTCTTGATGAGTTTTCTTATCAATTTTAGAAATTACAAGATAATTTAATAACGCGTCCCATTGATCGACGGGTTGTTGTAACATTTTTAAGCATCTTAAATGTTTATTAAACGCGTCTATTAGATGACGAAGGTCTTTACCTGATTCCTTATGCATTGGCGGGTGATCAAATAATTTTTTAATGTGATTGTTTACGATTATTTTCTTATTTTCGAAACGCGTTTTTAGTAAATCCCACGCAATTATATAATTATCGGAAGTTGCCGGTAGAGACTCTATAAGGCTTGCCGCCTCTCCTTTTACGCATGATTTTAAATAATAAAATTTTTGAGAATTACCGATGTTACAATCATTATGAATTAAAGAAGAAAACGAATCATAAAATTGTAGCCAATTTAAGTAAGAGCCGTCAAACTGAGGTAAATTGATTTGAGGTAGTTTTATGTTGTTCGAATTATTTGTTATAGTGGTGTCATTGGAATTACTATTCGAACTAGTATCCGACTTACTTGATGCTGCCTGACTAAGTTTAAGTAAAGTTGATAAACAATTATTATGTTTTTCAAAAAATTCATCTAATTCTATTTCTATTAAATTATTAATTTGACTTTCGTCTTCTAGCAATGCTGTTATACTAATTACGGTATTTTCAAAGATTTCAAACAAAGGCTTCACATCATCGATAAGGCGTTTTATGTCTGCAATATTTAAGTCGCAAGCAGGTAGTTCCGACATTTGCCTGCACACTTTTTCGTATTTTGTTAAACGTGTTTTAGTAACTCGCTGTTTCATTTTGAGTTTATTTAATGATTCCATTTTGACACAGATTGAATTAAAACTCTAAATATTAAAATAAGGAAAGATTGATAGGAAGGAATGCTTGACTAACCTGATATACTCGCTGCTTGCTGTGCTCGCTCGTAGGTGTAGCGCCAAAGTTAGAACTTCCTGTCTTGTTTAGAACTTTCACTTTATTTAATTTTTGATTTAGATTTAAGATTTTAATTATTTTCTTCGCACTGGTGACGCATCCGGTTCGTTTTGGACCAATGTTTTTTGTTGAAGTATAAGCTGAAGGACCAGATAGAATTAGTGGCTCTATCAACCGTTTTAAAATGTAAATATTGATTAATAACAAATAGATTTACACTTATTTATTTGTAGAATATAATTTACACTGTTTGTATGATAAAGTTTTAATATTGATATAATATTGGAATATTTGAATGTGGATAGCTTGGCGACCGGGTTAAGACTATATTGTTAGTGCCGGCTTCAGGTATCTAGCAGGACCCTTTTAGTTAAATCTTGAGATGCAAATTGCCTATGCGTCGTTGCAAATGTAATATTTCTTAGAAAAATGAGTGCAGCGTTGTCACGTCTAATTTGGCGTGAACACAAACAATAGTGAACAAGATCAAATATCTATGTTAAAACTTAGGATTAATTTCAATGTAAAGTTTTACTTTTAATATCTTTCGACCCATTTTTCAGCGTTATTTCAAACGTAATTAAAAATCTTTGCAGTATTCCGTAATTAGGTATAAAGTAAAGATCAGCGCATTTACATTTAAAAATAATTTAAACCGTTCTACTGAATCTTTTTATTTTAATATAACCTTTTCCATTCAAACATAAATCTTGTTCACGTAATACTGAATTAAGAAAAAATTAATAAATTTTTAAATTAAATGACTTTCGCTTCATTTAGTTTTCATTACTCGATTGCTTTTTAATAACATATTGATGGATATAATAATGATTCAAATGATCTTGTCGTCTATCGGTACTACAATTGATAATTAGGTCTGCATTTAGTTAGAATGAACTAACAAGACAGTTAGAAATTAGATAGAATTTACTTAGTGGCGAAGTAAGAATTAAGAAGTAAGAAGCAAGAAGTAAGAATTTAGTTATGGGAGAAAAAGAATTCATAGATTTCTAGTAATAATTTAGTATGTACATTGATTAAATGAAGAGCGAATTTAGCAAGAATGTATTAGAAATGTACCTAACCTGTTTAGAATCCAATAAGGCTTTAATTTGATTGGAAAAGAGTTTAACAAAAATCTATTTAAAATCAAGTAAGTATCAAATAAGAATCAAGTTAGACAAGATTAAATAAAAATCTAGTTATAATCACATAAGAATTCGAAAATTATTAGTTAAATTTTGGTAAAAATTGAGTTGAAATTTTAAATAATAATTCAATCTGAATCAATTTAGAATCTAGTGAGAATCTAGAAATTTTTACTCACAATTAAAAAGTATAGGTCATATTTTTGTGAAAATCTAGATTTTTGTGTTTTTTTAGTTTTTTATGTATATTAAAAATTTTTGTGATTTTTTTAAATTGAATATTTGTCGTAGGGCTAAAGATACTGCCTGGTCTATCTTTGCCAAAAACTAATCAAGGCGATTTTCAAACGATATCTTTCGAAATTTTGAACAGTGGAAAATGCATTTCTAATATTCTGAAAACATCTGCAAATTTCGTATAATAACCTATAATTGTTCAACCACTTAATGCTTACGGCCGAGCTAAGATTGTTTGCGCAAAATTAGAATTCAATTCGTTTTTAAACTTATTGCAACTTGTTGGACGATCGGATCACCAAAACAGTTTTATAAAATTTTATATTGTATTATACTGTATATATTAATGTCAAAAATTTCAATAACTACAATACTCCAAATATAATTCAACGCGTTATTCATTACGGTAAATTCAACGCGTTTTTTGGGTATGTGCCTTTTTTTTTATTCCTTTATTTGTTATTATAAACTGAACCATACTAGAATTTTTTTCTATTGTTTATCTCATGGTATTAACTTTCCAAACATATTGCAATAATGAAAAAATATGATAATTTTTTGCCAGTAAATTTTTAAAAAATATGAGCATAAAGTGGTTAAATAAATATGTAAAAGGATTTTTATCAACAAATTTACTTTGGTTTATATTTTGCTCGTGTTTATGCCGCTTTAATTTAGTTTTAAATTTGCGCACGTTCATGTAGAATATTTACATATTTGAAATTTCTCGCTCCCTATATTAGCAAAAATATTTACATGTGTTCAGCGAAACACTCAACAATTTCAAAATCCCCTACTATCCACAATGGTCCATAACGCGCTTTGCCGTAGCCGACCTATTCTCTCCGTACTCGTGTCTTGTCTGCTGTTTTGCGTGCGTCCATTCCCTACGAAATTCCTCTAATACATATGTATCCTACGAACAGTATCTCTTTCCTGCACGCTTTTACTATGTGATTTTTCGTTCTATTCCTGGCTCGCTTTTTCCGTATGAAGTCATTTTGATAGAAATAAAAAACACATTTCGCAGCTAAAGCCAATTCAACATTTTGCCTCTGCCCGTCGTAGTCGTTTCAATTGAATCTGGGAGTGCTAGTACGATTTCACAGATGTGCCTCACAAATTTAAAATTGGCTACGGTTTTACCCAGGATTAGAGAATTTATGTATTACATGATTCCGAGTGTAACATTCGTCATAGGTACGGCGGGTACGAAGTTTGCAATTATTGGTAAAAAAGGCAATCGATATGGGTTGCAAATGTCAAAAGAATTCTGTGTGAAACATACAGCTCTGATATTTTGAGCATAAGATATAGAAATATTGAGTGAGGATTTATATGATATCAGGTGCAATATGTTTGCCTCATATCTATTTTTTGAATAACATATCATATATTTTAAGTTCTTCGCATTTGAACATCAGAACTAACTAAAATAACAGTCTCGTGTTACGTACAGGTTCAATTTTTTTATAAAAGAGTTGAATGCTTTATGCCTGTCTATGCAATTGTCAGTCTTTTCCTATGTTTGAAAAATATACAATAAAACAATATATTAGAGACTAACTATATCTTGAAATTATCTTTAAACTCGGTAAAGAAGTCCCATGTTCTAAATTTTGATGATGCAGTATGAGTATTAGATGATAAATTATCATCTAATACGAGTATATATGTCTAAATTTCTATTGTCAGCATCAAATTATTAACCCAAGCATGTGCTACGTATAATAACGGTTGCATTTTAACGTTAACTTAAATTTTTACTTAATTGGATTTTTACATGATTTACATTTGATCGTAGAGTTTGAAGTGTTACATGACGTTTTTTATAATAATCGTTTGCTTATTCTTCTCCAATTCTTTTTTTGCTGTATTGTCCTATTATCCGAACCTTCCTAACTTATGCAATCTACCTTCTCGGTCTGTATACAAAAAATATTTCACAGACGATAAAATAACGGCGTAAAACTACCGCAAAAAACTTAAGTTTTATCAAAACAAATATGTTTCCATAGGCCACTTGAGTATACCCGTAGCACATAATGTCCTTAATATATAAGATATTTCTCATATCACATAACAACGCTATTTGTTTTGAGAGCATACTTAAAAACTTTGAAATCAAGTTTTAGATCCTTCGGACTGAACCGCAGAAAAAAATTATTGTATGGGACTTTGTCAAAACGTATGTGTTAGATGGCCTACTTTATGCATAATATATATATAAATATATATATATATATATATATATATATATATATATATATATATAGGGATCTAAATTTTGTTCTTTCACGTGCATATATTGCCGAAATTGGTAAGTCATTAACTATAATAAATAACTGTAGGTAGGTAGGGAATATTACCTACTAAATAATAATAAGGGGCACAACTAGTGTAACCGCCTAAAAAAAGTGATTGGGAGTTTATATTAAAAAAACTACTCTATCAATCATTTCAAAATTTTAGGAATAAGTAAAATTTTTGACGAAAAAAAATAAATATTTTTCAAGTTATCGTCGATCTCTAACGGCGCAACAAAAAAAGGCCCTTCACTGCTGCAGTGATTCCGGCCATCTACGTGGATGAAATTAAAAAAAAAAATTCGTTAAACTAGATAATATTGTCTGTAAAAAAAACTACGATAAAGAAAAAAAATAAAAAATTGACAAAATGACGGCGTTTTTTTTAAAAAAAAAGTCGTATTTTACCCAAAGTTTTGGTCGTTTTTAGACTGCCAAAATTCGATTTTTGATCCAATCAAAAAATCGCTAGTTAATTTTTACGGAGAGCATGTAAAAAAATGTGATAGTGTTTGGATCATTTGTTTTTGAGTAATCGCTGCAGCAAATTTAAACGCAAATTTAAAAACGCGTTTAAAGATTAAATGATCGTTATACTATATACTATATATATATACGCTTTAAATGGCTGTGACTCAAAAACTATTTAAGATATCGATTTAAAATTTTGGTAAGTTATTTTTAACGGTATAACCTATCGAAAAATTAAAAATTCGATTTTTTGAAAATTTCACACTAGTTGTGCCCCTAAAAATATTAAAAACAAGCATGAATATGTGTAATGTAAAATGAAGAAATAAATGCTCATCAATTGGAATTTAATTATTTATACTGTTATACTGATTGTTGTTATAACTGCACTAATTAATTTATTTCGCGCCCATCAATTGATAATAATTTCTAGTGGTGGTAAATATTTGTATATATTTTAACGTTAATTAAAACACTTGCTTGCAAATATATGAGAATAAAATTTATTTATTTACAATTATAGTAATCAAAAAATAACTGAAATTTGAAACGATATTGTTCCATGTAATTTCAAAGCGGACAACTAATTACTATTAACAAATTCCATTAATGAATTATCCGTTAACCTGGTTCGGTTTTCATTTAATTCATCAAGTGTTTTCATTATGACGCGTTACAATTTCACAGTATCATCGTTCAAACCGCAAAATTGGCTGAACACTATGTCTCTTAACCGATTTTCATGAATCAATGATACACGTTTTATTTATTAAGTAGCCGCAACATGTTGCGGCAAATTTACCGCTGACAAATGCGTAAACATATTCAAGCGGATCGAAATAAAATACCTTCGCATTATCGCGTGTTACATGCCCAATCCATTTCCGCACTATGGGGTATTCGGCAAAACCAGAACGCGTGATGTGATTCGATATGCGTGCGGCTACGGGCTACGCCTGAGAGATTTGTTAGAACGCGTACGCGTTCGCTGTTCGAACCGCCGGCTGCTTGGATATTTAATATTGTGTGTGGCCAGCAAGGGTTGCTAATTTAGCAATTCGGGGAAAAATTAGGCAGTGTTCAAAGAATATATGCCAAATGTACTACTGCCCATTGTTGAATTGAAGTAAAACTTTTTTAGGCGCGACTAGGGAGTAGATCCGTACAAATGCAACGGAAGTCAGTTATGACCGAACAGTTCGTCATTCGCTCTCGATGAAATCATTTCTATACGGGTCGATTGTGATTAGTCGTCGTGTATGTGAATAGAGATCTGTCGTATGCGTACCGGCATCAATGTTGTATGCGTACCGAAATCAACAAGGAAATCGGCGTAGATAAATAAACATTTCAACGTTACATCGTAGTACAAATCTTGATTTAATAAAAAATGCTTGAATCAGAAGAAAAACAATATTGGCGTTGTTTAACATAATCCACTGTGTAAACGAATATTATAGAATTTATTAATCAGCAATTACTCCATTTCTCTAATAAAGATTCATTTCTAAATGCTTATTACAATGACAAATTGATCATGTCATATTTTAAGTATGACTTTAATTAGATTATTGTTTTTGAATATTATATATATTTTTATGCTATTATAAATGTATAATTTATAATTTATCATATAAGAGTATAATGGTTGACACTAATAAATGTGTGCGCAAGTGTTACCATATTACTAATAAACATTATTCAAAATTTTTATATGATGTATTTATTTTTTCTTGTACAGTAGCAAATAAGTATTACTTCAATCGCGTGTGAACCTTACGCGCACTCTCTTTTATCATAATCATGTCTAGATTCATATTGTCCTATAGTTTCGCATAATGTGCATTGAAATAATATTTTACACGTCAGTTTATGTCAAAAATCGCTTTTGTGATGTCCCGAGTCAAAATTCGATTTTTGCCCACGTTTTCTCAAAAAACGGCTGAACTGACTTCACAATTTCAAAAGCATTTAAATTAAACTTGAAGAAGAGGAGCCTCGATTAAATTTACGGGACGATCGGACAAGCTGTTCTTGAAGTTAGCAAAGAAGGGCTATTTTTGTATATGTTTTCATTAATATTGTTGAACCCATTTTGATCACTCGATTCTAAAAAGTTGATTACACTTTATTTATATAATGATTATAATTTGATCTGACTTGAATCTAACTCAATTCTCACCGATTTCAAATTGATTATAACTAAAATCTTACTAAAACATTATTAACATTTTCTAATTCTAAGTGGATTCAAACTAGATTGTAACTAGTTTTTAATTAGATTCTGTCGTGTTTCAAATTTGTTTATATTTTTGTATATACCAACTTAATTCTAATTCAATCGTAAATAGGTTATAATTTGACTATAACTTGATGATAACATGATTATAACTAAACTATCTTCTGATACTAATAGATTCAAACTAGATTTTTACTTTATTTCAACTAGGTTTTTATTTGATTCAAACTAGGTTTGAACATGTTTCCAAATTGATTCTCAATTCATTTTAATTAAGATATTAGTACTATCTTCTAATTTTGAGCGAATTCTGAAACAAAATTTATAATTTATATTTTTTTTTTCACTTTTTAAAAACATATATTTCATTCAATATTCTACATAACGTTTTGTAAACTTTTATTTAGACTCCTTTCCCATAGGTATTGTGTTCTTCATATCTGTTATTAAAAATAATAAATAATAAAAATGTATTGTATACAATTAAAATGCAACTAAAAGGAGAGGAAAAGGAGAATTTTTTCTATATTTCTAATGTCTTACTAATATCAAACTAGGTTTTAAAATATAGTAATTAATTTAAAATATTCAAATAAGTTGCTTTATAATTTTAAAAATCTTTGTAAAATTTATAATTCTAGAGATATTTTGCTTAAAGTATCAAAACCACTTTATATAGCTTCTACATTCATTATAGCTCGTAGCTCGTAGCGTCAATTACAAGTAACGATAATATCGAACACGAAACGCGTTGCGATAATTTTTTTACAAAATATTTAGAAACCTTATGATCTAAATAAAGTCTACAAAAAAGATGTAGAGATAGATGAAAACATCTAACCTCCTATATACGCATTCAAAACGCCGATTCCAGGCCTTTTGCGAACTAGTCCGGAATACGTCGCCCGGATCGGATCAGTGGTGCATAAAAAATTGGATTGTCGTTAGGCGTTTTTACGGATTATGACAGTTGGTTGTAGATGAACAACAAAACAATGATACGCAATCATGGAGATAGAATGTGAAAGTAAGCTGTTGGCTTAAAATTTTTAACAACAATATTTGAAAGTAGAAGAAAAAAAATGTATAACCAGCTATTACCTCGATTCTTGCAAATGACGATAGCATTTTGTTTCGTTGTTAATTTTTTTTTTATCGTGAGCACTCTTGGTTAATTTACGAAGCTTTAATATAATTTTAAGTATACGTTTTTTGATTTTTTTATAATATGTATTATTAATTTTAATATAGATACAACAGTTTTCTTTTATATAACATCTATGTAAGCTTACATGTTGGTGGAGTAGAAAGAAAGGACTAACTAAATCTTTACCGTGGCAAAGGTATAAATAATAAAAAATAGTGAATCAGTTTAAATGAAATTCATAAGAGATAAAGTAAATAAATAGTTATTTTAACTCGGCTAATAATTATTTCTGACTTAATACCAGATCAAGGTTATATACAGTTTTATCTCTGTAAAAAACGAACACATAAAATTCATATTTTGTATTGCTTGAATAATACATATTTTGTATTGCTTGAATAATACATATTTTGTAAAATCCCTTTAAAATTAAAAATCGGACTTTTGACTTAGTTTCCTCTGGCCATCTCATCTTAGCCCGCCTATGGGGTATTATAAACGAGGTGTCAATTTTTTAAAAAACAGCAAAAAAAAACACATTTCGACAATGATGGTTTAGCTCAGAGTTTTACTGAACGTAGTCAGATAGTTGTTTGTTTGATATGTATATTTGTTGTGATATAATTGGTTTGGTTTTACAATATACTTGGTTAAAGTCAAATTGGAACTTGGTGCCTATCTTAATATCTTTCTGTTGCCATGGTAAGTGATAATAAGTTAGAAATTGATTTTTTTAGGCACAGTTATATTACATAACTAACTGTCATTAAATATGTATTTATTAAAATCCCGTAGGGTAAGTTATTGTAATGGGCCAAAAATCGAAATTGAAAATTTTTACATTTCTCGACGTTTTGAAGGTTTTTGAACATTTTGGCATACCTCAGAAAAAATGGATGTGTGTGTGTATGTATGTATGGATACAAATTTTCAGTCACGTTTTTGGGCGCACGGATCAACCGATTTGAATGGTTCAAAAAACATTCAATTTCTATTGATAGGGAGATGAGCTGATTAGTTTTTGGCAAAGGCAGGTCCAGCAGTTACGGAGATAAAAAGCAAAGAGTGCAGAAAATGTAAATCGAGTTTTTGAGAGAACGGTGCATCCGATTTGAATGATCGAAAAAACATTCAATTAGTAATGATTGGGAGAAGTGTTTATTAGTTTTTGGCAAAGGCAGGCCCAGCCGTTTCGAAGGTACGGAGCGCTAAATGTATAAGAAATGGCAGTTTTTGAGAAAACTAAGCGTCCGATTTAAAAGATTCAAAGAACTTTCTGCTTGTCTTAACAAAATAATTGAATTTGGAAAATAAAAGAATTTTTTCAACCTTTTTTTCAAAAAAAAAAATTTTTGTATATCGAAAATAATTCAGATTTTATTTTTAATTCTGACTATAGATCTAATATACTTTAAACAAATAATTCCAACTTTGCAATTCAGTTTATATAATTTTTATAAATATTAGACAATGTTACAATATTAATAATAATCTATTTGAAAACATTCAAAATTCCTCGAACATTTCGTTACGGTATGGGAAGTTCCAGCAATTTGCCTTAAGGCACGATGCCGTACACCCCACTAGTTCGAATTGTTTTTGTTGCATATGTAATATCGTTTATAGGCTTTTGGCTAAATGAACAATTTGATGTAGATTTTACGAATCACACGATCTGAATTATTAATAAGCAGTATTGCTTATTGTACACTAGTTAATTTTTATTCTAATTTTTTTTTGGCTGTGGAGCATACGCTTTCTTATTGTGTTAAACGCATATTCTTTATACAAATATGGTTAAATTCACCTAAACTAGACTGGTTTTGTTTAGAGGCTGGTTTAGATATTTTTATTTATCATTTATCGTGTAATATCAATTGAATCAAAAATTTCTTTAAATCTCTGCAATATTCCGCCACTGCTGATATACTTACGTAGTCTGGGAAAACGAATGGAGCGTACATCTCTTACAATGTCGAATAAAATAGGTGAATCTACGACTCATAGAAGCACATGTCCTGTATTGATGATCCACAGCCCCACGCTTACCTGTGGGACTATTTGAATACATAAAAAAGGGAACCGAATCCATTCCCGACATGATTATGTGTGCTTCCCCTATTTTCCGATGCGAGTTATTCAAACTCCTCGATAGTTCCTACTACGAAGGTGCTCTCAACTATCCGCTCCGTATACCGAAACGGTGATTTGGTCTAAGGGTTCTGATTCGCTTCTCGAGATTTGCGCAAATAAGAATTATTCATGTAGATCTTTTGTGCATTCGAATAGAAAAAAATAATTTTATTATGTGGGTAGTATAATAATAAGTGTAGGTTTGGATTGCATTATTTTACAAGTCAGTGAATATGGTAATTTAATATGCAATTAATTCATGAAAATCTGGTGTCATGAAATCTTCAATGTTTGCTCAAGCTATTGTGGAATAAAATCTGATAAGCTGCATCAATAATATGGACTATAATGTATAAAAATGATCACCAGTTTCAAAGTAACAAAACTTTGATACTAAAGTTAATGTGTGTGCAATTTTTATTTCTTTTCTTTTTTATATGTTTATTAATTACAGATAATTTTTTATTCATGCAATTATATTTATTAATACTAGTAGTATTATACAGTAATTTTTTAATTGTTCTTTGATATGGTTATTAAACCAATTTTTTGCTAATTAGGTTTATCTTGCATACATGAATGGAAAACATGTAGAATACCATTAATATTATAGAAAATAAACAAAAATTTAGATAAATTTACAAGCTGTATTCTATCATTACGGGCTCACTCGTGGGCTAGAGCGACTAGACATGAATCAGAGGTTCCGGGATCGATCTCACTTTGAGGAACTTGATGTCAAGCAGTAATGACATAGGTTTTCACTTGAAAATATAGATAGCAATATGTTTCCCAGTGAAAATAACCTTCATGCGACACAACTGCATGAATATAAAAATTGCCATATTACAGAAATTGCAATAATAAAATTTATCACTAAGAGATTTGACAACTATTTTATGTTAAACTAGCTCAACAGCTTATAGCACTCTTTAATTCTGGTTGATATTCCATTTTAATACAAACTTTGTTCCTTTATTACATATGCACTACAATAGGACTTCCCGTAGCTCAGTGACAAGAGCTTTGTTCTTGCATCCTCAAGGTTCCTTATATACAGCTTCCGCCATCTAGATATGATTTAAAATTAGTATGAGGCATTGCCGTGACCAATTGAGAATATGTGCATTATAAAAAAAAACATCACAATCAGATACATTAAACCATTGCCATGCATTTTACAATAAGTAATCTTTATAAAAGTATAGTAAACATCTTAGGGGTCGTCCATTAATCACGTGAGATTTTTAGGGAGAGGGGGGGGTTTGACAAAAAATCATGAAATATCATGTGGGGGGGGAGGGGTATAGTAACATATCACGTATTTATTTTATAACTGATTTTTTCTTTAAATTCAAACATTTTCAAAAAAATAAATAAAAAAAAATTAGTTTTTTCACTCAAATAAAAGTGCACGTGATGTTTGGTGGGGGAGGGGGGATAATTTTGAATATTACCATATATTACCAAGGGGGAGGGGGGGTGGCAAAAATCTTTAAAAACTTGCTCATGTAATTAATGGACGCCCCCTTATTTGATAATTCGTTCTGATCGTTGTGCAATATCAATATGTATATATATATATATATATATATATATATATATATATATATAAGATACAAATTCAATTAAATAAAAAAGTTTAGAAGAAATTAGAAGGTATTGATATACCCACTTACGGTTTATACAAATTTTTGACATTTTTTTCAAATCGTCTAACTTAAATCTATAATTCGTCTAACTTAAATCAGAATTATAAATCGATATTATTTATGCAACATCAGCATATGCGAAATCATACAATCATTCGTGTATTGTTTTCAAAATATTATATTTTTATTGCGCTTTTTATGTATTATCTCGAAACTCCATAAAAGCTCGTTGAACAAATTGTCTAGATGTTATTACCATAGTCATATTCATTATCCAAAAATTACAGCATTTAACTTTCATAAAGAGACGTTTCTGAGAATTGCGAATGCGAGTCCATTGTTAAATTCTTGCTCCGTTATAACGACGCAATAAAATTATAACTTAATCCATGGATATATCCTGACATAGTACGATGTTGGCGGTCTATTTAAACAGTTATCTTACATGAAAGGACCACGTTCATTCTTCTTTCGAGCACAAGAAAAAGATGAAGACAGGGGAGAATAACATTATGTAGTTGTAGATAAGATAAATTGATATATTCTAAAGAAAAGTAGGTATACTACTTGAAAAATAAACATTCAATATTGTTTATTGTGTAGTTTTCTCTTACCAAAAAAGAGATATAATACAACTTTGTATATTTTTGTGTTTGTAAGTACATATACGTCTAACAAGTAGCCCTATGTTTTAAAATTAAATCATGTCTCACAAGCCTATATAATTTAAATTCCTGTGATATATGAGTCCATACAATTTTGACTATTAACTAAGAAAATCATACGTTTCGGTTTTACCGAGATTTTTGCCTCGAGTCCCGGGTTTGTCTAAAAACAATATTTTTCTCGGATTCAGATCTTCCAGATTATTCCGGGTTTTTAAAAAGTATAATCATGAAATATAGTAATTGCAATTTCTTGATCATAAAATTACAACTTTCCATCATATATCTTAAAATGATAAAAACAATGAGTTTGCTTACATGAAACAATACATTGTGAAAAAGAAAATTTCTGAATGCAACATTTCAAAGACGGATTAAAATAGCATTTCAACTATAATTTTCAAGTTTACAAAAATTAGGAAAACTTATAAAAATGATTTTTTGATGGCTTGGCACGAGTGCTAATTTTTACCTATAAGTCAATTATGAACAAAAGTGAACAGAATTTTTTACAAGGATCGAATGATAAAGTTTTTACTAAACGTCAGTAATTTTTGCTAAGTATAAAAATATGGTCAACTTACTATTAACTCTATCATCATGCAAAGTTTCATCAAAATCCCAGAAGAATCCCAGAATTTAAATTAGCGATCAGGATTATCATCAGAATCTTTTTTTTAATTATAAGTTAATATTCTAATTATTCTGCATAAACTCTATAACACCAATATCTGATCTGAAAAATATAAATGAAAACACTCGTGTGAAACTGTGCGGTGTTTGTTTATTTGGTATATTGTATAATTTATAATGGTTTTGTCAAGTATTCGCTTCTCCTTACGAGCTTTACTTATACAAATAGAACATTTATGTGACACTTGTCTTAGAAACCACTTAAATAAAACGGCAAATTATTTCCTCAGACATTTTCTGCAGTTGAACTCATGCATTTTCGGTCCATTGTGACTTGTATTATGATGATAACTTTATTAAAATTAGTTTTCCCCGAGCGAACTTGGATCGCAACTTTTCACAACTAAATGTGCCCGAGGTAATTTTGACTTCCTATCTAATTTCCTAGATGTTAATCTTACATAATTCTTCATCATTGTAAATCCAATTTAGTCATTATTTTTACGCCAATGCTTTTTGATTTTAAATTACATACGCGGAAGAGAAATCGAAATCGAATGTTCTGTGATGTTTTATTCGATGTAGAAGTTTTCGAAATGATAGAATCTGATTACTAACTAACTTTTCCAATATCTGAATATATAATATATTTCGAAGTATGATTTAAAGAAAGTTTTAATGAACTGAAGTTCTGTATTATGAAATAAAACTAAATGACAATGCCAGCGGATTTAATTGTTTTGACTCGATACGATGTGCTATTATGTAAGAAATTATTTATTTTAGCGTTTCTGTGCTACTTTGTGCAAAACAAAACACAGAATGCAATAATATTTCTTTGGAGTAATTTATATAAATTTAAATTATTGCATAAAATATTCTACTTTTAATTAAATTAAAAGAATACCTAATTACTTTTTTTAGAATATAAGTTTTTTGTGGGGAATTAATATCAGCTCTGACGTAAAAACTATTTGTGTAAATTTTGATTGGCTTCTATCAAAACAAGAATTAACATAATTGAGTATTAATACGCAATTTTAAATTTGCATTATGGCGATTATGTCATATTTTTAGATAATGTATGATATTTTTGCAAATAAAATTTACTAATTTTTAAGAAATAAATTAGTGAACAAAACAGAAAATTAAGTTAACAAAAGAAATTTTACAAGAGATAAATAAAATAAATACTTATTCTGTACAAATGGTTAATATTGACAAATGTGCAGATGATTAATTTTGACAAAATACTAGGTCAAGGTTGTGTACAGTGTTATCCCTGTAAAATTTGTACCCATGAAGTTTCGTAAGGGGGCGTCCATTAATCACGTAAGCGAGTTTTTAAGGATTTTTTAACTCCCCCTCCCCCTTGGTGATACGTGGTGATATTCAAAATTATTCCCCCTCCCCCACCAAACATTACATGTATTTTTAGTTACGTGAAAAAACAAAAATTTTTGATTCTTTTTTTGAAAATGTTTGAATTTTTTTAAAAAAATCAGTTAAAAAATTAATACACGTGATATCTTACCATACCCCCCCTTTCTCACGTGATATTTCGTGATATTTTGTCAAACCCCCCTCTCCCTAAAAACCTCACGTGATTAATGGACGCCCCCTAAGCTAACATTTCGCAAAATGCTTTCAAAATTAAAAGGTAAGACATTGTATGTGATTGACCAATGGCTGTCTCTTTTTAACTAGCCTATGGGATACAAAGTAACAAATTTTTGAAAAACAGCAAAAAAACATATTTCTACGGCTGAGAGTTTTATTGAACATTGTCAGCTAGTTGTTTGTTTTGTGTGTATAATTTGTTATCATATAATTGGTTTGTCACAATATAATTGCTCATAAAGCTAAATTAGATCTTTGTGCCCCACATATATACAAACAAATACATAAAAGTCAGCAAGATGTATCATTCAATTTGGATATAAATTCCAATAAAGAATGAAATTTCCATATAAAAAACATAAAAAAACAAAAAATGATAAATATTATTTTGCTATAATAATAACTAATGCTAATTAAACTAGAGAAGATCTGCTGAAGCTTTTAGGTTTTAAATAAATAGAGAAATATTCTACAATTCTTGACATTGAAGATTTTTTTGAGTAGCACTAAATTTGGATTTGGGCCTTGTCTTGACACATTTTATGTAAATTCAAGAGGCCCAATATATATCTTTCTGAATCAATGGGCATATAATTCTCATTCATTATCGATTTCACTATTACAGTGTGTTTTATCCTCCACATGAGAGTATCCTTTTGCTTGTCTTGTGGCCAGAGAGTAACCTAAATATTTCCCCTCTAATGGTAGGTACATCAATCTTCGAATTACCTACTTCTCTGGCGAGTTAGTTTGACCCTTACACCTTTCCTTGTAACGCCTCAAGTCCACATCAATATATAAGCCGGGTCTGCCCTAAATATATTAGATCTTCGAACTGCTACTGATACGAGAGTGGGATAGTTTGAAAAATTACCGCGGTTTTAACACTATATTATTTTGTCTTGAGTAATGGATCGTGTTTAAAATAATAATGTGGGATAGAATCGTGGTGCTCATATATTAAACTCATGAATCGCAAATGTATTGTAAGATATTGTATATTAAAAAATGATGTACTAGGAATTTGGTTTTTCTGGTTCCGTGATGGTTAGTTTACAAGCCCTTAATATAATTTTAACTAATTTTAATAATTTAATATGTTTAAAAATTTTAATATGTTTTTATGTAACCTTTATAAAAGCTTAGACATAGGTGGGGTACAAAAGATCAACTGAACCTTTGCTCTAGCAAAGCTCTAAATATTAAAAATAAGTAACTAAGAATATGCATTCTGTCAAAAGATGCAATTTTACTAAAATTAAGTTAAATAAATACAATTAAATTATGAATAAGGTATTACACTCTACTGATGATTATTTCTGACAAAATACCAGATCAATATTATGAAATTTATTTTTTGCATTGTTTGAATATTGTAGCTATTATTTTGTAAAACCCTTTGAAAGGGCTGTTTCTTTTTACCCCATAGGCGTAAGACAAATAAGACCCTGTTGAATATTGTGTAATATTAATAAATTTGAATCTAGTGGCGATAAATAAATTGATCCATTCATTATTATAACTCCAGTCTCCAATAAATTTTTAAAAATTTAAATTAAATTTCTATAATAATAGTGCAAAATAATTTTACAAATTTTCTTCATAAATGATTGTAATCAAAATTAGTCAGTTTTTTATTAACTTCCCGAAGGAGAAGTTTATGTTTTCATCAACAAAACCGAATTGCTAATTTTATGTTTTCTCGACGTTTCAAGCCATTCTGAATCGAATGAGACCAAATTTGGAAAAAGTATGTGTGTGTGTGCGTGTATGTAAACAGATTTTTTGCCATAAATCGACGTTTACTCGAAAACGCCTGAACCGATTTCAAATATTCTAAAAGCATTTGATGAGGATTATCGTTTCTCAGTTTTGTGCGACGATCGGCCGTGCCGTTTCTTTGTAATTTGGAAAAAAGTGTTAAACTTTTCGTCCACATTTAAGCTCATACTACCGAATCGATTTAAAAAAATCAAAAACTGTTCGAAAGATATCATTTAGGAGTGATACTGATTAGTTTTAGGTGAAAATCTACCGAGCTATTTTGTTGTAATTAATTGTTGAGAAAAAAATTTAGGCCGATTTTTGTGAAACTTTTTTTGGCGATATATATCATGGTCTTATAGAACTTACTGAATTATTATGGCCTTTTTAATTAGTTAGTTTAATTTTAAAAATTCATAAAAGTTTGAGAAAATGAGTAGTTTTTTTGACGTTTGTTAAAAATAAAATTAGATGATTTAGTTGGTATAACGATAGTGTACTTGGTCTTGAACATGGTAAAACATTAAAATCCTACGGAAACTGGTTCAATTATAATTATTGTATAATTAAAATTATTGATTTTTGAAAAGTTGCTTTTAGAAAATACTCCGAGTTAACGTGTTCGTTCGTTCGTTTGCAATGATGTGTAATAAATTCACTCGGAATACTTATAATCACTCATAAATTAGTTTATTTTTTATTGATTAAGTCAATTATTTACACATATCGGGAAGTTCATGTAACTTGCCTCAAGGCTAAATACCAATACCAACTAGTTTAATATTTCAATAAAGTTGCATCAAGATAATCGATAGAACAAAAATACTCTCACTATTTGTAATAATACAAACATAACTATATAATAGCAAAGAACAAAAGATCTACTGCAACTTAAATTGCAAATTCTTGCAGAATTGTATAAAACGTGTTCATAGAAATTAATTTTCATTCCGCAACTATTTACGAATTGCTTGCATTTTTATTGTGAATATAGCTATATAATTTCTTAACTTTTGTATAAAATACAATATAATTTAATTTGACAAACTGATAAAATATACAATAAAAAAGCAAATTCTCATAATATTTCCATAATATGCAAATCTCCTTCCCATTTACGTATCCGCTTATTTACGCTTCTTTACAGATATCGATTCCCCCCTTGATTTGATTAAAAAATCAACCCCAACTATTTCATTTTCTCAATAAGGAAAAGAAAAAGTACAAATTGAATCTGAACCAGCACAAAATGTTTGGTCTATCATCGCGAACGGATGAAGTTACTCGAAGCGTTTCGAATGACCCAATCTGATGCCTTGTCCGGACGTTTGCTTTCTTAACTTGTGCCCCACTTATTTGGCACGGAGCCCTAGCCCTAGACCGCGGGGTACTTCAGAATCTAACGCCCTCGAACTACAGGATGGGCAGACACTTCAAGATTGTTGTTTGTTAGCTTACAAGGTGTATGGGTGAGGAATCTGGAAGAATTTGATATTAGGCTGAGGATATAGTGGGGCTGAATGGATTTAAATTCGACATTAGATATATTTTCTTTTTTTTGTATTTACTACTATATTTACAACTTTCTAGTTAAGAACACTTAGTAAATTTGTGGTATTTATATTGTCAGCAGTAATATAGTGACATGTTGAAAAAAAAATGGTTGTGTTTCCATTCGTTATAAATATTATTAACAATATTATAATGAAAATAATAGAAACTTAACTATTTTCTTGAGAAAAATTATTGTAATTATGATATTAAAAATATAACGAGATTGTATTTTTTAATAAAATATTTTAGTTTTTTTGGGTCAGCAACTCAAGCTTAAAAGTTGTATGAACTGTTGTGATGATAGCTACGTTTTATTTTTATGCGGAAACTTATTTTTATTTCGTATATTTTAAATTTTCAATCTATATAATAATTATGATATTACTAATAATATTATTATTAATTTTTTGTACACCATATTATCATTTACATTTTCAATGAAATATCTGCGTGCGGGTTGGAACCTGAGATTTTATGAATACACACTTTCATACATATTACCAAACTTTGCGAATAATAGATACTACTATAAAAAAGACAAATAAAATGTATGAATTATATTAGTTTGAATTCTACTTTAATCCTGCTTCAATCGATCTGCTCTGTTTATAAGAAATTCTACCAATTTTTTTTGGTGTTAAATAAATTAAAAAAATCATATTACATTTAGAATATTAACATTAGATATAAAATTTTATTTAGAACGATAAAGAAAACTTCAATAAAATATTAGCCATTTTTTGTTAAATTTGTTGTTATTCAGCAAGATTTAATTAGACATTAGTCTATTCTGGTATACTAAGTGTTTAGAGCCAAATACAATGATAATAATAACATGGATTTGAATCCAGTTATTTTTTAGAATCTTCTTCCTTAATCATATGAATTGATTACAAAAATGCGACTACAATTTGCGATATATTATATCATACTAATAAATTTATATTGTAATAGTTACATGTTTTGGGTGAGATGAGAGTAACATGTTTCAGATTGTGGGATTCAAGTAACCTATTTCCAAAATCTCACCAATGTGTGATTATTTAGATATTTTATTTACATTAACATTCAAATATATAACTATACTTTTGTTGCAATTTTTTATACAATTAAGCATAATTTTGAACATATTCTGTTCATTCTTAAAACTTGACTTTCAAATTTAGAAGAGTTATTAATAATACTCTAATTATTAATAATAGAAGAGTTATTGTTGATACCTGAAGAAGTTTGCGTTTAGAAATTATTACCTAAATATGTACAAATGTATGTATAATTTATCATATTATTATTAATATAACAATTATAAATATATTTTTCATATTATTAATAACGCTTATGAATTTGGAGATTGACGTGCTTATGCTATATGTTAAAATATAAAAAAAAACTATTGAGCCGTTCACATTGTAAACAAATACTTCAGGATATATACAATATATCAGATACAATGCTTTAGGGAAATAGCAAATAAAAAGATTGAATTGAATGATTTTTTTCCATGGATTTCTAAATTTTATATAGAAATAGAAATAAATTTTTAATATTCTTAAATATTTACATTTTTATAGATTTTCGAGATGTTCTACATTTTTATAGTCAATTACGAATTTATCATTTGCGACTATGGTTTCACGTTGTATGTAGAAGTTAGTTATAAATCGGTAGTTCCAGACTTTTGCCTGAAGACTCGATGCAATGCACAACTAGTTTTGTTAATATGATTAGTCAGTTATAATCTCTTATGTATAACTAACTATTCTATTAGGTCCATTTTACAACACTATAGAAAGCGCTTACATCGGTTATATATCCGTCCGGCAATCGTTGGCCCTCTTCGATACATAGCCACCGCTCGTCTAGCGGAGATGCCGGCAACTTTAAGTGGATCAGAAAATACCTCTCGGGAGATGAGATAGTAAACCGCGCCTAACAAGGTTAAAAAACGACCGAATCTATCGACTTTCAGTTCAAACTGTTGAAATCAACCAGGGAAATCAGCGACTATTTTGATTCTCAAAGACTAAGTATTTTGAACCAAGTCAAATTTAACAAATGTATTCTGAGTGGTTAGATATTAATTTAGAAATATGAACAAACATCACTTTTTTGCACTGATTTATTAAATATTATAAATTTTACAAACGTTTCGAGACTAGGTTTGTCCCATTATTAGTGTATTATAATTTAAAATACAAAAATATGGAAATCAAAAATAGCATTATGTGTTATCCGTTACAATTTTTTCTTACTAATGCCGTGCGTACGAATTGTCGTCGTCTGAAACCCCTGTCCAAGGTCAAATTGATGAGTCAAATTTGTTCAAATATATTATTTTTCATTTACAACTTGATAATTAGTACAATGATATACATGAGGTATTGTAGTCAAATTATTAATGATTAATTAGTTAAGGTACTTGTCAACTTATTAATGAATAAAAGTCCTTATTATTTAACACGTTCGCGGATTCTTTAGCATGCAAATTTTATAGTCAATTCTTTTGAATTGAATTTTATGAGACCTTACGTTTTTATAATTATAAGATAATGACTAACTGACTTTTTAGGTATTTTCGTATTATCTTATTTTTTTCCGTAGTCACTAATCAGCTTGGGCCAACAAATTGCATAACATAAAAGTGTAATGCTTAATGTGGATGCTATAGCATTTATCGTACATAACAATTAAAATATGATAATTTGCCTACGTTTGTAAACGTTAATCGGATATCATAACCAATTTAAAAATAAAGTAACTGTTAATTTCTGTACCTTGCTGAAACTTTTACTGTCCACCAACGTAATAATTTATATTATACTAGGTTTACATTATACATTAAATATATTGTGCAGGTGGCATTTTTCATTTATAAATAGATATAATATTTATTAATGCTCGCGAAATAAATATCCTAGAAATATAAGTCAACACATTAATAGTTAATATAATTTGAATATTAATATCAACAAGAGATATTAACAGGATTGGTTTGAATGTCAAATATTATTAAACTTCATTACTGAATTTTAATTTAGTATCAATATACAATTGAGAATTAGTATTAATATTAGTATTATAGCCTTAAAATAAAATAATTTTTATTATTGCTCGCAAAAGATTTACACAATAAATCGAACTAAAATGATTAATAACTCGTTTGAGTCGATACTTATAGAAAAAAATCAATTTATCAATATTTGACGGATGAATAAATATTAGCAAAATGTATTATTTAGCAAAAACACGTCGCTTTGACAAACATATTGTCAGCCTGTATAACTGAATTTACATTTCGATTATTTTCACATTAAGAAATTGTATTATATTCTACTTTTTAATTATATGGGTGATATTTATGGTCTTCAAATATAGATATTATTAAATAATTCTAGCAACAGATTTAACTTCACTAAATCTCCAAAATCCTCTTTCAAGTTGTATGAGCTGTCGCCATTTGAGAAAAATATAATAAAAATATTGTTATTGAAATTTCTAAACCACCCGCCGCGATATTTCACGACGTTTTTATGCTCTGTGGTGTTTTTATTTTTATTTTGCTTTTGTTTCGGCTATTCAGAATGCCATTCAAAGAAAATGTGATTTCAAGTTTTGCAAAGATTTTTTCTGTTTCTATATTGAGACATTTTATCATTGAAGTTCGAAGGTGAGACACAGTTCCCATAGGATTTGATGTAAGAAACTATAAATTCAAGAAACCATAAATGAAGAATATAACAATATATATTATTAAATTGTGAAGTATGAGTATTGAATCTTAGCCTCTTTGTTATATAAAAAATTTGTGCAATATTTGATAACATACAAGTAAATTTCTATTTACCTAGCATTTTTTTATAATATAATCACTAAATACTAAATTTGAAACGGCATAGTATTGAAATATCTAACCCTTTGTCATTGTATAGTTATAAAAGAAAAATTATCTTTTTTTTTAATTAAATTATTCAAAGTTTTCTGGCATGCATTTCTAGTAAATTAATTGGGCACAAGCTTTTGTGTACTCCCATTTTTGTCATTGTAGCGAATGCTAAATTAAAAGTTTTGTCATAGTCATGAAATTTTGTCGTCTATCGAAATAAATCTTCATGAATAGAAACGAAACTCGAGTAATATATTTGAATTATGTTTAATATATGTAAGTCTAGTAATATTTGTCGTATATTCGCATGTAATTCATAGGATAATGGAGGGAGATTCTAAAGGATAAGACAAAACTGGATTCAAGTTTATACTCGTATTCGGGTCTAAAAGCTCAGTAAACAGAATAAACTATTATCTTATTAACTCTGCCGAAAGTGAAAATAAATTTTACGAAATATGGGTAATGTTTTATACAAGTAGTTTTAATTGTTTCAAACAAAATTATATAAATAATGTTCGAACAATTTTTATGATTCTAGATACTTAACTAACTATAAGCACAGAACATCAATTAACACAAAATTGGTGTAGAATGAAAATTATTTCATGAATTAATATTCTTTTTAACTTCCCGAAGGAGAAGTTTATGTTTTCATCAAAAAACCCGATTCGCTAATTTTATGTTTTCTCGACGTTTCAAGCCATTCTGAATCGAATGAGACCAAATTTGGAAAAAGTATGTGTGTGTGTGTGTGTGTGTGTGTGTATGTGAACAGATTTTTTGCCGTAAATCGACGTTTTCTCGAAAACGGCTGGGTCGATTTCAAAAATTTAAAAGCCATTTGATGTATCTCGACGAGGACTATTGTTTGTCAGTTTTGTGCGACGATCGGCCAAGCCGTTTCTTCATAAATGGCAGAAAAGTGAAAAATTTTTCGTCTACGTTTTAGCCCGCAATTCTGAATCGATTTTGAAAATTCAAAAACCGTTCGAAAGATATTGGTTGGGAATCGTGCTGATTAGTTTTTGGTAGAGATCGGCCGGGCCGTTTTCTTGTAATAAAGTTTTAAAAAAAAAAATTTCGACGATTTTTATGATTATTTTTTTGACGATAGATACCATAGTCTTCTAGATCATACTAAAATATTACGGCCCTACGACAACTGGTTCAAATTCGTCGAAGTTTGCAAAAATCAGTATGGTCTTTTTGGCATTTGTCAAAATTAGACTTTTGATCGACGTTTTCTCAAAAACGCCTGAACCGATTTTAGAAATTTAAAAGCCATTTGATGTATTTCGGTGAGGACTATCGTTTGTCAGTTTTGTGCAACGATCTGCCAAGCCGTTTCTTTGTAATTTGAAAAAAACTTTTCGTCCACATTTAAGCTCATCCTACCGAACGATTTTAAAAAATCAAAAACTGTTCGAAAGATATTAGTTGGGAATGATACTGATTAATTTTAGGTGAAAATCTACCGAGCCGTTTTCTTGTAATTAACTGTTGAAAAAAAGTGTTAAATTTTCGTCGACATTTAAGCTCATCCTACCGAACCGATTTTAAAAAATTAAAAACTGTTCGAAAGATATTAGTTGGGAATGATACTGATTAATTTTAGGTGAAAATCTACCGAGCCGTTTTCTTGTAATTAACTGTTGAAAAAAAGTGTTAAATTTTCGTCGACATTTAAGCTCATCCTACCGAACCGATTTTAAAAAAACAAAAACTGTTCGAAAGATATTAGTTGGGAATGATACTGATTAATTTTAGGTGAAAATCTACCGAGCCGTTTTCTTGTAATTAACTGTTGAAAAAAAGTGTTAAATTTTCGTCGACATTTAAGCTCATCCTACCGAACCGATTTTAAAAAATCAAAAACTGTTCGAAAGATATTAGTTGGGAATGATACTGATTAATTTTAGGTGAAAATCTACCGAGCCGTTTTCTTGTAATTAACTGTTGAAAAAAAGTGTTAAATTTTCGTCGACATTTAAGCTCATCCTACCGAACCGATTTTAAAATATCGAAAACTGTTCGAAAGATATTAGTTGGGAATGATACTGATTAATTTTAGGTGAAAATCTACCGAGCCGTTTTCTTGTAATTAACTGTTGAAAAAAATATTTAAGCCGATTTTCATGAAATTTTTTTTGGCGATATACATCATGGTCTTATAGAACTTACTGTAATATTACGGCCTAACGACAAGTAGTTTAATTTTAAAAATTCGTCAAGGTTTGCTAAAATTATTATCGTTTTTTTTTAAAGTAGGATTATTGAAGTATATTATTTACACATTTTTTTTTTTGATTAAGTCGATTATTTACACATTTCGGGAAGTTCATGTAACTTGCCTCAAGGCTAAATACCAAACCAACTAGTTTCTTTTTGTTTCGTTGATTATTTCAGAACAATATATAAAAATAATCAATTCGAAATTAACAATAATGAATGATTCATAATATAAAATGTGAAATATACAAGTATACATTTGCTAGAAATTAATATTAGAAATTTTTAATTTTGAAAACATAATTACTCGAGTTTCGTGATATGATTTTATCAGTATTTATTTACCATATATATGAATAATACAGTAGTGATAAAATATATTATTTGACCATAAAGTGTATTTTGATAAAAATTACAGTAAACTTTAAGAACTTTCCTTTTACATTTTTAATATTTCTGTCAGCTTCTTTTCATTTCAAAAGTCATCTGACATATTGATTTGCAAGGTGTTTTACTCTGTTTAATTAAATTTTTGGCTGAAAGTTAGTAGGTCATGGATGGAATTAAAACGAGGCTAAAGTTGCGAAATAATTAATGCACGTCGCAGCTTCAGAGACCATAATTCAAACATCAGTTCAGGAAGTTTATTACGAGAAATTTTGCACAGTTAAGTAATTGTTTAGCTTGTTGTTTTGACCTGCGATTAGATTATAATCCGAAATCTAAACTGCGCTAATTGGGAGAATGAACGACTTTTAATAATAGCCACGTATATAATTAAATTGTTTTGTATAATAAATAAATTTTGAAATATTAGGATAATGATTATGGAGTTTGAACTAAGAGAATATATTAAGTAAAATAATATACGTTTTATATTGAACTTTTCATAAAATGTTTATTATGATTTTTTAAATTGTACAAGCACCAGAAAATATATTTTTCTTAAGTATATTTACCTTTTTTCTAGTTTATTAGATCAATTCATAATTTTGTAGAAACTTCAAGTTGTGGTTTCAAACGATCTAGTGATTATTCTAGTGTTACTGATAAATCACATTATATATTACATCTGATTGATTTTTCTGACGGATTTTTTTGCAAACTTTTCAGTACCTTACAAATCCCAGAAACGCGTAGAAGCTTGATTTGTCATTCTGTCTTTGATTAAATTGACGAACAGACTTAGTAACCACCGTACAAACGTTTTTTTCCTGACAAAAAATTGATTCCTATTACATTGCCCTTTTGAATAAAATCAATGATTGCTTCAAACTTATATATATGTATAACTGTAATCATTAGTATGAAAAATTCATAAAGCTTTAAGAGTTTTTGTTTATGTAATTATCAATTTTTTTTATCATTATAAACTAGTTCTGCCCTACATAACATAATGTAGAGATGTAAACGAAATTGAAATAAATTTTAATTCCATCAGGACATCTGAAAATAAAGACTAGAAGGTGACAGACAAGGTGTAACAATAACATAATTTTGACAAATATATGAAGATTTTTTGTGCAAGAGTATAAAACATATGCAGTACGTATAAACTAACAATTACCATCGAAGACTAGGATTGTCAGTAGTTTAACTCATAGTGATAAATCTTTAAGTGAAGGCAAATACAACATGTCATCTATGGACGACATCCGTACACCACCGTTATGTGGCGAATATTTATAAACTGTGTTCCTGTGTATATGTATTGTGTGCATTCAATGATAAATGTATTAAGTCGTACATCAAGAAAGCTCAACCGACATAAAATACATAGTTTTAAATTTGTTTTTAAATAAATTATGTTATAGTTTTGTTTCTTGCAAGTTCTGTTTACAAGTCTAGTTCTTCCTTCAATATCCGTCAGTGTAGTTTCTTAATAAAAGGTATTTAGTAAAACTTTTCTGTTACACAACGCCGGCGATAAACAAAGTTGTGCTCTTTTATAATTGCATGAAACTTAGTACTCAAATGTATCACGTCGTTAAGGAAAGTACCAGATGCATGTGTTTGGTTTCTAAAGTCTTAACTATATTCTGTCTAACTGGTTTTTTATACCTCCTGTTTCTCAACTCAACCAAGAGTATTTTACATCTTAAAAGGAATAAATTAACTCGACTGAAACTTTGTATGGCGCATACATATTTATAATAAACTTACGAAGATTTAATTACACTTTATTTCTATTAATTTGGAAATCGCATTAGCCGGTTTTGTCGGCGCAATTAGCATATTTTCAATTCTCTAAATGATTTATATATATCCATATATATATATATATATATATATATATATATATATATATATATCAAATATATTTACAAAATATTAATAAATACATTTTATAAATATATTTTCTATAGATATTTTCTTATTTTATCAACACTCTTCTTTTTTAATAGAAATAGTTCAAAAACATTTTGTTAGTATGTGATATGGTAAATTTATTTTGGTATAAAATAAATGGCGATTATCACAAATTGTCAAATCAAAGTAACCAAAAAAATTTTGTAGGTCAAACAGTTTTTGTTGCAATATGATTATTACTAGGAGCCGTAAATTCTTCAATTTTCAATATCTTCTGATAATTTTGATACAAATTGTTTAAAGTTTTTTGAGAATGTGTAATTATTATGTTATTGTGTAATGTAATATTAATAACCACAAAGGGATTTTGAACAAAAGCTTTGACACATATATAGATTAACACTAGAAACAACTTGCAAACATCTTACAAAAAGGCGAATAAATTATTAGTGTAATATTAATAACCACAAAGGGATTTTGAACAAAAGCTTTGACGCATATATAGATTAACACTAGAAACAACTTGCAAACATCTTACAAAAAGGCGAATAAATTATTAGTGTAATATTAATAACCACAAAGGGATTTTGAACAAAAGCTTTGACGCATATATAGATTAACACTAGAAACAGCTTGCAAACATCTTACAAAAAGGCGAATAAATTATTAGTTTGAACAACTAAAAATTAAGTAATAAAACCCTGAATTACTATGTCTGAAGTGCATAATATCTTCTATATTGAGCACCCTTTTATTACAACCGGTTATGGTCTTAACTCGAAATCAGAGCGCAAACAAACTACTATTCTGTACAAAGAAAAGCTCTGCAGTAATAATAGATTTTATTCTATATCGTTCGCTCAGACATGAATAATGGATTCGACGTGGATACATAATGGAGTTAAACACGTCATCATATTTCCGAATAAGTTCCTTGCTTTTGGTCGTAAGTTGCGAGGAGAAGCTTTTTAAGATATTATCGTTGTTTACAACTAGACGATAGTACCGACTCGGTTAGGGTTGAACAAAAATTATTGTAAAATTATACTAATTGCTAATTATATCTGTATTTTTCTGTATAATTATTATTTTTCTTAATTTATACTGTTAATTTTTTTATTGGACTAAACATTTTCATGGAATTGCATCAGATAATCTAATTGGCTTCACAATTTTTGAATAGTAAATAAAATATTTTTATAAATTATTGATATTTATGTATAAATGTTATTTTTACATAATAATTAAAAAAATAAACGTACAATATTCTATTCTTTGTAGAGGAAAAGCTGGGTACGGTTGTGCCAGCGTATACTAATTTTTAGATAGAGTCAAAAGGGAGAAAGATAAAGTATATTTGTTCGAATTGTAGATTGAAAATAAAGGATAAAAAAATATTTCTCAAAAAAAGTCCATAAATCGAAATTGAAAATTTTCACATTTCTCAACGTTTTGAAGGTTTCTGAACATTTTGGCAAACCTCAGAAAAAATGGATGTGTGTGTGTGTGTGTGTATGTATGTATCGATACAACTTTTCGGTAACGTTTTCGGGCGCACGGATCAACCGATTTGAATGGTTTAAAAAACATTCGATACCTATTGACAGGGAGATGTGCTAATTAGTTTTTGGCAAAGGCAAGTCTAGCAGTTACGGAGCAAAGAGTACAGAAAATAAAAATCAAGTTTTTGAGAGAACGGAGTATCTGATTTGAATGATCTAAAAAACATCCAATTAGTTATGATTGGGAGAAGTGGTTATTAGTTTTTGGCAAAGGTAGGCTCAGCCATTTCAAAGATACAGAGCTAAATGTTAGAAAATTGCAGTTTTTGAGAGAACTAAGCGTCCAATTTAAATGATTCAAAGAAATTTCTGCTTGTTTTAAGAAAATAATTGATTTTGAAAAAAAATGTTTTGTTTCAAAATATTTTTTTTTTCAATTTTTTTTTTCAAAAAAAAAATTATGTTGTACATCAAAAATAGATCAGATTTTATTTTTAATTCTGACTAAAGTTTTAATATAGTTTAAACAAATAATTACAAGTTTGCAATTCCGTTTATATAATTCCCATAAATATCAAACAATGTTACAGTATTTATTTATAATAATCTATTTGAAACCATTTAATATTCCTTGAACATTTTGTTACGGTACGGAAAGTTCCAGCAAATTGCCTACGGAAAGTTAAAAAAAATTATACTAAATTTTTTTAGTTGGATAAATATTGGCAGCGATGATAATGACATTATAATATTGTGTATATAGTTTTATTTCCATATTATATGATTTAAATTTATTTTCAACATTTAAAAAAATTATTTTTTGTTTCAATATCTGAATTACCATTATTTTCGATAAATTTTCATCCCTAAATTAGACAAAGTTTCCTGCGAAATGTAAATTTATAGTCGTAGTCCCAATATGTAAGACGGGTCATTCAATATACCGCGGCTAAGTAGTTTGCAAACTTTGTTCAGCACCTATTTCATTTGTCGAGAAGTAATAAGGAGACTGACTTAGTTTTCAATTAATATTTCACTAAAACTCATGTTGAAATATTTGGAATTAAGTACATGAGGTTAACAAGTTATAGGTACATTGAACTTTTTATTCTTCGCACAGTTAGTTTTTATTGAAGGTTATTCGTTACACTTTTGATAATGCGTATAATATATTAAAAGCTCATCAATCATTGTCGATATTTGATCAAATCGAAAATGAAGAATTTTTTCTTATAGTGTCATTACGTTGAAGTTGTCCGAACGGAAATCATTTGTCTGCAGGGTTAGGAAATTAGGAAAATAAAATATTTGAAAAAAAAACTTTAAACTAAAATTTAAATTATGAGTAAGGAAATTTGTTGTGTAAAGGAAATTACACAAATTATAATATTATTTCACTGCTAAATAATTTTAAATTTGTCTATATTAGTTACATAATTGAATTTTTCAAAACTTAATAGTCTCAATACTGTTAAAAAAATTATCAAATAACATATGAAGTCACACCTTTAATAATTATAGAAAATGAAAATCAAAATAAATTATTTGAAAATTAACTAATAATTAATATATACGTTCACTAAAATTTTATGATTGATTCTACTTTGAGTTATATTATTGTTTATATTTTTGTGTATATGAGAGCATACATAAAATTAAATGAAAAATTATGATAAGGCAAATTTTTATTTGTAATATGCATTCACAGGAAATAAATTCTCGGTAATTAATTATCAAATTTAAAATCATTATTATTATTAAATTTAAAATCATTATTATTATTAACATTATTATTAAGTTATTGTAATTGTCCAAAAATCGAAATTGAAAATTTTTACATTTCTCTACGTTTTGAAGGTTTCTGAACATTTTGGCATACCTCAGAAAAAATGGATGTGTGTGTGTATGCATGAATGGATACGATATTTCGTCCACGTTTTCCGGTGCACGGATCAACCGATTTGAATGGTTTAAAAAACATTTGATTCCTATTGATAGGGAGATGTGCTGATTAGTTTTTGACAAAGGCAGGTCCAGCCGTTTTGGAGATATGGAGCAGAGAGTGCAGAAAATAGAAATCGAGTTTTTGAGAGATTGGAGCATAAGGTTTGAATGATCCAAAAAACATTTCAGCAGTTTCGGAGATACAGAGCTAAATTTGCAAAAAATGGCAGTTTTCGAGAGGACTAAGCGTCTGATTTGAATGATTCAATGAACTTTCTGCTTGTTTTAACAAAATAATTGCTTTTGAAAAAAAAATTATCGAAAATAATTCTGATCCTAATTGTAATTTTGACTTAAGTTCTAATATACTTTAAACAAATATTTTCAACTCTGCAACTCTGTTCATATAATTCTTATAAATATCAGATCATGTTACAGTATTTATTTATAATTATCTATTTAATATTCCTCGAACATTTCGTAACGGTACGGGAAGTTCGAGCAATTTGCCTTAAAGCACGATGCCATACACACCACTAGTTTAAAGTATTATTTTAAGCTAATTATTAATTATAAGGTAAAAGAATACGTATAATATGAAAATATAGTAGAAATATCTATGTTTATCGCCAATTAATGAAATTTATTTAAGGTAAATTACTCCTAAATGACCAAAACTTGTCCCATTATTATTATAACTGTAGTTTGAAATAATTTATTCGAACAATTTCAAATATATCAGCCCTGAACCTCACGAACGACTTCGCATTACGCAGCATTCGAAACGGAATTGTATATTGATTTCTCATCTGTCTTTTTGTCCTGACAACTGACTTTAATTTTAATGTATATGTTAATATGGAATTCCTCAAATATTCCGAATGTTTTGGTATCAAATACTCGGAACACATAGATCATGCAATCTTATATAGGACATTTTTAATAATAAATATGTTCAGTACAGAACAAAACTAGGGGTAAGTGGCATTTCCGGAAAGATCTAGTTTTATTTATAATTATTCTTGGCGTCAATTAAGTTAGAATGTAGTAATGGAGAATTTAAATCCAAGTAAAATACTACTAACTATATCATATATAAATTTGAGGTTACAGAAATATTCTACTTACTAATGATATATAAAATAGTCAGAATTCACTAATTATCACAAAAATGTATTTGAATCTATTCTTGTTTTTTTCAATGAATGCATGCTTTGTGCTGTAAATTATGGTGAGTGTGCGATTAAGTGCAAAGCAATTTGCTTCATCGATTTCTGTAAATTATTTTAATCGCTCCACAATAGAATTAATTACTAATTGAACGATTCAGAGGTTTGATCAAGTAAAGCTATTGTTTTCGTAATGGCAGAGGTATAATGCACCAATTGCGAATAACTTGCAAGGGAATCATTTGATATAATCATATTTTTAATTGGCACTGTAATTGAATATATTTTTATTATTATTATATCTATATATTTACTAAGATATATAAAATATGAACTATCGCATCAAATAATATATCGTTTTCTAAATATGTGTAAATTTTACATATTATTTCTCATCTTCTAAAGATATGTACAGCATCTCACTTTAGAATCTCAATTTAATACTGTTCATAAAATTTTACTTATCTGAATGTAAATATGTTCGTAGCTTTATATAGAGTAATTTTGCAATTGAATGCGAAATGAGTATAAGTGCTATATAATATTTTATATTCGCGAGAAATAGTGCGAGTGAAACATGTTTTGAAACGGCTTCGATATTTTATTATTAAATTTTACATGTGTTTTACACTTGAGTACAAACTGACTCAAGTTGTAAGTTCAATTATAAAGTTTTATAAATTATGATATAAAATAATATCTAATTTAACTCGTAACAATCTTTTCACTTTGCCTATTTTGTAGATAAAATTTCACAGTGTTCTATTTTTTACTTAATATTTATTTATGTGCACGTAGATGCAATTTGCGCACAGTCCTTTTTAGATTTTTTATAAAAATTCTTGATAATAACATTAAAATTTTTATCTTGAATGCAAATACGAAGCAAAGCTAAACTCTTTTGTGTTTAATCGAGGATGCGCTCGCCCAATTTGCATAAAGACGTGACAGAGCTCTATGCATCGGGCGAAACGCGAAGCAAACAAATCGCTTCAAGGAATAAAATTGCCGAGGAAAAGTGGATAAATTGAAATTTGTATTTTAATTAGAAAGCTGATTATTTTGTTAAAATGACATGCACTTCATGATTGAACAATATGTATACATGAATTTTATACATGAATTTTTATATCATCTTATGGTTTCATCTTTTTCATATATCAGAGCTTAATTCGTTTATAAACTAAGAGATGTTAAATGTTTGAATACTAAAGAAAGTTACAGTTAGTTAACAATAGTAACAGTAAGTTAATAATTTTTTTAACTTTGTTCACAGTTATGAAAATGAACAAATAATAATTAAAATAATCATCCAGTTAACTTTGCACACTCTAATTTTTTCTGGCCCAAAATTTTGTGTCATCAAAATCGAGGTGAAATGTTATTTTAAGATAACGCCCATAGCCTCAATATATTTTGGATATCTTGAAATATGAGAATACGTCCAAAGAATTATATGCATGACGAGTTCACGCGTCAATATACAAAATTCTGCAACTTTTCCATGACGAGTATATTTCTCAGTCACTTTATTCAGACAGCTTTATTTAATTTGATCACTAGAAAATAATTCTTTAGCTTACCATTTTCATATGTATGCCTAGGTATACATAGAATTCATTGAAATTATCAAAATCGTATTGGTTCAGAAAGCAACTCATTTTTTTGAGATAATGGTAACTATTGGGTTAATAAAAATTTACATTATATTTGTTACTAAAAAGAATATGCAATGATCTACTACAAAATATAATATGATATCTATGAAGGCGCTATCGCAGGATAGCGATTCTTCTCACGCAGACAATTAATATATAACTGTAACATATGTAGCTGAATGTACTTTGTAGAGCTTGCTATGAAAAATAAATACAAAAAAAAAAATATATATTTGTTACTAAGGTCTATTACCTATTCATGGACATGAAACTGATGTTTAAAATAAAATTTGTTTTTATAAATCAATATTTTGTATTCAAATTACATCTATACACTAATAGACTATGATAACAAATAATTTGGTGACTTTTTGAAGACTCTTATCAACTGTCTTATTTTTTATTTGGAAAATTTCCATTAAAATTTATTTGCTTTGTCTCAAATATTAGCTTTTCAAGTTTTTGTCGTTGTAGCGTTGTATAAAATCTAGAACAGAAATATAAAAACCGCTTTTGCTGAGAAATAAAATAAATGAAATTGTTCGACAGGGCTCGTAAAAGAGTGTTTATGTGCCATTTGATTTGGTGACGATGCATAACAAATTTTATATGTTTGTTTTGCCAGTCTATGCGTTTCAAATATTACGACGTTTATTTTATCAGAACTATGAAATTTAATTACTAGGAAAAAGAAGTTTAAAATTATTTATAACGATTATTTCATGATTACTAAAATTCTAACAAGCTGTGTTCAAGTAATATTTTTTAACTATGGTTTAAGTTTTAATTTAATTTATATTTGTATTTTAATTAATATGGATTAATGTAGTGTATATTTGATTGTGTGCGCTTTCGCCAAAGTTTCATGTTTTTCACAAAATTATATTTTTCTTTTCCAAAAGTCGTTCCGTATCAATCTCTCTGATTGCAAATTAAAGATGTGCTGTTCTGATTGATGGCGTTTGCCGAAAAATTCATCGACGAGCGTGAACGAATCGATTTCCATTTTTGTTATTTTCATTATATTGCTTCAACTATTTTCGCATTGCGACGAGGCAGGAAATTAATTCGGTTTGAAAGATAAAAGTTAACGTCCTTTTAAATGCCACGAACAAAATTGAAATACGCGAAAATCGTAGAAGGTTGACATACTGATTGTTTCGAAAATTAATTAAATAGATTATCTGAAAAATTCAATTTGATCCTTATGAGATCAACCTATCTGATAATGCAATATTTTTGGTCAATAGTTTATTAAAAAATATCCTGATCGACCCATAGCGGCTAATGGAGCAGAATGATATAAATATAATTATTGTCTATGCAATTTTTTTGACGAAATTATTATAACTTTTAATTAATTCTTATTTGTTGAAATGCGTACTTTTATTGCGAAAATTGTTAACAAGTTTACCATTTTTTGTTGAAAAATATTAAACGGCTGTATATTTTACTAATTATACTTCTCCAATTCTGTATTTTATATATGTTATTTTATATAATAAAATAACTGCAGGTAGAATTTTACATATAAAAAAGTCAATGTTACCTATATATGTACTTTTATCAGAATTATACATTCAGAAGTAAAATTCATCAAAAACAAAGTAAGTGCAATACTTTATTCAAAAACTGTATTCCAATCAAATTAATATTTATCAGTAGGTAAGATTGTTGAATGTAATCTTTTTTTCCTAAATCTATAATAAAAATTATTTTACATGTAAAAAAAATCTAAAGAATAATAAAAAAGGTTATTGTGTTGTTTTCATTTTTTTGCCTTCAGTTATGTTTAATAATGACTAAAAATTGGTTAAATTTACTATTTCAATAAAAATAATGTTAAGTTAAATGAAGTTAAATTATTAGCAGTTAAGATTGTTGATTGTTGATTTATTCTTTTTCCCTAAATCTATATTAAAATCTATTATTCATGTAAGAAAAATCCAAAAAATAATGACTGAAAATTAGTTAAATTTACTTTTTCAACAAAATTATTGTTAAGTCAGGTTATAATCCGGTTTAATTATAATATTTTATATTGATTAAATTACATAAAATAATAAAAAGAATTTTTTCAAGCATTTTGTTATTTAAGTACATCGTTGTATGAAATTGCAATAGTGGTAGGACTTCATTCAGGGATTGTACTTGAACCGAATGAAAATTTATATGCAGCTAAAAATATTGATTTTTAGCAAGGCTATTCAAAAATCTAAAAACCAATAAACAAGAAATCGTCATATTTTTTTAGCAAAAGTAATAATAAATATGGTTAAGACGTCTAAATATTAAATAATTTCTCGATGGATTTGATGAATATAATTAATTCTTTCGACTCGGATGCCGGCGTTCCGGCGGCAAAATACATATAAATCTCGCATTTTGCGAGAGGAAAGGGTTAAAATATCAGGCGGCCAGATGTTTTCAAAATACTTTTAATTTTAAGTTACAATAATAAAATAAGTTACATTAATTCATTTCCTCTTTTTATTTGAAATATTTTAAATATTACCTTTTTATTGTGGCATCATAAACTTTGATCTAAACAAATACAAATTTTTAAACTTGATTTCCAAATTTCAATCAACTTTTGGCATTTCGAATTTGATATATATTATCCTGTGTATTGTACTATGTGCGTGTAATTGCGGTTTCGTTGACTGTAGACACGAATAATTAAAATCATGGAGTTTAAATATGTTCGCAACTGAGATATACTCGTAACGTCGCAAAATCTATGCTGCCGGTGTACTAATCTCATCTGCATATTTCAGCCAGTACAATTGTATATATTTGTTAGCTCTGTGAATAAGCGAAAATGGTTGTAGCGATAATGAAAAGTATTTTCATTTGCATTTATATTAAAACCCCAATTGCATTCTTTCCGTGGCACGACCAAATTTGGTTAAGAACATTTTACATATATTTCGCTTTTTTAAATGCTTTGTGCATATTTAGTGAAATAATGAATAGGGAATTTTGAATATTATTTTATTATAGTAAGCTCCTTCTAATTGCTCTATAAGCTGGTACTACAGTGGATTACAAGTGGTTGTATGCAAGTTTTATTTAAGGTCTAGTTTTATGGAATATGGTGGTAGTGAGGGGTACATTTGTTATAAGCATTTTAGCTCTTGTTTTGTTATTGTATTTAGTTCGGAGTAGATAAAACAAACTATGTATATATTTACACTTTTGTTTATCTTGGCGCCACGACAATTAGTTCAAATTAATTATCATTTCCACTTAGTAACTTGTTTGACCTATAGCATAAATTGCTATTCCTACGTCTGAATAATCAAAAGGCAAACTAACTCTGCGCCATCGAATGATGTTAGTATTCATGTAAATATCATGGAGAACGCCAATTAATTCCAAGTTGCGTACCTCAACGATATTAAGCAGTGCAACATGAATGACTTGTCGGGCAGTTCGGACCTCTAATGGTGTAATTACAATTCACGTTAACATTATTATACGCTGAATATAATCGACTATACAGTAGTGATGGACCGTTAGTTGGCCGTTAACTTAATACATCCAGCACTACTATGAGTATAAGGCAGAAGGAGATAACCGTTATTAAACTATATCACTTCCGAAAAGTTTTTTTGAACAAGTTTTATGAGCAAAATTCAAAATATTACCTTTTAATTATCAAACATTAATGTAGTACTAAGAGAAGATTTGTATGCTGTTTCACTGACTCATAAATATGAAATCAAAAAAATCTGTCTGCTGTGCATGCTAAATAAAAGATATGATCAAGCGCAAATCATGATGTATTTACTAAAATAAATTAAAGTATTATGAATGAAATTAAGTGTTTTTAAATATTTAACAAACTTTCAAAACCTATTGTAAAAACTCGATTCTATCTTGATTCCGACTTGATCATAACTTTTATTACTAACAACTACTAAGTTTAAGTGTATTTAAACTAGATTCTCTCTGAAATAATACTAAGAATTGCTATCTTAGTTCATATATACTGGGTATCTTTCTACAGACATTAATTAATAATTGCCTAAATAGATTTTTTTACCAGTGTTTCTGCTTTCTAACGAACATTCTACGAAATTTCTCTAGTTGTGTAACAAATATATTACCATTAATTTCAAGGATTAAATAACATCAGAAACTAAATACATGATTTACTTAATCGGGGCAGTATTTTCTTATAGCACATGCTTAATATTCCACAAAATAATTTATTGAGCACCTTAAAAAATGATTCTATGTATTTAACTAAATTTAGCAATGCAATTAATTTTATGCACTATAGGCCTACAGAAATTGGTTGATTTATATAATTTCGTTGAAAATTCGAATAATAGCCTGCGTTTTTAGGATATCCAAGTACGTGTTTATGCCCTATAATGTCCTATAATTAATATAATTATATAATTTTTTAATGTGACGTAAATGTGTAAGAAATAATAATTGGAAACCGTATTGACTAGTTTTTATCTATTTTTATTTTATTTTTTTATATTTTTAACCGTAATCCAAACCTTACGTCCTATGAGCTGTTGGGCTGGAACTTCTGCTTACTTCGTATTTTTAGATGGTAACCCAATGGTTAATCCATCCATATTTGATGATTTTTGTTATTAGAATTAAAATAATAGGGCTGACATTTTATTGGTGCAGCAATGCCGGGCAAGGGCTATTTTCACTTGGAAACATATTGCTATCTATATTTCCAAGTGAAAATCGTTGTCACTGCTGCCTGACAACAGGCTGCTCAAAGTGGGTATCGATCCCGGGACCTCTGAAACAAGTCCCATCGCTCTTAACGGCTTACATACGGGCGAACCCAACTAGTTTTTAATGGTAGTGAAAATTGCAAAATATACAATTAATAATTTTATCTAAATAGAAAAATCTCAGTTTCGGTTGATTGAGTCTATTATTACATATTTGGGGAAGTTTATGAAACTTGCTTTAAGGCAAAATGCTTCTCACACCTAGTTTTGTATTTTGGTTTTAATGTTCAGAAAACAAACATATGTAACACGGTACATAAAAAACAATTAATTTAATATAATTAAAAGTATCGGTGGTGATACTGATATTGCATTAAAACAAACTCAATATCAATATATTGTAGTAAATACCATGTTGTAAAACTTAAATGATATTATTATTAAGTGAATATGTCGTCATATCCTATTTAAAATGAATCATTCTCCATGGAAGCTTGAAAGCTTGATTGTCCCATTAACAAGCACTAGCGGACTAGTTGACCGCCCGTGCGCTACATGTTATATCGGCTATACGTATACATTAACAAGTTTGGTCTTCAGCCAGGTTTGTGGCTTGACCACAGCCTTTGCCTCTCCTTGTCGTTCAGTATTATGGAGAAGGGAAATTGCGTTTGTTATGGCAGAACGATTTCTAAAACTTTTATACTTTGCTCATTTATTTTTACTAGTAGCTGTACGAAATCTCCTTTATATATTAAGCAGCATTGTTTGTAACCTAGAACTTTATGCGAACGTATTCATGAGTGTAATTTTGAAAGTTATCTTGTTCTTTTTTTGTTATCTGACTTTGATCGCTGGAAACCAAACCAAATAATAAATTAACACTTTCGACTCGGGAGTCGGACTGCCAGTCGGTACGCTGCGCTCGGAATATTATAGTGCTATACTTATCTCTCAACTCGGAATTTTTTTTTGTATCGGATTTTTTCAAAATGTGGTTATATTGCTTTTAAATATAGTTATTATGATAATAAAATAGAAAATTTTGAAAATTAAAAAAAAATTGCACTCAAAACCATGCTATATTGTTTAAAAAATCATTTCTTCACAGATCTTTGTTAGAATTATGGGGATCATGAACTAATAAATTAATTTTGTTATATATTTATTTATAAAATTAATAAATCAATCAATAAATGAATGTAATAGTAAATTAATTTAAAAAAAATAAAAAAAAATTAAATGTAAGTTTAGTTTGCGACGAGTCGTCGCCGACACGATTTGCCGCCGGTGCGGCGGCATCCGAGCTTAACGGTAAAACATATCATGCCGCCGAAGCGGCGGCATCCGAGCGCAACGGTAAAATGACTATGCCGCCGGAGCGGCGGCATCCGAGTCGAAAGGGTTAATCTTTATAGAATTCATTCTAATTTTTAATATAATACTCATATCGCATGACTGATTTGATGAATAATTTTTTAAGCGTGTTGATAAGACTATATTTTGTCATTTTTTATTATTACTTATTTATTAATTTATATATATTGTTTAGTTTCGGAATTATTTATTGTGAAAATAATGATCGATATTCTATAAGCAATTTTGATGGCTTGTTCATTTAATTGTAGGTATTATATTTAAACATTACGCATCTATTCAACTCAAATTTATAAAAAAATATATAAAGTACTGAATTATTCACTTTTGTAATCAACAAAATAAATAGGTAATGAAAATCTTAATTGTTGATCTAAATTCTCTTAGATTAGAATAATTGTAAATATCGATTAAATTATTGAATAAAAAATTATTCGAAATTTAAGTTGTGTAGTGTTAATAGCTAATTTTCCGTGTATGGAAGTAGAACTCAATAATTGGTTTTTGTAATTTTTATCTGATGTATATTTACTTTACTTTCCTTTTTTTATTTTTTGCAACTAATTTCTTTATTTTTCTCTTCTTCCAAATTTATCTTCTATTTAATTCTGAATTAATTATTTCTAAATTTTACTTTGCACTGCTATTTGTATGCAATTTCAAATCAATGATTCAAATTCTATTCATTCGAATAGAATCTGACATAGAATCATTTTTAATTTTAATTCAAATTTTATGTTTAAATTCACTGCCAAGAATCGATCCGAGAATCCTTCCATATTTAATATGTTATTTATATTGTTAAATCTAATTTGAAACATATATTTATTAACTTCCCGAAGGAGAAGTTTGTTTTCATAAAAAAATCCGAATTGCTAATTTTATGTTTTCTCGACGTTTTAAGCCATTCTGAATCGAATGAGACCAAATTTGGAAAAGTATGTGTGTGTGTATGTGTGTTTGCGTGTATGTGAACAGATTATTTGCCGTGAATCGACGTTTGCTCAAAAACTCCTGAACCGATTTCAGATATTTAAAAAGCATTTGATGTATCCCGATGAGGATTATCGTATCTCGACGACAATCGTTGTGCGACGATCGGCCGAGCCGTTTCTTTGTAATTTGGAAAAAAGTGTTAAACCTTTCGTCCACATTTAAGCTCATTACCGAACTGATTTTAAAAAATCAAAAACTGTTCAAAAGATATTAGTTGGGAATGATACTGATTAGTTTTAGGTGAAAATCTACCGAGCCGTTTTCTTGTAATTAACTGTTGAAAAAAAAATTTAGGCCGATTTTTACGGAACTTTTTTTGGAGATATATATCATGGTCTTATAAGTACAAGTAATTTAATTTTAAAAATTTATCAACGTTTGAGAAAATGAGGTTTTTTGACGTTTGTTAAAAATAAAATTAGATGATTTAGTTAGTATAATGATAGTGTACTTGGTCTTGAACATAGTAAACCATTGAAGTCCTACGGAAACTGGTTCAATTATAATTATTGATTAATTAAAATTATTGATTTTTGAAAATTTGTTTTTAGAAAATACTCCGAGTTAACGTGTTTGTTCGTTCGTTTGCAATGATGTGTAATAAATCCACAGTTAAAGCAGCTTTGAAAAAAAGTTCAGAATTTCCAAAATAATTCAAAATACACTTTTCTTCAAAAATACTTTATTTCAAAAAAAGTAAATTTTAAATCCACACGGAATACTTATAATCACTCATAAATTAATTTATTTTTTATTGTTTAAGTCGATTATTTACACATATCGGGAAGTTCATGTAACTTGCCTCAAGGCTAAATACCAAACCAACTAGTTTTAAAATATATTCAATGTAGTCATATATTTATTAGATAACATTATTGTGTTAAGTTTATTTCATTTACTATGCTATCTTTATTGTTGTTTCTAAAATATTACAATTATATAACACATGAATTACGACAAAAACTTTAAGAAAGTTATATGTTCAAATATTAATTAATTATAAACATTATGAACATCAATAAATAACTATTATCGAATATTTGTTTATACATTCCAGCGATATATTACAATTTAATATTCCATTTTCATCAACTTAAATTCCGATGGCCATAAATAATTTTGAGAAACTGCTTATTGAACGATAAAAGACGGTCTGCGTTGCGTTGTGCAAGTCACATACACACCTTACGGTCCCGTGTGAGCATCGCCGATAACGAAGCGAATGCAATAAATCCACGTAGAGTGTAGCGGCGTAGCTGCCGTAGCTCCCGTAGCTCCCGTAGCTCTCTATTCGCCCATTCGCGGGGACCCTACGGAATGGGCGAGAGGCAACGGGCGCGGAGTCTCAAAGGACATGGGCCGGCGGTGGCAGCCCGGTGGCTGGCTGAAGAACAAAACTGCCGCGTCATTGACCATGATTGAATTGTTTCATTGAGGGAATTTTATACCATTTTTGAGAAGACTCTTTGCGGACGGTTTTTGTACGTGGGAACATCTACGTTTAAAATTAAGTCGTACAGAAAATTATATATACTATATATATATACATACATATATATACATGTATATATATACATATATATATATATATATATATATATATATATATATATATATATATATATTGATGAGTTATTTAGAATCGGGCAGTTACACCAAGTAAAAATAAAAACTAAAGTAGTTTTGAAATACTTTATTTATCCATACGTTTCGGTCTTCATCGAGACCGTCATTCAGTGGAAAACTTAAAGATTTTATATGATGTAGGAGGAAAATAATATAAAGTTATAGAACTTATATATAAATACTTACAGAAATTAATTAGACTACACTATTAGACTGTGATAAACCAAGCTATTAACAACTGGAATATTGACTAGCAAAGAAATACTGAATGGATTGTGAAATTTGTAAACACAATTCATACAGTATTTAGACGTTAGTCAATCTGTACACACTAGAATGTAACCAAAAATTGTTAGAAAATAATTAGTTTAAATATTCCAGTTGTTAATAGCTTGGTTTATCACAGTGTAATAGTGTAGTGTATTTTTGTATAATTAATTTCTGTAAGTATTTATATATAAGTTCTATAACTTTATATTATTTTCCTCCTGCATCATATAAAATCTTTAAGTTTTCCACTGAATGACGGTCTCGATGAAGACCGAAACGTAGGGATAAATAAAGTATTTCAAAACTACTTTAGTTTTTTTTCTTGGTGTTACTGTCCGATTCTAAATAACTCATCAAAATATACATCAACACCATATATATATATATATAAAGAAAGGCAGAAAGAGTTAAAATTTTCAGGGCGATGCATCAAAAAACTAGTGATGCATGGCATCGTGCCATAAGGCCAATTGCTGGAACATTTCGTACCAAAGTTTAAATTTTTTGAACAAAATTGATAATAAATCCGATAAAATCTGATAATTTATTTGGAATATTTCTATTGATCATTTTTTACAGTAAAATCACTTTTTTTTAACTTTTTTATTCTATCTCCGAAACTGACTTTCCAAATAATTTATCAGTTTTTCATTCGTCAATATAAATTGAATTGTTTACTAAATCATTCAAAACGTACACTCCTTTCTTTCAGTGAATTACCATCTTTCACTGTTTTTGCCTCGTATCATCGAAACGGTTGGACTTGTCTTTGCTAAAAACTAATCAGCACGTCTCCCCTTAATACAAATCCAATGTTAATTGAATTATTGAAACCGGTTGATATATGTTCCCGAAATTGTTGGCAAAAATTTGTTAACACACATTAGATTTTTGCTCAATTGATATCATAACATAATGCGTTTTAAATATATTTCTGTTATAAGATCAATATTTTGAATGCACTACGAATCAAATAATGAATAGTTATCACCAATTGCTGTACCCACATAATATAACTATTGATAACTACTAAATTGTAATAAATTTTACGACCTTAAATCGTTTCGCTTATAATCAAAAATGTTGAATTATCAACGTAATCGTGCACTTATTTCACTTAACATATTATATTAATTAAGTCGCTTTATAAGTTTATTCAAACTAAATTAAATTCGATATTTTTTAGAAATAATGTAACTTTGAAGAATAATTAATGATGGCATAATTGTTTTAATAACTCAATCAATCCAAACGTCATAAAATATTGACTAAAAAATTACTAAGTATTACATATTCGAATGTAAATCGTATTTTTTCTCACAATTTATGTTCGCAATTACTCATTTCTCTTCACGTATTATTTCATATTAAATTTGTTTCAGTACACGTTTTCGTAATGAAATACCAGAATTTATCATGTACCTCACACCATTCGCTCTGTGTAAAAAAATCTAACTTCAAAGTTGTGCATTAAAAATTAATATATCCATTAAAACGTGCCACACAGATTTTTTGCCACTTGGCCTAATGGTAGAAGCAAGAAGAAAATGACCTCGAGCAAACAGTCTTTGAAGTTCACTGTGTGGAAAAATATATATTTAATCTATTAATGAGGGTTCATACAGCGCTATGAGTAATAAGTTATAAAACAGACATACCTATATTTCACTATTATTTTAAAGAGATTTTTCTAAAAGATATTTAGAATAGTTGTGATCTTTTTATAATCAATCCATTCAAAGTACTTTATATCATTGAGCTGCGTTAATTTAAATAAAATATATCGAAGGTTTAGTAAAATTGAAATTAATATGCATATGCATATTTATTTATTATATGTACATTTTATCCTCTTGTAAAAATTTAAGTGTAATTGAATAAACAACTGAATGAATTTATATTCAATATTATACAATATATAATATAAATTTTATATGGGATTGTTAATTTCATTTGTTAAATTTAATTGTTAATACTGTTTTAATATGTTGTGTTATGTTAATTTTAAATATGTGATCGAAAAACTTCGCATTATAAAAATCGTAGAAAGAAAGTGATTTAGAACGATGTTTTATTCTTATTATATATAAATGCATATTTACTTTATATCTAAAGCAGCACATTGTGTGTCTTTTTAAATTTCATTTGTGGGCATTTTATGGAAAGTAACCACTATAATAATGCAATGTAAGTTTTATTGGATTTAAGTAATTGCGGTGGATATCTGCAATTGTGTCATTGGATAAAATCTGGGTCACATCATCTAAAGTGCTTCTAGATTGCAGCGTAATGCCTTGCTCAACCACAGATGAAACTTGGATGTAGTTTCGATACAAACACACTTTTGTTATATATAAATAAATAGAATTATTTTTATTGTGAGTAGCTTGAAATACAATAATAAAATTGTTATTATGTAAATATATTTAATTAATATGGAAACGAATCATAAGATCGGTACAATGTCAATTTATGTTATGAGTAATACTATTCTTCTATTAAAAATAACACAGATCCACAACAAAAAAATGTTGTCTATATAGGGTATGCGGCATATGTTTTTTAATGTAGTTTTTACCACTGAACACGAATCTAAGGTCAAAATTGGGGGTCAAATAGCAAAAAATAGACAAATCTATATAGTAATTCTTTAGCATGATAAATAAAATCTTATAATTTCTCTCGTTTCCTGGCCTTTTTTACCTTAAACTGTTTTAGTAAATCGTATTGAAGATGTAATTATATTAATTAGGATTTTTTGAATAATGAATTATGGTAGTTAAAATTATTTAAATAACCCATTAAGTTGTTTTGTAGATTACAGCAATAAATTGATTTAATTTATTTTTATTTTATATTATTCTTATTCACCTAAAATTAATGCTTACTCTTTTTACTCTTCTCTGTGATAAGATTTCTGAAATTATATAATCTGCTCAAAGACACTTCGATTTTAAAATTAACTATCTTTGAGTACCTATTCATTAACAGTTTCGTTTAATTTTCATAATTAATACGGTATATTTATTTTTATTGAAAAATTATTTTTTATTACACTGAGAAACATGCGTATAGAAAATAATCAACATATCTCTTATGTTAAAAGTTTTAGAACAAATATATAACACATTGAATAATCCAAATAAAATAATTCATGCTTAAATACTATTGTATTTTAATAATTAATCGATTTTAATTTTGTCGTCTATGATTTTATAAATTCTAGAACAAATCTAATAACAGGCTGATTTATTATTAAAAATTCGATCATTATAATATTGCAACTTCTATTACACCCGACTATTCAATGTTAATATTTTTATTTACTACTTATTCCACTTTTTTTCTTTTCTTAAAGTTTGTCATGAACTTTTATTACTCCGTACTGTATAATAAAATGTAATGTTAATAATCTTACTACTTACTTTTGTATTCTATGATTAGAGATTGTGGGCAAGTAAGAAAATTGCTTTGAAAAATAACAATGCATTAACAGGCTCATTCCTTTCTTAGAAGTTGAGCGAGAATTTTTATTTCGCCAGCCTATTTGATTTTTATTAACTTCCCGTAGGGTAAGTTATTGTAATGGGCCGAAAATCGAAATTGAAAATTTTTACATTTCTCGGCGTTTTAAAGGTTTCTGAACATTTTGGCATACCTCACAAAAAATGGATGGATGTATGTGTGTATGTGTGTGTGTGCGGATACAAATTTTCGTCAACGATTGCGAGAACATCGATCAACCAATTGGAATAATTCAAAAAACATTCGATTCCTTCTGATAGGGAGATGTGCTGATTAGTTTTTGACAAAGGCAGGTCCAGCAGTAAGGAGATAAAGAGCAAAGAGTGCAGAAAATAGAAATCGAGTTTTTGAGAGAACGGAGCATCCTATTTGAATGATCTAAAAAACATTCAATTTGTAATGATTGGGAGAAGAGGTGATTAGTTTTTAACAAAGGCAAGCCTAGCCATTTTGAAAATACAAGGCTAAATGTGCAAAAATTGGCAGTTTTTAAGAGAATTAAGCGTCCGATTTAGATGATTCAAAGAACTTACTGCTTGGCTTAACAAAACAATTGAATTTGGAAAAAAAAATTTGTTTCAACTTTTTTTTTCAAATTTTTTTTTCAGAAAAATTTTTTTTTGTATATCGAAAATAATTCAGATTTTATTTTTAATTCTGACTATACTTCTAATATAGTTTAAACAAATAATTTCAACTTTGCAATTCAGTTTATATAATTCTTATAAAATTAGACAATGTTACAATATTTATAATAATCTATTTGAAAACATTCAGTATTCCTCGAACATTTCGTTACGGTACGGGAAGTTCCAGCAATTTGCCTTAAGGCACGATGCCATGCGCCCCACTAGTTTTTTCTTACTACTTATTTTTCATTTTTTTGGGATTAAAGAAGTCATTAAATTATAAAAACTGACAAATATTTGAAAATTATAAATATGTTTTTATTTCGATATTCGAGCTTGCATTCCCATTGCTCCGGGCAGCCCTTGACGATATCCGCAGTATGCAAGTGGGTGGTATCCGAGAGGAAACGCTATGTGCTTGCTACCGGACAAGCACTCTGTCTAATTGCCGGAGACATTGGTTTCCTCTAATCGCGTTGCAATCACTTGTGCTAATTTGGGATGACGCTTATATTACCACGTATTATGTATCACGTATGTATATAGGATATAAAGGAGATGTAAAAGACATAATTTTACGGTTACAAAATGATTTCGATTGATGTTTTATGAACTTACTTTATTATTAATAATATAAAAATAAGTCATAAAATTATTCGACTAATTCTTGATCTTATTCGCAAATTTAACCGAGGAGGAATTCAATTAGAATGAATTTTTAATCAAGCCGGAATTAAGTTCCACATTTTACATAATTTTACGGTTGACAAATATTTTTTATTGTTGTTTATTTTATTGTTTGGTGTTGCTTACTTTTTTATTTATCGTACAATTAAATGATATAAATATGAGTCATAAAATTATTCGCTAAATGTTTGATTAAGTTATTGTAATCTTCCAAAAATCAAAATCCGTTTTCAATCCGTCATCTGGCGTGACCCTCGCCGATGTAAATTTATTTATTTATTGCATAGGCATATTTTCAGGTACTACTAAACATTGTAAAATCCATAATTATAAATATAACTAACAGAAAACTATCGTGGTAGATTGAAGAGAAAATCGCCACTTGATTGAAGTCATTAATTTTCCTGATGAAGATTGGAATAACTTAGTTATTGTTTATAAAAAATTATTTATAATAAAGTAGTTAAGTTTATATTATTATCATTAAAATGTTGTTAATACTATTTATAACAAATGAAAAAAAACAAATATTGGGTTGTTTTTCCAACATGTCACTATATTATATAAGTCACTATATTATATCTTTATTACGGCTGACAATTATAAATTCCACAATTTTACGTATAAAAAAGAGCATTCTTGTAAACCCCTTGTAAATTCCAACGTAAATATACAATAGAACTTTCATTCCAAATACAGTCATCTTGGAGATTTCACATTTTGCCACTAACAACTGCCATTATGTAAATTGCTTTACGGATTAGGATTTGAAGATTTTTAGTAAGATTTTAGTTATCAAGTTGAAATCAAGTCAGATTCTACTCAACTTCTACTTGGAATAAATTCATAATCAATTTAGAATCAAGCTATATTCAGTTGGAATCATGTTGGAATCAAGTTTGTTTCAAAATTTTGTCATATTTATTATCTGATCAAAAATATTTGTTATTGATTAAAATTTTAAGAATATCATTTAAATTTAATCACTTTTATTTTATAAAAATTTAAAATATTAAACTTTTTCGTGTTGAAGTGTGCATGAAATTTTATATAGCGGAATAATATTCTCCAAGTTCAACATTTCGCATTCACCACATAAAATAAAAGACACGCTAAAGACCATTCCCCTCGAAAAGCTATATCTATTCATTTCTTACATTTGTCGGAATAATTTTGGATATTTCAAAAATATTACAAACGATGATAGTTCAACATGTAGCTCCTGGTACCTTGCTGGTGGTATGGATTCCGGTCACGTGCTTGGTGTAATGACCTCTCATCGTGTAAAAGTGCTTTTCGATAACGGCCATCAAACTCCTGGAGTATCACTGAACCACTAACATTAAATTGGCGATAGCAGCAGGGATGCAATCTATCTGTGTGTTGGTAGGTTTTTACTTCAGTAGATCTCAAAAGTATAAAATTCAATATACAAAGTGCTAGAAGCATTTTACTATAAGGCAAGTTGCATGAGTTTCTTACTTGAAAATAATTGGGTTGATCGAAGAATGAATATCTTTCTGATTTTGGCTACAATGTTTTTAACTGTTAGTTGCTAATAAATTTATTAGCACAATATAACAAACCGTATTTCTAAATTGCTTTCGAAATAATTTAATAAATTCTCACTGTTTGCATTTGTATATTATTTTGTAAACAAGGCTAACCCGTCTTCGAACAGTCTGATGTCAAGTGGTAGGGTTAAAGGGTTTTACTTAAAAATATAGATGAAAAATTGCCTATATACTACATTGCTGTTTTAATAAAAAATATAAATATTGCAGAAATTATAATAATAAACTTATCACATGAAAATAGAACAAACTTTTGGGTTGCCATCACGACATTATGAAGTCAGTACAAAACCTATGTGCTATAAAGAAACAAAAATATGGTAAAAAACAATTAACTTCCGTTAGAGTAAGTTATAGTAATGGACCGATAGTCGAAAATTAAATTTGTTGCATATCTTCACGTTTCAGATGTTTCCATACCTCAGAAAAAATAGATGAATATTGGAAAATATTTTGGATTTTAATTCTAATTCTAATATTCTAGTTCTAAACATTACTTATATACTTAAAATGTATAATTTTAACTTTGCAATTCAGTTTATATGATAGGTACTTAGAAATATTAAATAATGTTCTTTACTTTAAATCCGATTGATCAAGTTTTGTTTATTTACTTTTTATAAAATAAGAATAATGATAGTTTGATATTTTCAAGATCTTGAAATGTACAAAAGTCTCTAAATAACTTTTCGTGGTTGCAATCATCATGAATTTAGCGAGTAGTTATTCAATTAATGTACTTGTATTATTATATTATTCATAAATTGTAATATCCTATAGTGCAAAGTAGATATGTTGAGCACCCCTGAATTATATATACGTGTTCTGATGATATGCATTACCTAGGATGCTTTATGTCGAATAACATGGCATGCATTACGCCACCACGCATTATTATATTCTGCGGATCGCAAAGCATTATCATAAAATTTGCGTTTGATGTCGCATATCGTTGTATTAAACTAGGTACGAATAAACGTTGATTATAAATTAGCGCTGTAGAACGAATCGCAATCACTAGATTTATTGTTTTGAGTTGATATTAATCATTTGCGTTTTGGCAAGAAAATCTGTCGTTGTAATTGAATAATGGGAAACTTGCATGCGCACAGTAATTTGAATCCTTTACTGAATTTAGATAAGCATTACTGTAAAAGCTTTTTAACTTTCATGTATCATACATACTAATAGCTGAAAATTAGGTAATGAATATATATACAAGTACTAATTAGAATCTTCGTCAGTTAATTTTTAAAAATTGGTTCTCCCAACATTTGTTAAAAATTAAAGGTAATGAAATTGAAAACATAAATTGAAATAAATATTAATAATGGCAAACAATTTGCTACAAATATCATTTTATAATAATATTTATAAAAATATTTATGTAATCATATAGATTTGTGATTCGAGCAAGATTGAGACAACAGCAAATTTTTAAGAATTAGTGCTCTACTTTTTTTTTATTTGAATGTACCAATCGACTGCAACTTTAAATATAATGTATTAGATAAAATAAAAATTCTAGAAAAGTATTGCTAAAAATCTCAAAGTGGACAAATGTTTATGTTTATTTTATCTGAAAGTGTTACTAGATGTTAATTATTTAGCAGTTGTAACAAATATAGTAACTAAAAAAAAGTGTTACAGTCAAAAACAAAATCAAATAAACTTTCGTGGGTTTTTATAGTAAATTCTTATTGAAGACTGCCATAAAATGTAAAATATAATATATTACGATACTAAAATACATTTATTTATTATTATCATTAATACAAATCGTTATACCTAGTAAATCATCTAATTTTAATTTTAACAAACGTCAACAAAACTACTCATTTTCTCAAACTTTGATGAATTTTTAAAATTAAACTACTTGTCGTAAGGCCGTAATATTTCAGTAAGTTATATAAGACCATGATACACATTGCCAAAGAAAGTTTCATAAAAATCGGCTTAATTTTTTTTTCAACAGTTAATTACAAGAAAACGGCTCGGTAGATTTTCACCTAAAACTAATCAGTATTAGTCCCAACTAATATCTTTTGAACTGTTTTTGATCTTTTAAAATCGATTCGGTAGAATGAGCAAATTACAAAGAAACGGCTCGGCAGATCGTCTCACAAAACTGACAAACTATAGTGCTCATTGAGATACATCGAATGGCTTTAAAATTTCTGAAATCGGTTTAGGCGTTTTTGAGCAAACGACGATGAAACGTCTAATTTTGGTAAATGCCAAAAAAACGATACCAATTTTTGCAAACTTTGACAAATTTTCAAAATTAAACACTTGTTACTTTTTCCAAATCTGGGCTCATTCGATTCAGAATGGCTTGAAACGTCGAGAAAACATAAAACGTCGGATTTTTTTATGAAAACATAAATTTCTCCTTCGGATAGTTAAAAACTCTTAACATAATATGTTTATAGTTGTACGTAAATTGCAAAAAATATTAATACTTTTGTTCACAATTTGTTCAGGTACTAGTACAAAAAATATATCTGTAACGCTATTGCTCGCTTTTTACAAAGTGAGTTAATGCCAATATTTCCAATGACTATTTGAATTGATATTTTTTGTTGAAAAAATATGCAGTTGATAATTTTGCAGTTTACTAAAAATATAGTTGTATGTGTATAGTTATAGGCGAATTATTGAAAACATCATTCATGTTTATGATAAAAAAATATATGTATATAAATTAGCACATTTCATCGCTTTTTACTGTGTAAGTAAATGGCAATAATTTTCAATAACAATTTGCATAGATCTTTCTAGTTGAAAAAATATGCTCTGAAAAACTTTCATGCAGTTCACTGAAAAAGCATTTCCATTGATTTAAAACTTTCAATTATTTACACATTATCCAACTAAAACTTTTATAAAAATCTTCAAGACTTCAACAACTGCTTTCCGAATGCTTGTTAACCTACTCCCCGTCTCCTCTACCTCTCTCTTTAACTACTTTTGCGAATCGAATGAGCGGTTTCAATTCGTTCCGGCCAGAATCGCCTGCCTTGCTGATTAAATATTGAAACTCCTGGTTCCCTGAAATCCAATAGCTGACCCGGTGCCGCTCCGTGATGGAACATTTATCGATGCCGCGCCAGTGCGGAAAAATAAGCTAGATTGCAAAGGTACACAAACTCATATGGGAAATAAATCGGATGTTGTTTATCACCCACGGCGAAAAAAGTGAGATTTGATGTGTTTGTTCTAATATATGGATAAACTAGTGGTGTATGACATCGGGCCTTGAGGCAAATTGCTGGAACTTCTTGTACCGTGATATTCAAGAAGATTATTATCAAAACTGTAACTTTTATTATACGTATTTTATAGGCTAAATATAAGATTTTATAAATTGGAAGACATATATATGTTTACATTAGAAGTAATAAACAAAACTTGATCAAGCGGAGTTAGATGAACGAACTTAGCTCGTATTGCAAAGAATTATATAAACTGAATTGCAAAGTTAAAATTATTTATTTGAAGTTCATATGAGAGCTTGTGAATTTAAGCTGAAACTAGTGGGGCGCATGACATCATGCCTTAAGACAAATTGCTGGAACTTCCTGTCCCAAAAAAAAAATCGTCTGCGTCGCCGTCTAACGGATAAACATTGGTACGGAACCCATAGAAATGTAAACAAAATTTATACTTATTATTAAAATCTCTATAAAATATCTGATAATTTGATGTGCATATGTCTAATGATCATTTTTGACCGCCAAATGGATTTTTTTTTTACTTTTTTTACTAGATCTCCGAAACCGCTAGACCTGCCTTTATGAAAATTTGATCAGTTCTTCATCTTGTTAATACAAGTTAAACGTTTTTTCGAATATTCAAATCGAACGCTCCGTTCTCTTAAAAACTGAGTCACCGTTTTTGGCACTTTTTGCCCCATATTTTCAGAATGGCTAGACCTGCCTCCGCCAAAAAACACGTCTCCTTATCAATACGAATAGAATGTTTTTTGAATTATTCAAATAGCTTCATCCGTGTTCCCAAAATCGTCAACAAAAATTTGTATTAGCACACACACATACATCCATTTTTATAAGGTATGCCAAAATCTTCAGAAGTTTTTGAAAGATATATAAAAAATTTCATTTTCGATTTTTTTGCGATTACTATAACTTGCCCTACGGGAAGTTAATTAAAATTAAAATCCGAATCATTTTCGACATTATTTTTTGGAAATTAAAATAAAATGTTTAAGTTTTGAAATGGAAAAAAATTTTTTTTTGCTTTCTCCTAAAAATGATCGTATCTTCACAAGCTAATTGTTTTTTGAATCATTCGAATCGGATGCTTTATTCTCTCAAAAATTGCCATTTTGACACTTGTAGCTCATTATTTACACAAATTTATTTGTACATAAAAATATTGTTAAAAAACATGCAGCATTCATTAAAAGCAGTTTATTTAAAATGTATCGTATAATATAGCAAACGGAAATTTTTCACATTTGACTTTTATTATTAGCTTGTCATTAAACAGAATACCAATTTTCATCATCACCAAATAATTTTGTGGGATGCAAACAAGTGCTGCCAGTTACATTACAAAACAATTTTTGTTATTATATGCATTTGTATATATTTATCTTTTTTCTGTAAGCCTAACTGTTCCTCACCTTACTTATAACCAAGTTTAAATATTTCAAAAACTATTATTATGTTTATATAAATTATGGCAGTAAAGTAAATGTATTCAATATTCATTTATACTATACTATAAGTACATAATTATTTTACACTGTGTGATTTATAAACTTAACTAGAAACTCAGTTAATGTTTCATTTTAATGGAATCACACGGGAGCTCCCCGAATGTTCTAAAATAACTGACTCTGACCTTTGTTATCATTGAAGAACGTATTTTAGTCTTATTACTTTTTCTGGTTCCTATAGCAGAACATTACCTGCTCCATTATTTTTGATAAACACATTTTATCTCTGTGTATTCTAATCAAATTTTCAGAACGACACTTGGTGTTTGATATCACCCTACGTTGCTATGCGAACAAGCTTTTTTCGCATATTATGATGAAATGTTAGGAGACTCTTCTTGTACTTCTTCAACACATTATTTTTGGTATCTGTGGAATAATATATTTGTTCTCTTTTGAATCACCATAGATATAAAGTAGTAAACCGTGGAATATTCTGCGTCTATAATTACACTTTTTCATTTCAATCATTTGTATTTATATTGTTGTGAATAACAAAGCACGCCTACGTGTTAAATATCTTACAGTACACTTTGTGGGTATGCTTTTGAACCTTGAATTTTTGGAACAACACGAATGTCTGTCGCAACCACATTGCTACGCCTGCTACGTCGCTACGTGCTACTTATAGCGGCAGTTTTTTCTAAAAAAAGAGCTTACACCCACTCCCATTGACCGAAATTAAAATGCTGTTACTTTCTCATTAGGGAAATTGCGCCGTTTTAATGCACGGACAAAATTTCGGTGTTTTTGTGATATTGACGAATGAATCTTGTAGTTGCACTAAATAGTAAACAAACAGAAACATATGTTCAAAAGGTAATGCATATAAATATATATTCTTAAGAATAATTGCATCGTCGATATTTATCTTTTTTTATTTTTTTAGCTAAAATTGCAGTCTATCTTTAATAACAAAAATAGGTATTAATTGTTTTGACTTATATGTGAAAAGGTAGAATGTGGTTGCGCGGTGATAAGCGTTGTTAGTTGTTGAATGTTCTTAAAATAAATTTTATGTTATATACATACATATACATATATATATATATATATATATATATACATATATATATATATATATATATATATATATATATGCTATTATAGAATTTAACAAAGTTATGATATTCATATAAAATGCAATTCACTAGCAGTATAACAAGGAAATCACCAGTTTTATCGGGAATCAATGTATACTGATCATTAAATTTCAAATATAACATGTGCATACGTTCGGTGACTACTTAAAATAATAAATAGTAAATATTAAAGTTATTATGATATATCAAAAGATTTCTTAACAGTCAATGTATATAAATCCCAAAATCGAGCTTGTCTCAACAAATAGATATGTTACATTTTTCTTATACATAATATTGTAATAATTTTAAATTCTGATTTCTAATGCATGTATACAAATATCAGCGCAACCGTATAAAATCTCCTTTTCTATATAAATTTCCCGTTACATTATATCGCACAATAGCCAACGTGGCGCATGCTAATAAAACGCAATAATAAATTATTTCTTTGCGATTATTTTGTTAACGTGCTTCCATTTCCTTACTCGGAAAAGTTCTCAAAGCAATTGTGTTTCATTTAAACAGTATCACGTGTTTTTCATGACGTCGAGATCTTAATGTATAAATAATTGAAATATAATTTTTTCGCGCACGAATAGGGCTTTCTGTAAACGAATTTACTAATACAAGTATATATGCTATAGAATATTTGAGAGTGTGTATATTTGATAATGAATAAAATTACAATTTCGTAATAAAGGTCAAAATGGGAGAATGAGTGTATTTACATGTCTTAAAAATATGTTTTTTTGTGAGCATCTACATTTATTATAGTTTTATAACAGGAAAATATTGTATATTAAATAATAGTATTAATAAGTTTGTTCATAATATTTTATGAAATATATTAGCAAAATCAATGCTATAGCTTTTAACTTAATTTGGATGTTTAGTCGTTAGTCACACACGTATATATATATATATATATATATATATATATATATATAATTCAGGTAATATTTTCACAATGATAATACTAGGTGACACTAATAACAGTCTGGTCTGACACAATTCTGTTCTTGAAATTCTGGTCTGCTGCCGTGCTCAAACACAATCTTGCAAATCTAATCGCATTTGTAACATTGTATTGCAATACCAACTACAAATATTACCTATATAATACATTGTCTCAATTCTATATACGGGACATAAAATGTCCCGATTCAACTGGAAATATTTTTATAGTCTTCGTATCATAACGACGATTATATAACACTATATTGTGTTATATTGTGTATGTCACATATTTGAAAATTATCATTCGAATATTGTGCAATCATATGTTTTTTATTCTAACAACTTTTTGCAAAGAATTGAAACAAATCGAGTATAATTGAAAGGGTGATCAGCCAGTCTATTTTATCATCCCATAGGATAAGTTATAGTAATCACAAAAAATCGAACATGAAAATTTTTGCATAACTACGTTTTAAAGCCTTCTGAACATTTTGGTACACCTTTTAAGAAGTTGATCTATGTGTATGTGTAGGTGTGTAGTATGTATATATGTATATATGTACGCATACAAATTTTCGTCGATTTCGGAAGCACAAATCAATCGATTTGAATTATTCGAAAAACATTCGATTTCTATTGATGGGGAAACATGCTGATTAGTTTTTTGACAAAGACAGGTCCAGTTCTTTTGAAGTTTCGGGGCAAAAAGCGCAAAAATGGTGATTCAGTTTTTGAGAGGTTAAAGCGTCCGATTTGAAGGATTCGAAAAGCATTTAACTTTGACAGAATGAAAAACTGATTAAATTTTTGGGAAAGCAGATCCAGAGGTTTCGTAGATCCAACAAAAATGTATAAATTAGTGCCATTAGACGATCGAAAATAATCATTCATTTATAGAAATTTTAATGATAAATACAAATTTAGTTTACTTTTATATGGGTTCTTTACCTAGATTCAAAATGTTTTTGTTTTTACAAATGTTTGATATTTTGTCTCTAAAACAGGTACGCTGCGCGATAGCTTTGAAAAAAATTCAACATGTCAAAAAAATTTCAAAATTTACAAAAAAATCTATTTTTAACTTCCCGTAGGGCAAGTTATAGTAATCGCAAAAAATCGAAAATGAAAATTTTTATAGATCTTTACGTTTCAAAACCTTCTAAACATTTGGCATACCTTAGAAAAATTGGATGTATGTGTGTGTGTGCGTGTATGTATGTATGTTCGGATACAAATTTTTGTCGACGATTTCGGGAACACAAATCAACCGATTCAAATAATTCAAAAAACAATCGACTCGTATTGATAAGAAGACGTGCTGATTAGCTTTTGGCAAAGGCAGGTCCAGCCGTTCCGAAGATACGAGGCAAAAAATGCCGAAAACGGTAACTCAGTTTTTAAGAGAACGGAGCGTCCGATTTGAATAATTCAAAAAACATTTTATGTGTATTGACTAAATGAAGAACTGTTCAAAGTTCAAAGGCAGGTCCAACGACTTTGGAGATATGGAAGAAAAAGTAAAAAAACGAGCCATTTGTCGGTCAAAAATGAGCATTAGACATAAGCACATTAAATTACCAGATATTTTATAGAGATTTTATAGAGATTTTAGTATAAATTTTGTTTACATGCCTATGGGTTCCGTACCAATGTTAAAGCGTTAGACGGCGACGCGGCGCTTACGCGCTTTTATATTTCGTCTTTATGCAGTTAAAGCAGTACGATTGCTTTGAAAAAAATTCAGAATTTCCAAAATATTTCAAAATAAATGATTTAAGATAGAATGGTTTAATATGGTTCGAAATTCTATTAAAAGTTTCAAATCACTGATCAACTTTTATTGATTATTATTATTGATTATTTTTAATTACTAAAATTTTGAATTGCGGTACGGGAAGTTCCAGCAATTTGCCTTAAGGCACGATGCCCTAATTCCCTTAAGACAGAATTCCACTTACAGCTAGTTGTCAATATTTTCAAAAGAAAAATTAAAGCCTTCAAAAATTATAAATAACGAGTTCCAGCAATTTGCTTGAATGCATGATGCCATGCACATAAGCATAGTCAATATATGTAGCCAAACAGATTCTAAATTTAGGTATAACAAAAAATTCAATAACATTTGCCCCTGTAGTAATTTACATGATCCGAGCCCGTTCATAAATCTAGTCAGGCGCTTGGCATTCTAATTCCGCGTCGCACTATCTTTGGTCGCGAACGGTCGGTCACTCCCACGGTGGGTGCGCGTGGCATCGCTGCATAGCACTGTATGTTAGCATGCAGAACGGCAACGGGCACTCGAGGAATTATTGTTAACAGTTAGCGCAATAATTCAAATCGTATTCTCGGGGTCGGTCGGTTCGTTCATAACGCACAACTGTTTGTACACAAGAACGTCATAACGCGTCGGACGACGTTCTAGCTAACAATACACAAAACCGCCGCGGAAACCGCCGCGATAGTTGCCGCATAGTTGCGCTCTGCAATGGCATGCCGATTAATTCTGCTCGGCACGTACGTGCTTACTGGGCGACGCTACCACTTGCTTCTGCACATTGTGCGCCCTGCGGCATTTCTTGGCGAGTTGTTGTCCCGGTGCCAACGAGCGTTTTAAGGATAATTGTTATGATTTCATATGCATTTGCTTATTGTGATTTTGTCTTATTTTAGCAAAAAGTATTCAAATAATCAAACCAAAATCGTTACTTTTTCGTAACTGGCTTCAATATATTAGAGCTATTGTATATTGTAATTTTGGATGAAACTGAAAGAAACGACTGAAGTAATATTTCTTTTATTACATACTACAGCATATAGAGAAAATATGGACAAAATTATATGCTATTTTGTTTTTTTAATGATATTTATTTAATGATATTATAATCAGTATCAATTGTTTTTACTCGTCTTCGGATCGTTGACTGCCAACGAAATAGTCTTTTAATTGAATAAGAACTATAATTACATATCTTTTAAGAGAAAATGCGACTCATTATAAAATCCATTACATTCATATAGTGCCTGAACGCACCTAGGTACGTTCCAAACTGGCTGATTCACCAGGACAGCAACATAATGACAGTAAATGAAGAAATTCAACAAAACACAAACAAATACAAAAAAAGAATAGACGAGCACCCAAATTACTTGGCACACAAAGTATACTCAGAAGCGCGCCCAACAAGGCTAAAACGAAAAATTCCAAATGATCTTATAAATTTGTAAATTATTATTATTATTATTATTATTATTGTTATTATTATTATTATTATTATTATTATTATTATTATTATTATTATTATTTATCTTACTATTTCTATTATTGTTATTTTGTTATATTTTATTATTTTTCTAGTATTATTTTATTATTCAGAAATTTTATTTATATTATTTATTAATTTTATTTTTATTATATTTGCTTATATTTTACATTAAAACATATTACGGATATTATTTTCATGTAAATTTTATTTATGCTCTTTTATTTATTTAAATTTATATTATTATTTATCAATATTACTTGATGTTAATAAATTAGCAGTTGTAATAATTATTGAAATCAAAAAAAAAAAAAAGATCATATAGTGCCGACAGAATGACATATAAGTTAAGAACATACTGATTGTAAGATACAAATTTTTGAAAAGGCCATTCATGAATAAGTAGGGCTCGCCCGTAGGTTAAGAGCGACGGGACTTGTTTCAGAGGCCGCGGGTTCGATACCCACATCGAGCAGCATGTTGTCAGGCAGAAGTGACAACGATTTTCACTTGGAAATATAGATAGCAATATGTTTCCAAGTGAAAATAGCCCTTGCGCGGCATTGCTGCACCAATAAAAAGTCAGCCCTATTAGATTAATTCTAATAACAAAAATCATCAAATATGGATGGATTAACCATTTGGTTACCATTTAAAAATACGAAGTTAGGAGAAGTTTCAGTCCAACAGCTCATAGGACGTAAGGTTCTGATTGCTGTTAAAAATATAATAAAAAAAACAAAAAAAATAAAGGGGTGATTATGCGAAAAATATAGGGGTGAAGGGAATGTGATTATAGCTTTCTTCGTGTTATGCAATCGAAAATACGTTACTAAAACTATCCAAATTTTAAATAAGGCCACCGTGTCATGTTTCCCTATTGAAAACCTTAAATACAGCATGAACAAGCACATGAATTGTACGTAAAATGAATAAGTTCTATATTCAATATCGCATTGTGTATTTTTTTTAATTTATTCAATATAATGCTCATTACATTCTTTATACTTATATTTTAAATTATAAATGCATTAAACATTAAGCTATATAGCATGTTGCAATATTTTTTTTTATTCGAATTGAATATGTCAATTTACTTAAGGGGTTAGGGGTACTTGGAATTTTTGAAAAATCGATTTATATTTTTTACATTTTCATTAAGAGTAATATCTTGAAAATGTTTTGTGAAAATTTCAAGTTGATCCGATGATTACTTTTTGAGTTATTGGACTTTTACCAGCGCGCTGACGCAAGTGGAGAGCTGGATACTTATACTCAAGATTATTCTCCCTCACCTCCTGATGTTTTAAAAGCTTTTAAACCGATTTACGACGATCTCGGAAATGATAATTTACTTTCAAGATGTGTAGTTCAAGATTGAATCCATAATCAGAAAAAATTAAAAGCTTCAACCAACTAGTGTAAAAAATATGCCTAAAACAAATTGCTGAATACGTATATATAATCATTATTATTGATTATGGATATCCTAGGACCTAATTGTGGGTATAATTCCCATTGGTATGCCGAAAAATTGGATGCTGCACGTTTGAAAGTGGCAGATCAGCGCGCCAACGAGAACACTCAGGAGGCCAGAATGCTTCGTAGGCAACAGCAAATGGAAATTTTGGAAACTTCCACAATAACTGATAAACTATTATATGGCCCAGAAATAGATGACTCGGTTTAAGTAATTCAATAATTCGAATTTCTGTACGTAAATCCAATGTAAAACTTTAAACGCGATTTTCTCAAAACTATGTTTTTTGAACCGGTGACCACTGTAACTCGAAAACCGCTTAGTAAATTTTATTGAAGTTTATAAGCTTTTAGAATACATAATAATCTCGGGCCTGATCGAAAGAGTTTTATTATTTCAAAAATTTCAATTTTTTAAGACCAATTAACTGTTGATTTTTTACCCAAAAATCTAGAAATTTTATTTCTGATGCTACCATTTTGTTAATATTTGAAAAAAAAAAAACCTTCGATCATTTATATATTTATAAAACTATTTTTTTATTTGATTGATTTTAGATGAATCTCTAAGGAGTTATGACGGTCACCGCCAAGACCGTTTTTTACTTTAACTTTGGGAAAAATTTTTTCTGAATTTTTTGTTACGTCAAGTCAAAACATTGTATAATGATGCCTTATTAAAATTTTTGTAAAAGAAAATCGTTTAATAACAAAAAACACTACTGAAAGTTCTCATTTTTTGTACCTCCAAGTACCCCTAACCTCTTAACCATTTTTTATACTTACGCTTACAATAGTCGTTACAAAAATACACAATCATTTAAATATAATTTGCGTATGCAAAACTTCAGCGATATATATGCATCGGTGTTAGATATAAATTGAACACGAGTACTCTTCCATTGAAATATCTAGTTATACAAATTACTTGGTGTATATTTTTAATTCGGGAATCAATAAAGCTTTGCCGCCAGTTGAGTGTTGAAAAGCCTGAACAATGCCATTAATTAACTATGTAGAACCTTCCGAACCCTGGGCGCAATGCGTTATAATTAATCATTTAGGAGCATTTTACGATTTATCTTGTCTCTTCGCTTAGGCCGAAAGTGCGAATGTATGAACGATTTCGAATGCCTCGAATTCGTGTACGATGCTAAAGCTTCGATGATACTCACAGAGGCACCTTTTGGAGGGTTTGTTCATAACGAGGAAATCAACCTCGATAAGAATGGGGATAACGGATTTCAAGTCTTGTAGATGTCAGCACTTCTAATAGCCTTCCAGGAATTTGCAATTCATGTTCTGGTTTTAAATTTGCGCGTTATAATATAATTTGTCTTTGTTTATATATAGCATTGGTTTCCAACTTGTGGGGCGCGGAACCGTTACAAGAGGCGTGCGGAACGCACTTTCCAGAATACTATTTTTGAAAATAAACCAAAAAATTTGAATTGATATAAAAAAAAACAAAAAATAATTGTATTTTATGCATATTTTCACATAATATTGCAAATTAATTTATAGTCTGATAATATCTGTTTAGTAAATACTAAATTAAACTGTTGAAAAAATTAAAGGGGGGGGGGGGGGCGCAACAAATTTTGAAGTAAAACTTTTTTAGGCGCGACTATGGTGTAAATCCGTACAAATGCAACGGAAGTGCGTTACGGCAGAGTCGAGTGCCAATGATTCGTCATTTGCTCTCGATGATATCATTCCTATACGAGTCGATTGTGATTAGTCGTCGCATATGTGAATAGAGATCTGTCGTTGTATGCGTACTGACTCAACGTTGTTTGCGTACATAAACATTTTAAAGTTACATCGTAGTACAAATGTTGATTTAATGAAAAATGTCTGAATCAGAAGAATATTTTACCCTGTTCCTTGAAAATAGTAAAACAAATTTTGTGTTTGTTTTCTTCAGTTAATCTAATCAGATAATGTTTTGTTTGTTATAATATATTAATTTAAATTGTCAATGCAGTAATATTAATTCCCTTCCTTTATTCACAAGAGTAGCCATTTACGTGGCTTTATATATATAAATAAAGCCACATCTAAAGTATTTTATAGAAAAACTTGACATTATAATTTCATATTTTAATATTGAATGTGGACAGTGGCGTCGGAACCAAATTTTTGATGGGTGGGCTCGTTTTTTTTTTTTTTTTTGAAGTAAAACTTCTTTAGGCGCGATATGGGTGTAAAAATTTTTAGGCGCGACACGGGTGTAAATCCGTACAAATGCAACGAAAATGCCAACGTGTAGTTGAACACTACGACGCCGTAAGCGCTGATGTCGCGAGTATCCACTCCCGTCATGTCATGCGTAAGTCGAGCGCTAAACCCTATATGAACTTGCATTAATTGAATCACGTTTTTTTTACAAAAGAAGAGGTTGCTGTATTATGTCCTCATGGAATAAGACTTTTCTTAGAGAATAAATGTGCCATGGAATATAATAAATTTATATTGAATCTCGTTGAAGACAAAATAATATCTACTGCCACGGATATTTATGTAGGTTGCCATGCGACAGATCAACAATCATACATTCGTCAGCAGTTTCAAAAAAATCGGTTATTGATACCGGGGCTTTGCCGTATGAAATAATTTTAGTTCTGAATAATTTTACATAATAACAACTAATATTGATGTAAGTGATGGCTTAGCTAATGGTTGTGTGGGAAAATTAGTGTACATAGAACGTGGCGATAATGATGAACTTCTACATTTATGGTTTGAATTTCCCGGTAAGATAGGTAACAAAATTAGGAAGAAAGCTTCACATCATATTCAAACTTTAATATCAGTAGGACAGCTGTGCCGATGCTCAGGAGATCTTATTATTATTGATGTTATATGATTATTAAAAGATGATTTTTAAAATTCAAATATGATGTTTTTTTATTTTTATCTTAATTGCCTACTCATACAATATTAAAAGTTTTACTTCAATCGCGTGTGATCCTTACGCGCACTCTTTTTTTAGATAGACAGCTAGTGGTCTCATTTTTTTTTAGAGATATTAGCCCATATAATTTTTTGAAATTGATGGGTGGGCTGAGCCCCCTCATCAAAATTCATGGGTGGGCTCAAGCCCACACAGCCCACACGGTTCCGACGCCACTGAATGTGGATATTTTTTATTAATAATAAAAAAGTTAAAAATGCAAGTTTATTGATTAGAAATTATATCTACATTTTTCGTAGTTTCTATGAATCTTTGAAGTTATTAAAATGGAAAATATAAATTGGTTACTGCGAGCAGAAAAATAATCTTATGTGTATTTTAAACGTGTTTTTAGGTTTCACTCTCATTGAGATTTCAAGTACCTTGATAAAAATGGGCTTTTAAAAATTGGGTAAAAGTCGACATTTAAATAAAAAGTTTTCTGTCGTGCTCTGTGATACAGACATAGATAATAGTTGTTGTTTATTGGTACCAAAATATATTAAAAATGTTGTTTTAAGGGGGTTGTGCTTTTTTTTGTTACAAAACATGCAAGGTATTTGTTTTTGTTTTTCTCGAAATGTATTTATCATAAAGACATGCGGTTTTTTTTAAACAAAAATTACAAAATCATAGAATATTAAGAAATTTTTTATTCTTTTTTTGTCACCGTCACATTTTAACCAGGGGGAGCCAAAGTGGGCATCGCAAAATCGATCTCGTTTGCGGTGCCATAGATAAATCCGTTGCGCATCGCCTGAAACAAAAAAAAAAACGAAACTACGTTGAAGAGGAAGTTTGAATCCATTCCCCCTACCAAAATGAAAAAAAAAGCAAGAAGAAAAAAAATGGCAGCTATTAAAAAAAAGTGTCCAAAAAGGCCGTTGTTTTCGAGAAGGTTTCAGGGGGACTAGGTATTTCAGTGGTGAACAAATTAAAAAAAAATGCAAGTCGATCCGACTTGTAGTTTTTTTTTTAATTTGTGGCACCGCATTGAAAAAAGTCAATTTGAAAAAAAACGTATTTAAAGTTTTTAATATAATGTACTAAATACACCATTTAATTTAATGTACAAAATACACCGTGGTGTTCAAAGATGCTGACTCATTAAAAAGGTCATGTGCATGAGGTATTATAATGAAAAAGAGGCAGCTAGCATACAATAGCTCGCGGAACGATAAAAAAACGCTTTCAGAGGATCATACGTATAGAGATATATATATATCTATAACTTCTTCAAAAAAATAGATATTGAGTTGATTTTTTTTTAAATAATTTTAAGGTTTTTAGCTTTCATAATATCAAAAAGGTATTTTACTCGTTTAAAAAAAAAAATTGATATTTATTGCAACCGTGCGAATCAAGTATTTCGTTCAAAATTGATAAACATGATTATTATATTTTCAGAAGCAAAAGCTAGAATTCTCGGTCCAACGGATTTATACGTTAAAACGGGCAGTGCAGTTACACTCACATGTGTCATAAGCCAAGGTCCTCATGATTTAGGAACAATGTACTGGTACAGAGGTAATGTCATCGATTATTTATAGTATTCATTGAAACTTGTATTTTAAGTTAGCATATAATTTATTTGATTTATTGAATTTTCTGCTTGATTAGGTCCTAATATAATAGAAGAAACTGTTCCACATCCGAACGATCTTGATACTACCGCTCGGGTAAGCGTTACCACTGAATGGACGGACGGCTTGACATCGAGACTCGTTATTTCCAGGGCGCAAGCGTCTGATTCAGGAAACTATAGCTGTATACCGACAATAGCTGCGCCAGCCAGCGTTAATGTACACGTCATTAACGGTATGCTATATTTGTATACACACATAAATATATATTTTTACTTGTTACACAAACTTCAAACGTACAACATTTTTCGTTTGAAATAAGTTTTTTTATAACAAAATATATTATTTATTTTTATTCATATTTTAATTTTACAATTATTTAAAATTTGTTATAACTCGGCGTTTATCAATTTGTGTTTCATAATTTTTTTGTGCAATCGTGTGTTTTTGTGTGTTTTTTTTCAATTTATTTGTATGCACTGAAGACAGGTCAAATCAAGATCTGAAACGTATGTTTTCATAATAAAAACATTTTCGTTCAATAAAACTGTTTTTAATTACTGGATGGATGCCCAAGAACAATTTTATTATATTATTTCACCATCTGAAGAAAAACTTCTCGCTTTATATATATATATATATATATATATATATATATATATATATATATATGAGTGAGTTCTTGAGGGCGATACATCAAACAAAGAAAAGCCAAAGATTTATAAAATAATCTTTATTTCCAAACGATTCGACATTCAATTTAATGTCATCATCAGTGGATATTACGTTGGTTGGTTACATATAGAGAAGTGTACACAGCACTAGAGATTGGCATTAACATTTATACAACTAACTTGTCAACACTATGCATTTTTTATCATTTTTTGTATGATGTAAACAGAAAAATGATAGTTTTATTGAACAAAAATGTAAGTAGAATTATGTAATTTCTGTCAAGACTTCTGTACTTTGCGAGTCCCGAGGCATATATCTGTTATTATAAATGTTATTGCCTATAAATGTTAGTGCCAATCTCTAGTGCTGTGTACACTTCTCTATATGTAACCAACCAACGTAATATCCACTGATGATGACATTAAATTGAATGTCGAAACGTTTGGAAATAAAGATTATTTTATAAATCTTTGGCATTTCTTTGTTTGATGTATCGCCCTCAAGAACTCACTCATATATTTCAACATCAAAATTAATTACTAAATCATATATATATATATATATATATATATATATATATATATACAGGGCTGGTCCTGGGGTCCTTAGCGCTTCCTGTGTTAACAGTTTATCATTTAAATTATATAAATATTTACATATTTTTTGAAAATTAATTTTTAATTATTCTGGATTTAGTGCGGAAAAATTAGATATAATCCAAAAGCATATAAAATACATTGATTTTAAATTTATTTAGAAAATCGAGGCGATTCGCGGGTTGATTGCAATCAAATATTTTTAAATTTTCAATTATTTTCAACGTATGTGCAATATTAATATTTGTTTTAAAACATTTCACTTATTTATTGTGCAATTTATTCTATTGAGCAAATCATGCTAAGAGAGCTAAAAAAAACTAGAACTCATAACACTCGTATTTCATGTTGGATTTTTTAAAATTTAATTTAATTTAATTTTTCATCATTTACAATATCCAAAATTGCGTCGTAAACTTCTCCTTATTGATATCGTAAGAGCCGAATTGTATTTATTCTTGCTTTCTCGTCATATTCAGAGAATCAGTTTGTTGTTTTAAAGTTAAATTTTTAATGTATTTTAAAAGTATTGTCCAAATTGAACTATATTGAAAAAATAACTAATTATATTTGGTATGTATTATTTCTGCATAGTTAAATTATTAAATTTAGGGTATAGACACCACTCAATATTAAAAATGCTTCAAGATTTTCGTTCCACAGTAAATTTTGTTTCATTTCCATAACCCTAAGCACGCATATCTTCAACATTCAATTTAGTTCATCAGAATGAAAACATTTGCAATAAAAACAAGAGTTACAATTCGATTTCTCGGAATAAACATGCTATTTTCTATTTTCTAAGCACTGGCTCCCAATTTGTTCATATTTTCAACAAGTTCTGTTTCAACTAAAGCCCGAATCACACGAGGCTTGTTTTCTGACGCTGGATTTCACGCTCGATTTTTTCGCCGATGACGGCGCTATAAATCATGCTATTTTTCAAGCCGTACGCATCACACGAGACTTGTTTTTGAGCGTTGGTTAGTAAGTGAAACGGTTGCGTGCGACATAACCTTAAAAGTGGTAAAAATGAACAACGCATCTGTACAAAAACTAGATTTTAAGCGATGCCGTGCGATATAACCTCGAAATTCTACACAAATGATTAAGAACAATACTTTTATTTTACCTTTTCTGTTTAATATAGACCATAGGAAATAATATTAATTTTAATAAAAACAATTCAATAAAATTAATATAGTAAAGAGATAATTAATGTAATAATTAAAAAAATTGGAAAGTTATATAATTTATTTAAATTTTCATAAATCTGAATTAAAATTATTGAAATGTTATTATTAAAAATAAATAAAATCATTTTTATTATTATGAATACAAATAATAAATTATATTGTAAAAATTTAATTATTGTTTTAGTAAAATTTATAAATATATATTTTAATTTTAAATATTAAATGATTTAAAAATTTTTTTTGTTAATTTTAGAAATATATTTTTCAATAATATTTCTCCAATAAATGAAATAATTAAAATAAATTAAAATCAAAATGTTTCTATATATAAAAAAAAAAAAAAAAATGTTTATACTTGAATGAAATAGAAAATGTTTTTGAATATCATTTACGTTTATATTATTTTAAATTATCTAAATGAAATAAAATTTGAAAAAACTATATGTTTTTGCCCGAGACCGATCAATCGACATTGATTTCATAACTATTTCCAAAATATGTCGCACTCTTTTTTCAAGTTTGACAGCAGTGCCGTCACGTGATGATCCATGTGACAAACTACTGCTTCCCGATTGGTCCGTGCGGGCAAATCCAGCACGAAAAATAGCGCACGTTCTAATGTTGAAATCCAGCATGCTGGCAAGTAACCGAGATCGCTATGACGTCATTTTGAACCCTCTACAGCCAGGTACCTGGCAAGCAGAGCCATAAAGCAGCAAAACAAGCTCCGTGTGATTCGAGCTTAAATCAGCCTGCAATTTTTCGTCAATAATGCGTCAAAATTTAATCTTTTGCAGGTTTGCGCTTATGGGATTGAACACTAGATAATTTCTTTTTTAATTCCACGTTACCTTGGAATAAAGCACAAATAGAATAAGTGGATTAATCAATAAACAGAGCTGTTATTTACTATTTTGCAGAGTTATTAATTGATTAGTTGTTTCTACTGATCACATTGCAAAATAAATATGCTTTTTAATTGTGTCTCCGTGTGTCCCTTCTTAAGTTAGATTGTTTATTATAATTTATAAAGTATTCTAAATTTTATATAAATAATAAAAATATAAATAATATATTATAAATTTAATTTTCAAAACTCGTTTTGGCGCCCCCTAAGGCATGCGCCCGCATTTTTTGCTTGCATTGCATGCAAGGCAGGACCGGCCCTGTATATATATATATATATATATATATATATATATATATATATATATATATAACTTCTTGTAATATTCGCAGGAACAATGTCTATACATACTCAAGACTACAAATTCAATTTTCAACGCTGTTAGAGAAAAATGAAATTAGTCTGTTTGAAAAAATTATTTATACAATATTACTTTCATCAATTTATTCTGACAAATATTTTCTTATACTCTATGTAATAATTATCATCATAATTTAGTATTATTGTTCAGTAATTCATTTTTGTGCTCAGTAATTAAATATTTTATCTTTCAATTTATCACGTAACAAATTCTCAAATTTCGTAAAATAATTAAAGCGAATGCTTCTTGTAATTGATGTTACTTTACTTTATAATTTAGAAAAATAAATTATAATATCAGTATGCAAGGAATATTTGTTTTAATGCCATTCAGATTTTACTTCTATGATTTGTATAGAAGACGTATAGAAGGGCTAATTAATTAAATTTAAGTTTCCATTGTTTCGAAAGAGGTGTAAATGCATGTTAACGTCATGTCATTTTCAAACCATACTTCTTTGAAGAGAATGGAACGGCTGTTAAAGTATCAAATGCTCGTTATGTTCACATGTCACAGACATTTGTGCAATCTAATTTGCAGCAACTCAATGGTGAGAAATGGGTTCAATAAGGCGCACATATTATGCCAAATCAGATTCTTTCCGGCCACATTATTTCACACCGCAAGGACATGTATGGCCAGCGCTCTTACCCAATTTAAGGCCATGAGCGTACCCCAACTGTCCTCAAGCAATCTAATCTTTCATTAAATCATTATTTTTTACAAATAAACTTCAATTTATTTAGCAACGAACACACTTTTGGTTAGATGTTGACATTCATTATATAGAGTAGTTAAATATCAGTCTTGCACAAAAAAAGTTATGGTTAGAGTAAAATAAAGCTCCTTTCAGATGAATGAACGTAATTAATATATGACTATGTTTTAGGAGAACATCCTGCAGCGATGCAGCATGGCAATAAGAGTGCCGCTTCGCCGACGCTCGCATTGTCGCTGTCTTTATCCCTGCACTGTGCACTGGCGTTGCTCTGTTCGCATTTCGGCAGCTCCACCAGTACCAATTGGAGATGAGTAAAATCGAAAAAGGTGCGAAACAATTCAGAAAAGTGCTAGTGAAATAGTTTCAGTTAAAATAAACACGAATTACAGTGATTATTTATCATTGAATTGTATTTTTGTTTCGAATGCAATGTGTGGAAGATAATTTCTATATGAAATCGAAGCAAATGCAATACACCATTTCTGTTCTGAGAGAAAAATAAATTTTCACACTTGCATTGCACAAATATAATTGTTTTGTTGCAATTTTGTACAATCTGTATCTCGTAAATCATTTGGGAGCAACAATACTTCAAGTGGGAAATGAACAATATTGTCTTCTCTCATAATTTTCATGTTAGAAGCACAATGATTTATTTTCATGAGTATATATTTGTGTGTACAAAAGCACAGGAGTATTATTAATTGTAAAATTTTGATGGATTTGGAAAAATAGTTTGATGGAATTAAGTATTATGTAAAGAATACTATCTGAACTATATATAAACATTTGATAGAATAAGAAAGTCATATGCAATAAGTAGCCAATAAAAAGTTTTGAATGCTGAAGTCGATTGACTAAACGGAAGAGTGGATTTTATTTGATCATTAGCAAAAATAACGGCTTAAACAATATTCTTAATATAAATTTTACATTGCGAGTTGAAAATAAATTGAATCATCAATTTCTAATATGTTTATAATAATAGTCATTTGGCTTTTATATTTTTTCATATATTCATTTCTATTGCTTAATATACTGTGTTTAATCATTACACCTTTTTGGCAATTTCTTCATATTTTATACTTGTTTATATTTGACATGCTCATATATACAAATCTTCTGTAATCAGTTTTATAGTAAAAAAGTGAATTAACTGTGTACCAATTATTGTAAATATTAAAATAAAATAGCAAAATAATGATTATATTTAAAAAATAATTTAAATCATTGTAAATAAACTATATATTCAAAAAATGTTTACATACGTGAAATGTGATCCACCTAAAAATTATATTTAAAAAATGTACTATTTGTATTAATCGTATAAAAGAATGACAAGAATGAAAGACATGACCACATGGAATGTTTACAAGTGTTTTTAAATCGTAAGCATATATTATTTCAACCATATATTGTTAGTCGCATAACAGTATATAAAGATTCTTTAGATATAATCACTTGTATATAGTTAGTTTATTTTATAAATAAATATGTATAAGAAATTAATCTAAGGGTATAGAAAATGTCTATGATAATTTCATGGCTATAAAATAGATAAATGACAAACTTTTTGGACTTTTTATTTAATTTTTTGCTCATGTTCTAATTTGCTTTAATTGTATAAATATGAATATTTCAGATTATATTTTGAGCTGCTGCAATTATTTAATTAAATGTGAAACAAATAAACACATTCTTTTCGATTTTGCACATATTTTTTTCAAAAACTTTTTTTATTAAGACATATCTTATATATAAAAATGAAGCTCTCGATAAAATGATCCGCTAAAACTCGAAAACGTCTAAACCGATTTGGCCAGTCTTAGTCTTGATAAATTCGTGCTAATCAGTAGGTTGTCGGAAAGGTGAGATATTATTTCAAAATCGCGTAGAAACTTTACATTTTTAATTTGAAAACTTTTGTAGAAGCGTAATTTAAATAAAGCAATAGACGATGGCTAATACGTCAAATGTCAAACGTTTTTGACAGATGATGTTCAATTACGTTTAATAGGATGTCATTAAACGTTATTACACAAAAACGTTATTAAACGGATAGCAAGTGTTACTAGAAACTCAAAATATAAACTTTTTCAAAATGTTAATATGAAAATGCACTTTTTGGCATATTTTTCTCAAACACGGTGCTCTGAAAGATCTCATTTGTATAATTATATACTATATAATTTGTATTTATAAAACTTTTCTAGGTTATATTATTTTTTATTTATGTTATTTAAATTCAGAACTTAAATCTGGTATTGATCAAAGGGTCATTTTGTCGAATAACATATTCCCAGTTATAATTGCCTAGAATTTATCTAAGAATAGATACAGTAATATATAAAGGTTCGGGGTTAAAAGGTCCACCACCGATGTGTCAAAACCAGTAAAGTTAAGCATTGTTTAACAACGATATTTGAAAGGAGAGAGAGATGTATAACCAACTATAACCTGATTCTTATGACTTTGCTATCGGGAGATAAACGGTAATCTTTGAAAATCCATAATAAAAGTATTTTTTTCGTTGATTGTGTTTTAGCATTAGTTAAAATTTAATAATTTTGTAAAATACCCTTAGAATGAAACACCTGTTTGCCACCTGGCCCTTTGGAGAAATATTGAAGCTCTGTTCATTTTTTGCAACTTTGTTAAGGTGAATCTTACATACAAAACGCTTTATAGTTTTATTTTATTTTCTGGGTAAAAAAATGGCCATACGACCTTAAATAAATGTGTCAAATAAAAAAATAAAAGAGAGATATCTCATAGGAGATAATCTCTATTATGCATTAACACCAACATCTCATTGTCTTAAAAAATGATTTCTATTTTGATTGACAATAAAAGTATGCAAAAAAAAAAAAAAAAAAAATTCTGGGTTTCTTATTTTATTTCGGGAATTAACATAATATAACGGGTAAGTTTATATTAATACTAAAACGAAACGTAAACGCAATTGTTTATAGTTATTTACGTAAAACCTTCCGAACATTTTGGCATACCTTAGGAAAAATAGATTTATGCATGTGTATTTGCGGTTACATTTTTGTCGATGCTTTTGAGACAATCAACCGATTGAATGATTCAATTGCCGGAAAGATGTGCTGATTAGTTTTTGGTAAAAACAGGTTTACCCATTCCGGAATAGGGGGCCATATGATGAAAAAATAGCTATTCAATTTTTTAGAGAGCCCCTTTCTTTATCCGATTAAAAAATTCGAAACACATTTTAATTGTGCAACGAAATAAAGAATGACTAAATTTTTGCGATGGTAGAGTGAGCGTTTTTGGTGATCCAAAAAAAGTGCCATTCAAAAATGATCAAAGGACATTTGCACATCAAATTATCAGAATTTTTACAAAAATTTTAATAATCAGTACAAATTTTATTTTCAGTTTTAACTTCTCGCGGGGTAAGTTATAGTATCGCATAAAATCGGAATTATGTTTTTTGCTTATCTTCACGTTTCAAAGGTTTCTAAACATTTGTGTCTTAAAAAAATGGATGTTTGTGTATGTGCGTTTGGATGTAAGTAATATGTATGTATGTAATCAGGACGAATACTAATTTTCATCCGGTTTTTCATTAGGACGAATACCAATTTTCCACTTTCGAGACACGGATCGACCGATTTGCATGATTCAAGAAGCTTTCGATTCCTACTGATAGGCATATGATATATAAATTATTACAGGTAAATAATTTTTGCTCCTCAATTTTATATAAAACCTTTTTAGTTACTTTTCTTTACTCTTTACACTGGTACATAATCCATTCCTTTATAATTTTTCTAAATAATCTGTAATAACCATCATTAATTAATATTAGTCAATAGTTTTTAAAAAACATTGTCTTTGACAGAATAAACCTAATGATGGAATGTATCTAGTACCGAAACGTCGTTATTAAACATCTTCAAAAAACAATTGTTTTTTATTATTGGATTTACTGTTCAGAAAAGAAACAATCAATATATACATAAATATTTTTAACTAGTTTAACCTTAGCTTAACGTTTGCCGGGTCAGCTAGTATATATAAAATTACGTGCGGCCCGCCAAAAAATTTCAAAATTTAAATTGACCCGTGGGTTAAAAAGGTTGTTCGCCCTTGAACTATACGTATAGTCAGCACCGACCCCCTTAAAAATGCAAAAAAATTAAAATTTCTTTTTACTATCGTTATCAGTGATTTTTTTTGCTGTCGAATGGTGCAATTAATTTTTGGAAAAGTTTTGCCCATCACAGATTTTCACGAATCAAAAAATTCCAAATTTGCCAATTAAAAAAAATTCACAATTTTGAAAATGCCCAATTTTTTTGCTCGCTTACTTAAATATAAAACAAATTTTTTTTTCACCTCTTTTCACAGAGGTTGCAATTACCCCGATTTCAAATAAATTTCCCTGTTTTCAAAAAAAATTATTTGCTTTTAAATAAATTTCCCCGATTTAAAAAAAATATTCCCGATTAAAAAAAACAGGAAAATTTATTTAAAAGCAAAAATTTTTTTTGAAAACACCGAAATTTATTTTGAACCAAATTTACCCGATCTCAAAAAAAATTCCCCCAAAAATTTCCCCGAAAAATATCCCCGAAAAAATTCCCCAAGAAATTTTCCCAAAAAAAAATCCCCAAAAAATTTCCGCGAAGAATTTCCCCGAAAAATATCCCCAAAAAATTTCTCCCAAAAATATCCCCAAAAAATTTCCCCGAAAATTTTCCCCGAAAAATTTCCCCGAAAAATTTCCCCGAAAATTTTCCCGAAATATTTCTCCAAAAAATTTCCCCAAAAAAATTTCCCCAAAAAAATTTCCCCGAAAAATTTCCCCGAAAATATCCCCAAAAAAATTTCCCCAAAAAATTTCCCCAAAAAAATTTTCCCCAAAAAATTCCCCGAAAAATTTTCCCGAAAAATTTCCCCAAAAAATATCCCCAAAAATTTCCCAAAAAATTTCCCCAAAAATTTTCCCGAAAAAATATCCCCAAAAAAATTTCCCCAAAAAATTTCCCCAAAAAATTTCCCCAAAAAATTTCCCCGAAGAAATTTTCCCCAAAAAATATCCCCAAAAAATATCCCCAAAAAATATCCCCAAAAAAATTTCCCCAAAAAATTTCCCCAAAAAATTTCCCCAAAAAATATCCCCAAAAAATTTTCCCGAAAAATATCCCCAAAAAATATCTCTAAAAAAATATCCCCAAAAAATTTTCCCGAAAAA
>NW_020536999.1:33940461-34020136 GCF_003426905.1 Ctenocephalides felis | reverse complement strand
TTTTTGGGGAAATTTTTTTGGGGATATTTTTCGGGGAAATTTTTCGGGGAATTTTTCGGGGAAATTTTTTGGGGAAATTTTTTGGGAAAATTTTTTTGGGGAAATTCTTCGGGGATATTTTTTGGGGAAATTTTTTGGGGATATTTTTGGGGATATTTTTTCGGGGATATTTTTCGGGGAAATTTTTCGAGGAAATTTTTTGGGGATATTTTTTGGGGATATTTTCTGGGAAAATTTTTTGGGGATATTTTTTGGGGATATTTTTTGGGGAAATTTTTTTGGGGATAATTTTCGGGGAAATTTTTCGGGGAAATTTTTTTGGGGAAATTTTTTGGGGAAATTTTTTTTGGGATATTTTTTGGGGATATTTTTTGGGGGATATTTTTCGGAGAAATTTTTTGGGGATATTTTTCGGGGAAATTCTTCGGAGAAATTTTTCGGGGAAATTTTTTGGGGAAATTTTTTTGGGGTATTTTTCGGGGAAATTCTTCGGGGAAATTTTTTGGGGAAATTCTTTGGGGATATTTTTCGGGAAAATTTTTTGGGGATATTTTTTGAGAAAATTTTTTTGGGGAAATTTTTTGGGGAAATTTTTCAGGGAAATTCTTCGGGGAAATTTTTTGGGGATATTTTTTTGGGGATATTTTTTGGGGAAATTTTTTGGGGATATTTTTTGGGGAAATTTTTTTGGGGATATTTTTGGGAAAATTTTTTTGGGGAAATTCTTCGGGGAAATTTTTTGGGTTTATTTTTTGGGGAAATTTTTTGGGGATATTTTTCGGGGATATTTTTCGGGGAAATTTTTCGGGGAAATTTTTTTGGGGAAATTTTTGGGGAAAATTTTTTTGGGGAAATTTTTCGGGGAAATTCTTCGGGGAAATTTTTTGGGGATATTTTTTTGGGGATATTTTTTGGGGAAATTTTTTGGGGATATTTTTTGGGGATATTTTTTGGGGAAATTTATTTGGGGATATTTTTTGGGGAAATTTTTCGGGGAAATTTTTTTGGGGAAATTCTTCGGGGAAATTTTTTTGGGATATTTTTTGAAAAAATTTTTTTGGATATTTTTCGGGGAAATTTTTTGGGAATATTTTTTGGGGAAATTTTTTTGGGGAAATTTTTTGGGAATATTTTTTGGGAATATTTTTTGGGGATATTTTTCAGGGAAATTTTTTGGGGAAATTCTTCGGGGATATTTTGTGGGGAAATTTTTTGGGGAAATTTTTTGGGGAAATTTTTTGGGGATATTTTTCGGGGATATTTTTTGGGGATATATTTCGGGGAAATTTTTCGGGAAAATTCTTCGGGGAAAATTTTTGGGAAATTTTTTGGGGAAATTTTTTTGGGGATATTTTTCGGGAAAATTTTTTGGGGATATTTTTTTGGAGATATTTTTTGGGGAAATTTTTCGGGGAAATTTTTTGGGGATATTTTTGGGGAAATTTTTTGGGGAAATTTTTTTGGGGATATTTTTTGGGGATATTTTTTGGGAAAATTCTTCGGGGAAATTTTTTGGGGATATTTTTTGGGGAAATTTTTTGGAGAAATTTTTTGGGGAAATTTTTTTGGGGATATTTTTCGGGAAAATTTTTTGGGGAAATTTTTTGGGGAAATTTTTTTGGGGATATTTTTTGGGGAAATTTTTCGGAAAAATTTTTCGGGGAAATTTTTTGGGGAAATTTTTTTGGGAAATTTTTTGGGGATATTTTTCGGGGAAATTTTTCGGGGAAATTTTTTTGGGAAAATTTTTTGGGGAAATTTTTTTGGGGAAATTTTTCGGGAAAATTTTTCGGGGAAATTTTTCGGGGAAATTTTTCGGGGAAATTTTCCGGGGATATTTTTTGGGAAATTTTTTTGGGGATATTTTTCGGGGAAATTCTTCGCGGAAATTTTTTGGGGATCTTTTTTGAGAAAATTTTTTGGGGAATTTTTTCGGGGATATTTTTCGGGGAAATTTTTTGGGGGAAATTTTTTTGAGATCGGGGAAATCTGGTTCAAAATAAATTTCGGTGTTTTCAAAAAAATTTTTTGCTTTTAAATAAATTTTCCTGTTTTTTTAAATCGAGAAATTTTTTTAAATCGGGGAAATTTATTTAAAAGCAAATAATTTTTTTTGAAAACAGGGAAATTTATTTGAAATCGGGGTAATTGCAACCTCTGTGAAAAGAGGTGAAAAAAAAATTTGTTTTATATTTAAGTAAACGAGCAAAAAATTTCGGCATTTTCAAAATTGTGAATTTTTTTTAATTTGCAAATTTGGAATTTTTTGATTCGTGAAAATCTGTGATGGGCAAAACTTTTCCAAAAATTAATTGCACCATTCGACAGCAAAAAAAATCACTGATAACGATAGTAAAAAGAAATTTTATTTTTTTTGCATTTTTAAGGGAGTCGGTGCTGACTATACGTATAGTTCAAGGGCGAGCAACCTTTTTAACCCACGGGCCAATTTAAATTTTGAAATTTTTTGGCGGGCCGCACGTAATTTATATATATACTAGCTGACCCGGCAAACGTTAAGCTAAGGTTAAACTAGTTAAAAATATTTATGTATATATTGATTGTTTCTTTTCTGAACAGTAAATCCAATAATAAAAAACAATTTGTTTTTTGAAGATGTTTAATAACGACGTTTCGGTACTAGATACATTCCATCATTAGGTTTATTCTGTCAAAGACAATGTTTTTTATAAACTATTGACTAATATTAATTAATGATGGTTATTACAGATTATTTAGAGAAAATTATAAAGGAATGGATTATGTACCAGTGTAAAGAGTAAAGAAAAGTAACTAAAAAAGGTTTTATATAAAATTGAGGAGCAAAAATTATTTACCTGTAATAATTTATATATCCATATCCCTATCAGTAGGAATCGAAAGCTTCTTGAATCATGCAAATCGGTCGATCCGTGCTCTCGAAAGTGGAAAATTGGTATTCGTCCTAATTGAAAAACCGGATGAAAATTAGTATTCGTCCTGATTACATACATACATATTACTTACATCCAAACGCACATACACAAACATCCATTTTTTTTAAGACACAAATGTTTAGAAACCTTTGAAACGTGAAGATAAGCAAAAAACATAATTCCGATTTTATGCGACTACTATAACTTACCCCGCGAGAAGTTAAAACTGAAAATAAAATTTGTACTGATTATTAAAATTTTTGTAAAAATTCTGATAATTTGATGTGCAAATGTCCTTTGATCATTTTTGAATGGCACTTTTTTTGGATCACCAAAAACGCTCACTCTACCATCGCAAAAATTTAGTCAATTCTTTATTTCGTTGCACAATTAAAATGTGTTTCGAATTTTTTAATCGGATAAAGAAAGGGGCTCTCTAAAAAATTGAATAGCTATTTTTTCATCATATGGCCCCCTATTCCGGAATGGGTAAACCTGTTTTTACCAAAAACTAATCAGCACATCTTTCCGGCAATTGAATCATTCAATCGGTTGATTCGTCTCAAAAGCATCGACAAAAAATGTAACCGCAAATAGACATGCATAAATCTATTTTTCCTAAGGTATGCCAAAATGTTCAGAAGGTTTTGAGACGTAAATAATTATAAACAATTGCGTTTACGTTTCGTTTTTAGTATTAATATAACTTACCCGTTATATTATGTTAATTCCCGAAATAAAATAAGAAACCCAGAAAATAAAATATAAAACTATAAAGCGTTTTGTATGTAAGATTCACCTTACAAAGTTGCAAAAAATGAACAGAGCTTCAATATTTCTCCAAAAAAGTTTATCAATTTGATAATTTTTATTTTAAACATGATACATCAATAAAAATATTAATGAGCCGCCCTCGAATAAGTTTGATTAGAAAACGAATAACATTCTATTTCATAGAAAATTATCTAGATCAGGATCAATTCTTAAAATATATTGCCGTGACACTTTTTCGGATTTAAAATGAGCCCGGGCCTCACGCGCCTATGGGGTAATCCAGCACTGACAACAAATAACACATTTCAAACGAACAATTATCCGACTACGTTCAGTAAAACTGCCAGCTACTTTATCATTGTAGAAATGTGCTTTTTGGCCGCCTTTCAAAAATTTGTTATCTAGACCTTTTTAACCTATAGGCGGAGTAACTTGGAAGGACCAGGTGGCAAACAGGTGTTTAATTTTAAGGGTATTTTACAAAATTATTAAACTTTAACTAATGCTAAAACACAATCAACGAAAAAAATACTTTTATTATGGATTTTCAAAGATTACCGTTTATCTCCCGATAGCAAAGTCATAAGAATCAAGGTTATAGCTGGTTATACATCTCTCTCTCCTTTCAAATATCGTTGTTAAACAATGCTTAACTTTACTGGTTTTTGACACATCGGTGGTGGACCTTTTTAACCCCGAACCTTTATATATTACTGTATCTATTCTTAGATAAATTCTAGGCAATTATAACTGGGAATATGTTATTCGACAAAATGACCCTTTGATCAATACCAGATTTAAGTTCTGAATTTAAATAACATAAATAAAAAATAATATAACCTAGAAAATGTTTTATAAATACAAATTATATAGTATATAATTATACAAATGAGATCTTTCAGAGCACCGTGTTTGAGAAAAATATGCCAAAAAGTGCACTTTCATATTAACATTTCGAAAAAGTTTATATTTTGAGTTTCTAGTAACACTTGCTATCCGTTTAATAACGTTTTTGTGTAATAACGTTTAATAACATCCTATTAAACGTAATTGAACATCATCTGTCAAAAACGTTTGACATTTGACGTATTAGCCATCGTCCCTTGCTTTATTTAAATTACGCTTCTACAAAAGTTTTCAAATTAAAAATGTAAAGTTTCTACGCGATTTTGAAATAATATCTCACCTTTCCGACAACCTACTGATTAGCACGAATTTTTCAAGACTAAGACTGGCCAAATCGGTTTAGACGTTTTCGAGGTTTAGCGGATCATTTTATCGAGAGCTTCATTTTTATATATAAGATATGTCTTAATAAAAAAAGTTTTTGAAAAAAATATGTGCAAAAATCGAAAAGAGTGTGTTTATTTGTTTCACATTTAATTAAATAATTGAAGCAGCTCAAAATATAATCTGAAATATTCATATTTATACAATTAAAGCAAATTAGAACATGAGCAAAAAATTAAATAAAAAGTCCAAAAAGTTTGTCATTTATCTATTTTATAGCCATGAAATTATCATAGACATTTTCTATACCCTTAGATTAATTTCTTATACATATTTATTTATAAAATAAACTAACTATATACAAGTGATTATATCTAAAGAATCTTTATATACTGTTATGCGACTAACAATATATGGTTGAAATAATATATGCTTACGATTTAAAAACACTTGTAAACATTCCATGTGGTCATATTCTTTTATACGATTAATACAAATAGTACATTTTTTAAATATAATTTTTAGGTGGATCACATTTCACGTATGTAAACATTTTTTGAATATATAGTTTATTTACAATGATTTAAATTATTTTTTAAATATAATCATTATTTTGCTATTTTATTTTAATATTTACAATAATTGGTACACAGTTAATTCACTTTTTTACTATAAAACTGATTACAGAAGATTTGTATATATGAGCATGTCAAATATAAACAAGTATAAAATATGAAGAAATTGCCAAAAAGGTGTAATGATTAAACACAGTATATTAAGCAATAGAAATGAATATATGATAAAATATAAAAGCCGAATGACTATTATTATAAACATATTAGAAATTGATGATTCAATTTATTTTCAACTCGCAATGTAAAATTTATATTAAGAATATTGTTTAAGCTGTTATTTTTGCTAATGATCAAATAAAATCCACTCTTCCGTTTAGTCAATCGACTTCAGCATTCAAAACTTTTTATTGGCTACTTATTGCATATGACTTTCTTATTCTATCAAATGTTTATATATAGTTCAGATAGTATTCTTTACATAATACTTAATTCCATCAAACTATTTTTCCAAATCCATCAAAATTTTACAATTAATAATACTCCTGTGCTTTTGTACACATAAATATATACTCATGAAAATAAATCATTGTGCTTCTAACATGAAAATTATGAGAGAAGACAATATTGTTCATTTCCCACTTGAAGTATTGTTGCTCCCAAATGATTTACGAGATACAGATTGTACAAAATTGCAACAGAACAATTATATTTGTGCAATGCAAGTGTGAAAATTTATTTTTCTCTCAGAACAGAAATGGTGTATTGCATTTGCTTCGATTTCATATAGAAATTATCTTCCACACATTGCATTCGAAACAAAAATACAATTCAATGATAAATAATCACTGCAATTCGTGTTTATTTTAACTGAAACTATTTCACTAGCACTTTTCTGAATTGTTTCGCACCTTTTTCGATTTTACTCATCTCCAATTGGTACTGGTGGAGCTGCCGAAATGCGAACAGAGCAACGCCAGTGCACAGTGCAGGGATAAAGACAGCGACAATGCGAGCGTCGGCGAAGCGGCACTCTTATTGCCATGCTGCATCGCTGCAGGATGTTCTCCTAAAACATAGTCATGTATTAATTACGTTCATTCTTCTGAAAGGAGCTTTATTTTACTCTAACCATAACTTTTTTGTGCAAGATTGATATTTAACTACTCTATATAATGAATGACAACATCTAACCAAAAGTGTGTTCGTTGCTAAATAAATTGAAGTTTATTTGTAAAAAATAATGATTTAATGAAAGATTAGATTGCTTGAGGACAGTTGGGGTACGCTCATGGCCTTAAATTGGGTAAGAGCGCTGGCCATACATGTCCTTGCGGTGTGAAATAATGTGGCCAGAAAGAATCTGATTTGGCATAATATGTGCGCCTTATTGAACCCATTTCTCACCATTGAGTTGCTGCAAATTAGATTGCACAAATGTCTGTGACATGTGAACATAACGAGCATTTGATACTTTAACAGCCGTTCCATTCTCTTCAAAGAAGTATGGTTTGAAAATGACATGACGTTAACATGCATTTACACCTCTTTCGACACAATGGAAACTTAAATTTAATTAATTAGCCCTTCTATACGTCTTCTATACAAATCATAGAAGTAAAATCTGAATGGAATTAAAACAAATATTCCTTGCATACTGATATTATAATTTATTTTTCTAAATTATAAAGTAAAGTAACATCAATTACAAGAAGCATTCGCTTTAATTATTTTACGAAATTTGAGAATTTGTTACGTGATAAATTGAAAGATAAAATATTTAATTACTGAGCACAAAAATGAATTACTGAACAATAATACTAAATTATGATGATAATTATTACATAGAGTATAAGAAAATATTTGTCAGAATAAATTGATGAAAGTAATATTGTATAAATAATTTTTTCAAACAGACTAATTTCATTTTTCTCTAACAGCGTTGAAAATTGAATTTGTAGTCTTGAGTATGTATAGACATTGTTCCTGCGAATATTACAAGAAGTTATATATATATATATATATATATATATATATATATACAGGGCCGGTCCTGCCTTGCATGCAATGCAAGCAAAAAATGCGGGCGCATGCCTTAGGGGGCGCCAAAACGAGTTTTGAAAATTAAATTTATAATATATTATTTATATTTTTATTATTTATATAAAATTTAGAATACTTTATAAATTATAATAAACAATCTAACTTAAGAAGGGACACACGGAGACACAATTAAAAAGCATATTTATTTTGCAATGTGATCAGTAGAAACAACTAATCAATTAATAACTCTGCAAAATAGTAAATAACAGCTCTGTTTATTGATTAATCCACTTATTCTATTTGTGCTTTATTCCAAGGTAACGTGGAATCAAAAAAGAAATTATCTAGTGTTCAATCCCATAAGCGCAAACCTGCAAAAGATTAAATTTTAACGCATTATTGACGAAAAATTGCAGGCTGATTTAGTTGAAACAGAACTTGTTGAAAATATGAACAAATTGGGAGCCAGTGCTTAGAAAATAGAAAATAGCATGTTTATTCCGAGAAATCGAATTGTAACTCTTGTTTTTATTGCAAATGTTTTCATTCTGATGAACTAAATTGAATGTTGAAGATATGCGTGCTTAGGGTTATGGAAATGAAACAAAATTTACTGTGGAACGAAAATCTTGAAGCATTTTTAATATTGAGTGGTGTCTATACCCTAAATTTAATAATTTAACTATGCAGAAATAATACATACCAAATATAATTAGTTATTTTTTCAATATAGTTCAATTTGGACAATACTTTTAAAATACATTAAAAATTTAACTTTAAAACAACAAACTGATTCTCTGAATATGACGAGAAAGCAAGAATAAATACAATTCGGCTCTTACGATATCAATAAGGAGAAGTTTACGACGCAATTTTGGATATTGTAAATGATGAAAAATTAAATTAAATTAAATTTTAAAAAATCCAACATGAAATACGAGTGTTATGAGTTCTAGTTTTTTTTAGCTCTCTTAGCATGATTTGCTCAATAGAATAAATTGCACAATAAATAAGTGAAATGTTTTAAAACAAATATTAATATTACACATACGTTGAAAATAATTGAAAATTTAAAAATATTTGATTGCAATCAACCCGCGAATCGCCTCGATTTTCTAAATAAATTTAAAATCAATGTATTGTATATGCTTTTGGATTATATCTAATTTTTCCGCACTAAATCCAGAATAATTAAAAATTAATTTTCAAAAAATATGTAAATATTTATATAATTTAAATGATAAACTGTTAACACAGGAAGCGCTAAGGACCCCAGGACCAGCCCTGTATATATATATATATATATATATATATATATATATATATATATATATGATTTAGTAATTAATTTTGATGTTGAAATATATGAGTGAGTTCTTGAGGGCGATACATCAAACAAAGAAAAGCCAAAGATTTATAAAATAATCTTTATTTCCAAACGTTTCGACATTCAATTTAATGTCATCATCAGTGGATATTACGTTGGTTGGTTACATATAGAGAAGTGTACACAGCACTAGAGATTGGCACTAACATTTATAGGCAATAACATTTATAATAACAGATATATGCCTCGGGACTCGCAAAGTACAGAAGTCTTGACAGAAATTACATAATTCTACTTACATTTTTGTTCAATAAAACTATCATTTTTCTGTTTACATCATACAAAAAATGATAAAAAATGCATAGTGTTGACAAGTTAGTTGTATAAATGTTAATGCCAATCTCTAGTGCTGTGTACACTTCTCTATATGTAACCAACCAACGTAATATCCACTGATGATGACATTAAATTGAATGTCGAATCGTTTGGAAATAAAGATTATTTTATAAATCTTTGGTTTTTCTTTGTTTGATGTATCGCCCTCAAGAACTCACTCATATATATATATATATATATATATATATATATATATATATATATAAAGCGAGAAGTTTTTCTTCAGATGGTGAAATAATATAATAAAATTGTTCTTGGGCATCCATCCAGTAATTAAAAACAGTTTTATCGAACGAAAATGTTTTTATTATGAAAACATACGTTTCAGATCTTGATTTGACCTGTCTTCAGTGCATACAAATAAATTGAAAAAAACACACAAAAACACACGATTGCACAAAAAAATTATGAAACACAAATTGATAAACGCCGAGTTATGACAAATTTTAAATAATTGTAAAATTAAAATATGAATAAAAATAAATAATATATTTTGTTATAAAAAAACTTATTTCAAACGAAGCATGTTGTACGTTTGAAGTTTGTGTAACAAGTAAAAATATATATTTATGTGTGTATACAAATATAGCATACCGTTAATGACGTGTACATTAACGCTGGCTGGCGCAGCTATTGTCGGTATGCAGCTATAGTTTCCTGAATCAGACGCTTGCGCCCTGGAAATAACGAGTCTCGATGTCAAGCCGTCCGTCCATTCAGTGGTAACGCTTACCCGAGCGGTAGTATCAAGATCGTTCGGATGTGGAACAGTTTCTTCTATTATATTAGGACCTAATCAAGCAGAAAATTCAATAAATCAAATAAATTATATGCTAACTTAAAATACAAGTTTCAATGAATACTATAAATAATCGATGACATTACCTCTGTACCAGTACATTGTTCCTAAATCATGAGGACCTTGGCTTATGACACATGTGAGTGTGACTGCACTGCCCGTTTTAACGTATAAATCCGTTGGACCGAGAATTCTAGCTTTTGCTTCTGAAAATATAATAATCATGTTTATCAATTTTGAACGAAATACTTGATTCGCACGGTTGCAATAAACCTCAATTTTTTTTTTAAACGAGTAAAATACCTTTTTGATATTATGAAAGCTAAAAACCTTAAAATTATTTAAAAAAAAAATCAACTCAATATCTATTTTTTTGAAGAAGTTATAGATATATATATATCTCTATACGTATGATCCTCTGAAAGCGTTTTTTTATCGTTCCGCGAGCTATTGTATGCTAGCTGCCTCTTTTTCATTATAATACCTCATGCACATGACCTTTTTAATGTGTCAGCATCTTTGAACACCACGGTGTATTTTGTACATTAAATTAAATGGTGTATTTAGTACATTATATTAAAAACTTTAAATACGTTTTTTTTCAAATTGACTTTTTTCAATGCGGTGCCACAAATTAAAAAAAAAACTACAAGTCGGATCGACTTGCATTTTTTTTTAATTTGTTCACCACTGAAATACCTAGTCCCCCTACCTCAAACAACTTGATAACATTACGCAAAAAATTTTTGTGAACCTTCTCGAAAACAACGGCCTTTTTGGACACTTTTTTTTAATAGCTGCCATTTTTTTTCTTCTTGCTTTTTTTCTTTCATTTTGGTAGGGGGAATGGATTCAAACTTCCTCTTCAACGTAGTTTCGTTTTTTTTTTGTTTCAGGCGATGCGCAACGGATTTATCTATGGCACCGCAAACGAGATCGATTTTGCGATGCCCACTTTGGCTCCCCCTGGTTAAAAAATTACGGCGACAAAAAAAGAATAAAAAATTTCTTAATATTCTATGATTTTGTAATTTTTGTTTAAAAAAAACCGCATGCCTTTATGATAAATACATTTCGAGAAAAACAAAAACAAATACCTTGCATGTTTTGTAACAAAAAAAAGAACAACCCCCTTAAAACAACATTTTTAATATATTTTGGTACCAATAAACAACAACTATTATCTATGTCTGTATCACAGAGCACGACAGAAAACTTTATATTTAAATGTCGACTTTTACCCAATTTTTAAAAGCCCATTTTTATCAAGGTACTTGAAATCTCAATGAGAGTGAAACCTAAAAACACGTTTAAAATACACATAAAATTATTTTTCTGCTCGCAGTAACCAATTTATATTTTCCATTTTAATAACTTCAAAGATTCATAGAAACTACGAAAAATGTAGATATAATTTCTAATCAATAAACTTGCATTTTTAACTTTTTTATTATTAATAAAAAATATCCACATTCAATATTAAAATATGAAATTATAATGTCAAGTTTTTCTATAAAATACTTTAGATGTGGCTTTATTAACTTCCCGAAGGAGAAGTTTGTTTTCATCAAAAAATCCGAATCGCTAATTTTATGTTTTCTCGACGTTTCGAGCCATTCTGAATCGAATGAGACCAAATTTGGAAAAAGTATGTGTGTGTGTGTGTGTATGTGTGTGTGTGTGTGTGAACAGATTTTTTGCCGTAAATCGACGTTTTCTCCAAAACGGTTGGACCGATTTCAAAAATTTAAAAGCCATTTGATGTATCTCGATGAGGACTATCGTCTCTGAGCTTTGTGCGGCGATCGGCCGGGCCGTTTCTTTGTAAATTGCAGAAAAGTGAAAAAAATTTTGTCCACGTTTTAGCCCGCAATTCTGAATCGATTCTGAAAATTCAAAAACCGTTCGATAGATATTGGTTGGGAATCGTGCTGATTAGTTTTTGGTAAAGATCGGCCGGGCCGTTTTCTTGTAATAAAGTTTTTAAAAAAAAAATTTTGACGATTTTTATGATTATTTTTTTGACGAAAGATACCATAGTTTTCTAGGTCATACTAAAATATTACGGCCCTACGACAACTGGTTCAGCTTTAAAAATTCGTCAAAGTTTGCAAAAATCAGTATGGTCTTTTTGGCATTTGTCAAAATTAGACTTTTGATCGACGTTTTCTCAAAAACGCCTGAACCGATTTTAGAAATTTAAAAGCCATTTGATGTACTTCGGTGAGGACTATCGTTTGTCAGTTTTGTGCAACGATCTGCCAAGCCGTTTCTTCGTAATTTGAAAAAAAGTGTTTCGTCCACATTTAAGCTCATCCTACCGAACCGATTTTAAAAAATCAAAAACTGTTCGAAAGATATTAGTTGGGAATGATGCTGATTAATTTTAGGTGAAAATCTACCGAGCCGTTTTCTTGTAATTAACTGTTGAAAAAAAGTGTTAAATTTTCGTCCACATTTAAGCTCATCCTACCAAACCGATTTTGAAAAATCAAAAACTGTTCGAAAGATATCATTTGGGAATGATGCTGATTAATTTTAAGTGAAAATCTACCGAGCCGTTTTCTTGTAATTAACTGTTGAAAAAAAGTGTTAAATTTTCGTCCACATTTAAGCTCATCCTACCGAACCGATTTTGAAAAATCAAAAACTGTTCGAAAGATATTAGATGGGAATGGTACTGATTAATTTTAGGTGAAAATCTACCGAGCCGTTTTCTTGTAATTAACTGTTAAAAAAAATTTAAGCCGTTTTTAATGGAACTTTTTTTGGCGATATACATCATGGTCTTATAGAACTTACTGTAATATTACGGCTTTACAACAAGTAGTTTAATTTTAAAAATTTGTCAAACTTTGCTAAAATTATTATCGTTTTTTTTTAAGTAAGGATTGATGAAGTATATTATTTACACATTTTTTTGATCAAGTCGATTATTTACACATATCGGGAAGTTCATGTAATTTGCCTCAAGGCTAAATACCAAACCAACTAGTTCATATATATAAAGCCACGTAAATGGCTACTCTTGTGAATAAAGGAAGGGAATTAATATTACTGCATTGACAATTTAAATTAATATATTATAACAAACAAAACATTATCTGATTAGATTAACTGAAGAAAACAAACACAAAATTTGTTTTACTATTTTCAAGGAACAGGGTAAAATATTCTTCTGATTCAGACATTTTTCATTAAATCAACATTTGTACTACGATGTAACTTTAAAATGTTTATGTACGCAAACAACGTTGAGTCAGTACGCATACAACGACAGATCTCTATTCACATATGCGACGACTAATCACAATCGACTCGTATAGGAATGATATCATCGAGAGCAAATGACGAATCATTGGCACTCGACTCTGCCGTAACGCACTTCCGTTGCATTTGTACGGATTTACACCATAGTCGCGCCTAAAAAAGTTTTACTTCAAAATTTGTTGCGCCCCCCCCCCCCCTTTAATTTTTCAACAGTTTAATTTAGTATTTACTAAACAGATATTATCAGACTATAAATTAATTTGCAATATTATGTGAAAATATGCATAAAATACAATTATTTTTTGTTTTTTTTATATCAATTCAAATTTTTTGGTTTATTTTCAAAAATAGTATTCTGGAAAGTGCGTTCCGCACGCCTCTTGTAACGGTTCCGCGCCCCACAAGTTGGAAACCAATGCTATATATAAACAAAGACAAATTATATTAAAACGCGCAAATTTAAAACCAGAACGTGAATTGTAAATTCCTGGAAGGCTATTAGAAGTGCTGACATCTACAAGACTTGAAATCCGTTATCCCCATTCTTATCGAGGTTGATTTCCTCGTTATGAACAAACCCTCCAAAAGGTGCCTCTGTGAGTATCATCTAAGCTTTAGCATCGTACACGAATTCGAGGCATTCGAAATCGTTCATACATTCGCACTTTCGGCCTAAGCGAAGAGACAAGATAAATCGTAAAATGCTCCTAAATGATTAATTATAACGCATTGCGCCCAGGGTTCGGAAGGTTCTACATAGTTAATTAATGGCATTGTTCAGGCTTTTCAACACTCAACTGGTGGCAAAGCTTTATTGATTCCCGAATTAAAAATATACACCAAGTAATTTGTATAACTAAATATTTCAATGGAAGAGTACTCGTGTTCAATTTATATCTAACACCGATGCATACATATCGCTGAACTTTTGCATACGCAAATTATATTTAAATGATTGTGTATTTTTGTAACGACTATGTATGCGTAAGTATAAAAAATGATTAAGTAAATTGACATATTCAATTCGAATAAAAAAAAAAATTGCAACATGCTATATAGCTTAATGTTTAATGTATTTATAATTTAAAATATAAGTATAAAGAATGTAATGAGCATTATATTGAATAAATTAAAAAAATACCCAAAGCGATATTGAATATAGAACTTATTCATTTTACGTACAATTCATGTGCTTGTTTATGCTGTATTTAAGGTTTCCTCAATACAATAGGGAAAACATGACACGGTGGCCTTATTTAAAATTTGGCTAGTTTTAGTAACGTTTCTTCGATTGCATAACACGAAGAAAGCTATAATCACAATCCCTTCAGATGTTTAGCTTGATTATCACAGTTTTGTTATAGTAACCAGTTCAACGTGTAACGCGTCTGCAGAAGTTTACTCTAACTACTTCTCAAAACAGAGACTAAACAACTTATTCATTTTGTATTTGTTTTTTTAACTTCCCGAAGGAGAAGTTTATGTTTTTATTATATTTTTAACAGCAATCGGAACCTTACATCCTATGAGCTGTTGGGCTGAAACTTCTCCTTACTTCGTATTTTTAGATGGTAACCCAATGGTTAATCTATCCATATTTGATGATTTTTGTTATTAGAATTAATCTAATAGGGCTGACTTTTTATTGGTGCAGCAATGCTGGGCAATGGCTATTTTCACTTGGAAACACATATTGCTATTTATATTTCCAAGTGAAAATCGTTGTCACTGCTGTCTGACAATAGGCTGCTCGAAGTGGGTATCGAACCCGCGGTCTCTGAAACAAGTACCGTCGCTCTTAACCGCTTACTTACGGGCGAGCCCTACTTATTCATGAATGGCCTTTTCAAAAATCTTACAATCAGTATGTCCTTAACCTATATGTCATTCTGTCGGCACTATTTGAATGTAATGGATTTTATAATGATTCGCATTTTCTCTTAAAAGATATGTAATTATAGTTCTTATTCAATTAAAAGACTATTTCGTTGGCAGTCAACGATCCCAAGACGAGTAAAGAAAATTGATACTGATTATAATATCATTAAATAAATATCATTAAAAAACAAAATAGCATATAATTTTGTCCATATTTTTTCTATATGCTGTAGTATGTAATAAAAAAAATATCACATCAGTCGTTTCTTTCAGTTTCATCCAAAATTACAATAAACAATAGCTCGAATATATTGAAGCCAGTTACAAAAAAGTAACGATTTTGATTTGATTATTTGAATACTTTTTGCTCAAATAAGACAAAATCACAATAAGCAAATGATGAAATTTGCATATGAGATCATAACAATTATCCTGAAAACGCTCGTTGGCACCGGGACAACAACTCGCCAAGAAATGCCGCAGAGCGCACAATGTGCAGAAGCAAGTGGTAGCGTCGCCCAGTAAGCACGTACGTGCCGAGCAGAATTAATCGGCATGCCATTGCAGAGCGCAACTATGCGGCAACTATCGCGGCGGTTTCCGCGGCGGTTTTGTGTATTGTTAGCTAGAACGTCGTCCGACGCGTTATGACGTTCTTGTGTACAAACAGTTGTGCGTTATGAACGAACCGACCGACCCCGAGAATACGACTTGAATTATTGCGCTAACTGTTAACAATAATTCCTCGAGTGCCCGTTGCCGTTCTGCATGCTAACATACAGTGCTATGCAGCGATGCCACGCGCACCCACCGTGGGAGTGACCGACCGTTCGCGACCAAAGATAGTGCGGCGCGGAATTAGAATGCCAAGCGCCTGACTAGATTTATGAACGGGCTCGGATCATGTAAATTACTACAGGGGCAAATGTTATTGAATTTTTTGTTATACCTAAATTTAGAATCTGCTTGGCTACATATATTGACTATGCTTATGTGCATGGCATCATGCATTCAAGCAAATTGCTGGAACTCGTTATTTATAATTTTTGAAGGCTTTAATTTTTCTTTTGAAAATATTGACAACTAGCTGTAAGTGGAATTCTGTCTTAAGGGAATTAGGGCATCGTGCCTTAAGGCAAATTGCTGGAACTTCCCGTACCGCAATTCAAAATCTGAGTAATTAAAAATAATCAATAATAATAATCAATAAAAGTTGATCAGTGATTTGAAACTTTTAATAGAATTTCGAACCATATTAAACCATTCTATCTTAAATCATTTATTTTGAAATATTTGGAAATTCTGAATTTTTTTCAAAGCAATCGTACTGCTTTAACTGCAATAAAGACGAAATATAAAAGCGCGTAAGCGCCGCGTCGCCGTCTAACGCGTTAACATTGGTACGGAACCCATAGGCATGTAAACAAAATTTATACTAAAATCTCTATAAAATCTCTATAAAATATCTGGTAATTTAATGCGCTTATGTCTAATGCTCATTTTTGACCGACAAATGGCTCGTTTTTTTACTTTTTCTTCCATATCTCCAAAGTCGTTGGACCTGCCTTTGAACTTTGAACAGTTCTTCATTTAGTCAATACACATAAAATGTTTTTTGAATTATTCAAATCGGACGCTCCGTTCTCTTAAAAACTGAGTTACCGTTTTCGGCATTTTTTGCCTCGTATCTTCGGAACGGCTGGACCTGCCTTTGCCAAAAGCTATTCAGCACGTCTTCTTATCAATACGAGTCGAATGTTTTTTGAATTATTTGAATCGGTTGATTTGTGTTCCCGAAATCGTCGACAAAATTTTGTATCCGAACATACATACATACACGCACACACACACATACATCCAATTTTTCTAAGGTATGCCAAATGTTTAGAAGGTTTTGAAACGTAAAGATATATAAAAATTTTCATTTGCGATTTTTTGCGATTACTATAACTTGCCCTACGGGAAGTTAAAAATAGATTTTTTTGTAAATTTTGAAATTTTTTTGACATGTTGAATTTTTTTCAAAGCTATCGCGCAGCGTACCTGTTTTAGAGACAAAATATCAAACATTTGTAAAAACAAAAACATTTTGAATCTAGGTAAAGAACCCATATAAAAGTAAACTAAATTTGTATTTATCATTAAAATTTCTATAAATGAATGATTATTTTCGATCGTCTAATGGCACTAATTCATACATTTTTGTTGGATCTACGAAACCTCTGGATCTGCTTTCCCAAAAATTTAATCAGTTTTTCATTCTGTCAAAGTTAAATGCTTTTCGAATCCTTCAAATCGGACGCTTTAACCTCTCAAAAACTGAATCACCATTTTTGCGCTTTTTGCCCCGAAACTTCAAAAGAACTGGACCTGTCTTTGTCAAAAAACTATCCAGCATGTTTCCCCATCAATAGAAATCGAATGTTTTTCGAATAATTCAAATCGATTGATTTGTGCTTCCGAAATCGACGAAAATTTGTATGCGTACATATATACATATATACATACTACACACCTACACATACACATAGATCAACTTCTTAAAGGTGTACCAAAATGTTCAGAAGGCTTTAAACGTAGTTATGCAAAAATTTTCATGTTCGATTTTTTGTGATTACTATAACTTATCCTATGGGATGATAAAATAGACTGGCTGATCACCCTTTCAATTATACTTCGATTTTGTTTCAATTCTTTGCAAAAAGTTGTTAGAATAAAAAACATATGATTGCACAATATTCGAATGATAATTTTCAAATATGTGACATACAAATATAACACAATATAGTGTTATATAATCGTCGTTATGATACGAAGACTATAAAAAATATTTCCAGTTGAATCGGGACATTTTATGTCCCGTATATAGAATTGAGACAATGTATTATATAGGTAATATTTGTAGTTGGTATTGCAATACAATGTTACAAATGCGATTAGATTTGCAAGATTGTGATTGAGCACGGCAGCAGATCAGAATTTCAGGAACAGAATTGTGTCAGACCAGACTGTTATTACTGTCACCTAGTATTATCATTGTGAAAAAGTTACCTGAATTATATATATATATATATATATATATACCTGAATTATATATATATATGTATATGTACTAATATATTAACATCCAAATTAAGTTAAAAGCTATAGCATTGATTTTGCTAATATTTTTTATAAAATATTATAAACAAACTTATTAATACTATTATTTAATATACAATATTTTCCTGTTATAAAACTATAATAAATGTAGATGCTCACAAAAAAACATATTTTTAAGACATGTAAATACACTCATTCTCCCATTTTGACCTTTATTACGAAATTGTAATTTTATTCATTATCAAATATACACACTCTCAAATATTCTATAGCATATATACTTGTATTAGTAGATTCGTTTACAGAAAGCCCTATTCGTGCGCGAAAAAATTATATTTCAATTATTTATACATTAAGATCTCGACGTCATGAAAACACGTGATACTGTTTAAAATGAAACACAATTGCTTTGAGAATTTTCCGAGCAAGGAAATGGAAGCACGTTAACAAAATAATCGCAAAGAAATAATTTATTATTGCGTTTTATTAGCATGCGCCACGTTGGCTATTGTGCGATATAATGTAACGGGAAATTTATATAGAAAAGGATTTTATACGGTTGCGCTGATATTTGTATACATGCATTAGAAATCAGAATTTAAAATTATTACAATATTATGTATAAGAAAAATGTAACATATCTATTTGTTGAGACAAGCTCGATTTTGGGATTTATATACATTGACTGTTAAGAAATCTTTGATATATCATATAATGTATATTTAATATTTACTATTTATTATTTAAGTAGTCAATGAACGTATGCACATGTTATATTTGAAATTTAATGATCAGTATACATTGATTCCCGATAAAATTGGTGATTTCCTTGTTATACTGTTTGTGAACTGAATTTATATGAATATCAAACTTGTTAAATTCTATAATAGCATATATATATATATATATATATATGTATATATATATATATATATGTATGTATATAAACATAAAATTTAATTTTAAGAAACATTTCAAAACTAAACAACGCTTATCACCGCGCAACCACATTCTACCTTTTCACATATAAGTCAAAACAATTAATACCTATTTTTGTTATTAAAGATAGACTGCAATTTAGCTAAAAAAATAAAAAAAGATAAATATCGACGAATTAAGTGCAATTATTCTTAAGAAATATATTTATATGCATTACCTTTGAACATATGTTTCTGTTTATTTACTTTTTAGTGCAACTACAAGATTCATTCGTCAATATATCACAAAAACACCGAAATTTTGTCCGTGCATTAAAACGGCGCAATTTCCCTAATGAGAAAGTAACATCATTTTAATTTCGGTCAATGGGAGTGGGTGTAAGCTCTTTTTTTAGAAAAAACTGCCGTTATAAGTAGCACGTAGCGACGTAGCAGGCGTAGCAATGTGGTTGCGACAGACATTCGTGTTGTTCCAAAAATTCAAGGTTCAAAAGCATACCCACAAAGTGTACTGTAAGATATTTAACACGTAGGCGTGCTTTGTTATTCACAACAATATAAATACAAATGATTGAAATGAAAAAGTATAATTATAGACGCAGAATATTTTACGGTTTACTACTTTATATCTATGGTGATTCAAACGAGAACAAATATATTATTCCACAGATACCAAAAATAATATGTTGAAGAAGAAGTACAAGAAGAGTCTCCTAACATTTCATCATAATATGCGAAAAAAGCTTGTTCGCATAGCAACGTAGGGTGATATCAAACACCAAGTGTCGTTCTGAAAATTTGATTAGAATACACAGAGATAAAATGTGTTTATCAAAAATAATGGAGCAGGTAATGTTCTGCTATAGGAACCAGAAAAAGTAATAAGACTAAAATACGTTCTTCAATGATAACAAAGGTCAGAGTCAGTTATTTTAGAACATTCGGGGAGCTCCCGTGTGATTCCATTAAAATGAAATATTAACTGAGTTTCTAGTTAAGTTTATAAATTGTCAGACAGTGTAAAATAATTATGTACTTATAGTATAATATAAATGCATATTGAATACGTATACTTTACTGCCATAATTTATATAAACATAATAATAGTTTTTGAAATATTTAAACTTGGTTATAAGTAAGGTGAGGAACAGTTAGGCTTACAGGAAACAGATAAATATATACAAATGTATATAATAACAAAAATTGTTTTGTAATGTAACTGGCAGCACTTGTTTGCACCCCACAAAATTATTTGGTAATGATGAAAAATTGTGTTAAGGGCAAGCTAATAATGGAAGTCAAATGTGTACGAAACCCATTTATAATATATGATACATTCTAAATAAACTGCTTTTAATGGATGGAGGAAATAATGAGTTACAAGTGTCAAAATGGTAATTTTTGAGAGAATAAACCATCCGATTCGAACTATTCAAAAAACAATTAGTTTGTGAAGATACGATCATTTTTAGGGGAAAGCAAAAAAAAAAATTTTTTGCATTTCAAAACTTAAAAAACATTTTTTTTAATTTAAAAAAGAATGTCGAAAATGATTCGGATTTTAATTTTAATTAACTTCCCGTAGGCAAGTTATAGTAATCGCAAAAAAATCGAAAATGAAAATTTTTATATAATTTTACGTTTCAAAAACTTCTGAAGATTTTGGCATACCTTATAAAAATGCATGTATGTGTGTGTGTGTGTGTGCTTGTATGTGTGTGTGCTGATACAAATTTTCGTTGTCGATTTTGGAAACACGGATGAAGCTATTTGAATAATTCAAAAAACATTCTATTCGTATTGATAAGGAGACGTGCTTTTTGGCGGAGGCAGGTCTAGCGGTTCTGAAGATATGGGGCAAAAGTGCCAAAAAAGGTAACTCAGTTTTTCAGAGAACGGAGCGTCCGATTTGAATAATCGAAAAAACATTTAACTTGTATTAACAAGATGAAGAACTGATCAAATTTTCATGAAGGCAGGTCCAGCGGTATCGGAGATTTAGTAAAAAAATGCCATTTGGCGGTCAAAAATGATCATTGGATATATGCACATCAAATTATCAGATATTTTATAGAGATTTTAATAATAAGTATAAATTGTGTTTACATTCCTATAACCGTACCAATGTTTATCCGTTAGACGGCGACGCGGCGCTTACTCGCTTCTATATTTTGTCTCTATGCAATTGAAGCAGTACGATTGCTTTGAAACCAAGTTCAGAATTACCAAAATATTTCAAAATAAATTTTTCCTAAAAAAGTCTTTTTTTTTTCAAAAAAACAGTAAATTTTTGTCAAAAATTTACAGTTTTTCAAAAATCTAATTTTTTCAAAGTAATTTTTTTCAAAAATGTTAATCCTTTAAAAAAAAATAATTTTTGGGACGGGAAGTTCCAGCAATTTGCCTTAAGGCATGATGCCATGCGCCCCACTAGTTTTAGCTTAATTTACAAGCTCTCATATGAACTTCTAATAAATAATTTTAACTTTGCAATTCTTTATATACTTCTTTGAAATATGAGATAAGTTCGTACATTTAACTCCGCTTGATCAAGTTTTGTTTATTACTTCTCATGTAAACATATATATGTTTTCCAATTTAAAAATCTTATATTTAGTCTATAAAATTTACATTTTCCAGTTAAAAAATTTACATTTTACAGTTATGATAACAATCCATTTTCTAGCATTTAATATTCCTTGAGTATCACGGTATAAGAAGTTCGAGAAATTTGCCTCAAGGCACGATGTCATACACCACTAGTTTATCCATATATTAGAACAAACACATCAAATCTCACTTTTTTCGCCGTGGGTGATAAACAACATCCGATTTATTTCCCATATGAGTTTGTGTACGTTTGCAATCTAGCTTATTTTTCCGCACTGGCGCGGCATCGATAAATGTTCCATCACGGAGCGGCACCGGGTCAGCTATTGGATTTCAGGGAACCAGGAGTTTCAATATTTAATCAGCAAGGCAGGCGATTCTGGCCGGAACGAATTGAAACCGCTCATTCGATTCGCAAAAGTAGTTAAAGAGAGAGGTAGAGGAGACGGGGAGTAGGTTAACAAGCATTCGGGAAGCAGTTGTTGAAGTCTTGAAGATTTTTATAAAAGTTTTAGTTGGATAATGTGTAAATAATTGAAAGTTTTAAATCAATGGAAATGCTTTTTCAGTGAACTGCATGAAAGTTTTTCAGAGCATATTTTTTCAACTAGAAAGATCTATGCAAATAGCTATTGAAATTTATTGCCATTTACTCACATTGTAAAAAGCGATTAATTGTGCTAATTTATATACATATATTTTTTTATCATAAACATGAATGATGTATTTTACAACTTGCGTATAACTATACAACTATATTTTTAGTAAACTGCATAATTATATTTTATCAACTGCATATTTTTTCAACAAAAAATATCAATTCAAATAGTCATTGGAAATATTGGCATTAACTCACTTTGTAAAAAGCGAGCAATAGCGTTACAGATATATTTTTTATACTAGTACCTGAACAAATTGTGAACAAAAGTATTAATATTTTTTGCAATTTACGTACAACTATAACATATTATGTTAAGAGTTTTAACTATCCGAAGGAGAATTTATGTTTTCATAAAAAAATCCGACGTTTTATGTTTTCTCGACGTTTCAAGCCATTCTGAATCGAATGAGCCCAGATTTGGAAAAAGTAACAAGTGTTTAATTCTGAAAATTTGTCAAAGTTTGCAAAAATTGGTATCGTTTTTTTGGCATTTACCAAAATTAGACGTTTCATCGTCGTTTGCTCAAAAACGCCTAAACCGATTTCAGAAATTTTAAAGCCATTCGATGTATCTCAATGAGCACTATAGTTTGTCAGTTTTGTGAGACGATCTGCCGAGCCGTTTCTTTGTAATTTGCTCATTCTACCGAATCGATTTTAAAAGATCAAAAACAGTTCAAAAGATATTAGTTGGGACTAATACTGATTAGTTTTAGGTGAAAATCTACCGAGCCGTTTTCTTGTAATTAACTGTTGAAAAAAAAATTAAGCCGATTTTTATGAAACTTTCTTTGGCAATGTGTATCATGGTCTTATATAACTTACTGAAATATTACGGCCTTACGACAAGTAGTTTAATTTTAAAAATTCATCAAAGTTTGAGAAAATGAGTAGTTTTGTTGACGTTTGTTAAAATTAAAATTAGATGATTTACTAGGTATAACGATTTGTATTAATGATAATAATAAATAAATGTATTTTAGTATCGTAATATATTATATTTTACATTTTATGGCAGTCTTCAATAAAGAATTTACTATAAAACCCACGAAAGTTTATTTGATTTTGTTTTGACTGTGTAACACTTTTTTTTAGTTACTATATTTGTTACAACTGCTAAATAATTAACATCTAGTAACACTTTCAGATAAAATAAACATAAACATTTGTCCACTTTGAGATTTTTAGCAATACTTTTCTAGAATTTTTATTTTATCTAATACATTATATTTAAAGTTGCAGTCGATTGGTACATTCAAATAAAAAAAAAGTAGAGCACTAATTCTTAAAAATTTGCTGTTGTCTCAATCTTGCTCGAATCACAAATCTATATGATTACATAAATATTTATTATAAAATGATATTTGTAGCAAATTGTTTGCCATTATTAATATTTATTTCAATTTATGTTTTCAATTTCATTACCTTTAATTTTTAACAAATGTTGGGAGAACCAATTTTTAAAAATTAACTGACGAAGATTCTAATTAGTACTTGTATATATATTCATTACCTAATTTTTAGCTATTAGTCTGTGTGATACATGAAAGTTAAAAAGCTTTTACAGTAATGCTTATCTAAATTCAGTAAAGGATTCAAATTACTGTGCGCATGCAAGTTTCCCATTATTCAATTACAACGACAGATTTTCTTGCCAAAACGCAAATGATTAATATCAACTCAAAACAATAAATCTAGTGATTGCGATTCGTTCTACAGCGCTAATTTATAATCAACGTTTATTCGTACCTAGTTTAATACAACGATATGCGACATCAAACGCAAATTTTATGATAATGCTTTGCGATCCGCAGAATATAATAATGCATGGTGGCGTAATGCATGCCATGTTATTCGACATAAAGCATCCTAGGTAATGCATATCATCAGAACACGTATATATAATTCAGGGGTGCTCAACATATCTACTTTGCGCTATAGGAAATTACAATTTATGAATAATATAATAATACAAGTAAATGAATTGAATAACTATTCGCTAAATTCATGATGATTGCAACCACAAAAAGTTATTTAGAGACTTTTGTACATTTCATGATCTTGAAAATATCAAACTTTCATTATTCTTATTTTATAAAAAGTAAATAAACAAAACTTGATCAATCGGATTTAAAATCAAGAACATTATTTAATATTTATAAGTACCTATCATATAAACTGAATTGCAAAGTTAAAATTATTTATTTTAAGTATATAAGTAATGTTTAGAACTAGCATATTAGAATTAGAATTAAAATCCAAAATATGTTCCAATATTCATTTTTTTTTTAATTAGAAAAAAAATTAAAAAAATTCCTCAAAAGCAATTGTTTCGTCAACACAAGCAGACACGACAACAAAACTGACATTTTATGCACTTTTTGCTCCATATCTCCGAAGCCGTTAGACCTATCTTAGTCAAAAACTAATCAGCACGTTTTCTCATAAATAGGAATCGAACGCTTTTTGAATCATTCAATTCGAATAATCCGTGCGCCCGAAATCGTCGACGAAAAATTGTTTCCACACATACACACACACACATTTTTTCTGAGGTATGGAAACCTCTGAAACGTGAAGATATGCAAAAAATTTAATTTTCCACTATCGGTCCATTACTATAACTTACTCTAGGGGAAGTTAATTGTTTTTTACCATATTTTTGTTTCTTTATAGCACATAGGTTTTGTACTGACTTCATAATGTCGTGGTGGCAACCCAAAAGTTTGTTCTATTTTCATGTGATAAGTTTATTATTATAATTTCTGCAATATTTATATTTTTTTATTAAAACAGCAATGTCGGATATAGGCTATTTTCCATCTATATTTTTAAGTAAAACTTTTTAACCCTATCACTTGACATCAGGCTGTTCGATACGATTATCAAACATTTTGATATTAAGCTTATAGCTGGAACCACTAATAGACGGGTAAGCCTTGTTTACAAACAGTGATAATTTATTAAATTATTTTGAAAGCAATTTAGAAATACCTTTTGCTATATTGTACTATTAGCAACTAAGAGGTAAAAAACATTATAACCAGTCAAAAAATCAGAAACATATTTTTTCTTATCGATCAACTCAATTATTTTCAAGTATGTAACTTAGAAACTCATGCAATTTGCCTTATAGCAGAATGCTTCTAGCACTTTGTATATTGAATTTTATACTTTTGAGATCTACTGAAGTAAAAACCTACCAACACACAGATAGATTGCATCCCTGCTGCTATCGCCAATTTAATGTTAGTGGTTCAGTGATACTCCAGGAGTTTGATGGCCGTTATCGAAAAGCACTTTTACACGATGAGAGGTCATTACACCAAGCACGTGACCGGAATCCATACCACCAGCAAGGTACCAGGAGCTACATGTTGAACTATCATCGTTTGTAATATTTTTGAAATATCCAAAATTATTCCGACAAATGTAAGAAATGAATAGATATAGCTTTTCGAGGGTAATGGTCTTTAGCGTATCTTTTATTTTATGTGGTGAATGCGAAATGTTGAACTTGGAGAATATTATTCCGCTATATAAAATTTCATACACACTTCGACACGAAAAAGTTTAATATTTTAAATTTACATAAAATAAAAGTGATTAAATTCAAATGATATTCTTAAAATTTTAATCAACAACAAATATTTTTGATCAGATAATAAATATGACAAGATTTTGAAACAAACTTGATTCCAACATGATTCCAACTGAATATACCTTGATTCTAAATTGATTATGAATTTATTCCAACTAGAAGTTGAGTAGATTCTGAATCGATCCCGACTTGATTATAACTAAAATCTTTTAAACTAGTGGTGTATGGCATCGTGCCTTGAGACAAATTGCTGGAACTTTCCGCACCGTAATGTAAAAATATTCAAAGAATATTAAATGTTTTCATATAGATTATTATAAATACTGTAACATTGTCTAATATTTATAAGAATTATATAAACTAAATGACAAAGTTAAAATAATTTATTTAAAGTATATAAGTGAGCTTTAGAACTTCATCCAGAATTAAAATTAAAGTCTGAATTATTTTCGACATACAAAAAAAATTGAAAAAAAAGTTTAAAAAAAAATTTAGAAATATTTTTTTTTCAAAAGCAATTATTTTTCAAAACAAGAAGAACGTTTTTTGAATCATTCAAATCTAATGCTTAGTTCTCTCAAAAACTGCCATTTTTTACACATTTAACTCGGTATCTTCAAAACGCCTGTACCTGCCTTTGCCATAATCTAATCTCCTTGTCATTACAAATTGAATGTTTTTTGGATGCTCTGTTTTCTCCTGCATACTTTGCTCGCTATTTAACTCGGTATCTCCAAAACGGCTGGACCTGCCTTTGCCAAAACTAATCAGCACATCTCCCTGTCAATTGGAATCGAATGTTTTTTGATCCATGCGCCCGAAAACGTGAACGGAAAATTGTATACATACATACACACACACAAACACAAATCCATTTTTTCTGAGGTACGTCAAAATGTTCAGAAACCTTCAAAACGTGAAATGTAAAAATTTTCAATTTTGATTTTTGGGAGATTTCAATAACTTACTCTACGGGAAGTTAATAATACTAAATACCAAACTTGATTTCGGCTTGATTCTGACTGGAATTTTAATTCAATTCTTAAAAAATTAGAAGATTACATTTGCGAATAAAATCAAACATTTAGCTAATAATTTTACGACTCATATTTATATCATTTAATTGTACGATAAATAATAAAGTAAGCAACATCAAACAATAAAAATAACAGCAATAGAAATTATTTAGCAACCGTGAAATTATGTAAAATGTGGAACTTAATTCCGGCTTGATTCTGACTTGATTATAATTTCATTCTAATTTGATTCCTACTCGATTAAATTTGCGAATAAGATCAAGAATTAGTCGAATAATTTTATGACTTATTTTTATATTATTAATAATAAAGTAAGTTCATAAACCATCAATAGAGATCATTTTGTAACCGTAAAATTATGTCTTTTACATATCCTTTATCCTATATACATACGTGATACATAATACGTGGTAATATTAAGCGTCATCCCAAATTAGCACAAGTGATTGCAACGCGATTAGAGGAAACCAATGTCTCCGGCAATTAGACAGAGTGCTTGTCGGTAGCAAGCACATAGCGTTTCCTCTCGGATACCACCCCTTGCATACTGCGGATATCGTCAAGGGTTGCCCGGAGCAATGGAAATGCAAGCTCGAATATCGAAATAAAAACATATTTATAATTTTCAAATATTTGTCAGTTTTTTATAATTTAATGACTTCTCTAATCCCAAAAAATGAAAATAGTTAGTAAGAAAAAACTAGTGGGGCGAATGGCATCGTGCCTTAAGGCAAATTGCTGGAACTTCCCGTACCGTACGAAATGTTCGAGGAATACTGAATGTTTTCAAATAGATTATTATAAATATTGTAACATTGTCTAATTTTATAAGAATTATATAAACTGAATTGCAAAGTTGAAATTATTTGTTTAAACTATATTAGAAGTATAGTCAGAATTAAAAATAAAATCTGAATTATTTTCGATATACAAAAAAAAAATTTTTTGAAAAAAAAATTTGAAAAAAAAAGTTGAAACAAATTTTTTTTCCAAATTCAATGTTTTGTTAAGCCAAGCAGTAAGTTCTTTGAATCATCTAAATCGGACGCTTAATTCTCTTAAAAACTGCCAATTTTTGCACATTTAGCCTTGTATTTTCAAATGGCTAGGCTTGCCTTTGTTAAAAACTAATCACCTCTTCTCCCAATCATTACAAATTGAATGTTTTTTAGATCATTCAAATAGGATGCTCCGTTCTCTCAAAAACTCGATTTCTATTTCTGCACTCTTTGCTCTTTATCTCCTTACTGCTGGACCTGCCTTTGTCAAAAACTAATCAGCACATCTCCCTATCAGAAGGAATCGAATGTTTTTTGAATTATTCCAATTGGTTGATCGATGTTCTCGCAATCGTTGACGAAAATTTGTATCCGCACACACACACATACACACACACATCCATCCATTTTTTGTGAGGTATGCCAAAATGTTCAGAAACCTTTAAAACGCCGAGAAATGTAAAAATTTTCAATTTCGATTTTCGGCCCATTACAATAACTTACCCTACGGGAAGTTAATAAAAATCAAATAGGCTGGCGAAAAAAAATTCTCGCTCAACTTCTAAGAAAGGAATGAGCCTGTTAATGCATTGTTATTTTTCAAAGCATTTTCTTACTTGCCCACAATCTCTAATCATAGAATACAAAAGTAAGTAGTAAGATTATTAACATTACATTTTATTATACAGTACGGAGTAATAAAAGTTCATGACAAACTTTAAGAAAAGAAAAAAAGTGGAATAAGTAGTAAATAAAAATATTAACATTGAATAGTCGGGTGTAATAGAAGTTGCAATATTATAATGATCGAATTTTTAATAATAAATCAGCCTGTTATTAGATTTGTTCTAGAATTTATAAAATCACAGACGACAAAATTAAAATCGATTAATTATTAAAATACAATAGTATTTAAGCATGAATTATTTTATTTGGATTATTCAATGTTTATATATTTGTTCTAAAACTTTTAACATAAGAGATATGTTGATTATTTTCTATACGCATGTTTCTCAGTGTAATAAAATAATTTTCAATAAAATAAATATACCGTATTAATTATGAAAATTAAACGAAACTGTTAATGAATAGGTACTCAAAGATAGTTAATTTAAAATCGAAGTGTCTTTGAGCAGATTATATAATTTCAGAAATCTTATCACAGAGAAGAGTAAAAAGAGTAAGCATTAATTTTAGGTGAATAAGAATAATATAAATAAAAATAAATTAAATCAATTTATTGCTGTAATCTACAAACAACTTAATGGGTTATTTAAATAATTTTAACTACCATAATTCATTATTCAAAAAATCCTAATTAATATAATTACATCTTCAATACGATTTACTAAAACAGTTTAAGGTAAAAAAGGCCAGGAAACGAGAGAAATTATAAGATTTTATTTATCATGCTAAAGAATTACTATATAGATTTGTCTATTTTTTGCTATTTGACCCCCAATTTGACCTTAGATTCGTGTTCAAAAAACATAAAAAAACATATGCCGCATACCCTATATAGACAACATTTTTTTGTTGTGGATCTGTGTTATTTTTAATAGAAGAATAGTATTACTCATAACATAAATTGACATTGTACCGATCTTATGATTCGTTTCCATATTAATTAAATATATTTACATAATAACAATTTTATTATGTATTTCAAGCTACTCACAATAAAATAATTCTATTTATTTATATATAACAAAAGTGTGTTTGTATCGAAACTACATCCAAGTTTCATCTGTGGTTGAGCAAGGCATTACGCTGCAATCTAGAAGCACTTTAGATGATGTGACCCAGATTTTATCCAATGACACAATTGCAGATATCCACCGCAATTACTTAAATCCAATAAAACTTACATTGCATTATTATAGTGGTTACTTTCCATAAAATGCCCACAAATGAAATTTAAAAAGACACACAATGTGCTGCTTTAGATATAAAGTAAATATGCATTTATATATAATAAGAATAAAACATCGTTCTAAATCACTTTCTTTCTACGATTTTTATAATGCGAAGTTTTTCGATCACATATTTAAAATTAACATAACACAACATATTAAAACAGTATTAACAATTAAATTTAACAAATGAAATTAACAATCCCATATAAAATTTATATTATATATTGTAATATTGAATATAAATTCATTCAGTTGTTTATTATTCAATTACACTTGAATTTTTACAAGAGGATAAAATGTACATATAATAAATAATATGCATATGCATATTAATTTCAATTTTACTAAACCTTCGATATATTTTATTTAAATTAACGCAGCTCAATGATATAAAGTACTTTGAATGGATTGATTATAAAAATCACAACTATTCTAAAATCTTTTAGAAAAATCTCTTTAAAATAATAGTGAAATATAGGTATGTCTGTTTTATAACTTATTACTCATAGCGCTGTATGAACCCTCATTAATAGATTAAATATATTTTTCCACACAGTGAACTTCAAAGACTGTTTGCTCGAGGTCATTTTCTTCTTGCTTCTACCATTAGGCCAAGTGGCAAAAAATCTGTGTTTAATGGATATATTAATTTTTAATGCACAACTTTGAAGTTAGATTTTTTTACACAGAGCGAATGGTGTGAGTACATGATAAATTCTGGTATTTCATTACGAAAACGTGTACTGAAACAAATTTAATATGAATAATACGTGAAGAGAATGAGTAATTGCGAACATAAATTGTGAGAAAAAATACGATTTACATTCGAATATGTAATACTTAGTAATTTTTTAGTCAATATTTTATGACGTTTGGATTGATTGAGTTTTTAAAACAATTATGCCATCATTAATTATTCTTCAAAGTTACATTATTTCAAAAAATATCGAATTTAATTTAGTTTGAATACTTATAAAAGCGACTTAATTAATATAATATGTTAAGTGAAATAAGTGCACGATTACGTTGATAATTCAACATTTTGATTATAAGCGAAACGATTTAAGGTCGTAAAATTTATTACAATTTAGTAGTTATCAATAGTTATATTATGTGGGTACAGCAATTGGTGATAACTATTCATTATTTGATTCGTAGTGCATTCAAAATATTGATCTTATAACAGAAATATATTTAAAACGCATTATGTTATGATATCAATTGAGCAAAAATCTAATGTGTGTTAACAAATTTTTGCCAACAATTTCGGGAACATATATCAACCGGTTTCAATAATTCAATTAACATTGGATTTGTATTAAGGGGAGACGTGCTGATTAGTTTTTGGCAAAGACAAGTCCACCGTTTCGATGATACGAGGCAAAAACAGTGAAAGATGGTAATTCACTGAAAGAAAGGAGTGTACGTTTTGAATGATTCAGTAAACAATTCAATTTATATTGACGAATGAAAAACTGATAAATTATTTGGAAAGTCAGTTTCGGAGATAGAATAAAAAAGTTAAAAAAAAGTGATTTTACTGTAAAAAATGATCAATAGAAATATTCCAAATAAATTATCAGATTTTATCGGATTTATTATCAATTTTGTTCAAAAAATTTAAACTTTGGTACGAAATGTTCCAGCAATTGGCCTTATGGCACGATGCCATGCATCACTAGTTTTTTGATGCATCGCCCTAAAAATTTTAACTCTTTCTGCCTTTCTTTATATATATATATGGTGTTGATGTATATTTTGATGAGTTATTTAGAATCGGACAGTAACACCAAGAAAAAAAACTAAAGTAGTTTTGAAATACTTTATTTATCCCTACGTTTCGGTCTTCATCGAGACCGTCATTCAGTGGAAAACTTAAAGATTTTATATGATGCAGGAGGAAAATAATATAAAGTTATAGAACTTATATATAAATACTTACAGAAATTAATTATACAAAAATACACTACACTATTACACTGTGATAAACCAAGCTATTAACAACTGGAATATTTAAACTAATTATTTTCTAAAAATTTTTGGTTACATTCTAGTGTGTACAGATTGACTAACGTCTAAATACTGTATGAATTGTGTTTACAAATTTCACAATCCATTCAGTATTTCTTTGCTAGTCAATATTCCAGTTGTTAATAGCTTGGTTTATCACAGTCTAATAGTGTAGTCTAATTAATTTCTGTAAGTATTTATATATAAGTTCTATAACTTTATATTATTTTCCTCCTACATCATATAAAATCTTTAAGTTTTCCACTGAATGACGGTCTCGATGAAGACCGAAACGTATGGATAAATAAAGTATTTCAAAACTACTTTAGTTTTTATTTTTACTTGGTGTAACTGCCCGATTCTAAATAACTCATCAATATATATATATATATATATATATATGTATATATATACATGTATATATATGTATGTATATATATATAGTATATATAATTTTCTGTACGACTTAATTTTAAACGTACATGTTCCCACGTACAAAAACCATCCGCAAAGAGTCTTCTCAAAAATGGTATAAAATTCCCTCAATGAAACAATTCAATCATGGTCAATGACGCGGCAGTTTTGTTCTTCAGCCAGCCACCGGGCTGCCACCGCCGGCCCATGTCCTTTGAGACTCCGCGCCCGTTGCCTCTCGCCCATTCCGTAGGGTCCCCGCGAATGGGCGAATAGAGAGCTACGGGAGCTACGGGAGCTACGGCAGCTACGCCGCTACACTCTACGTGGATTTATTGCATTCGCTTCGTTATCGGCGATGCTCACACGGGACCGTAAGGTGTGTATGTGACTTGCACAACGCAACGCAGACCGTCTTTTATCGTTCAATAAGCAGTTTCTCAAAATTATTTATGGCCATCGGAATTTAAGTTGATGAAAATGGAATATTAAATTGTAATATATCATTGGAATGTATGAACAAATATTCGATAATAGTTATTTATTAATGTTCATAATGTTTATAATTAATTAATATTTGAACATATAATTTTCTTAAAGTTTTTGTCGTAATTCACGTGTTATATAATTGTAATATTTTAGAAACAACAATAAAGATAGCATAGTAAATGAAATAAACTTAACACAATAATGTTATCTAATAAATATATGACTACATTGAATATATTTTAAAACTAGTTGGTTTGATATTTAGCCTTGAGCAAGTTACATGAACTTCCCGATATGTGTAAATAATCGACTTAAACAATAAAAAATAAATTAATTTATGAGTGATTATAAGTATTCCGTGTGGATTTAAAATTTACTTTTTTTGAAATGAAGTATTTTTGAAGAAAAGTGTATTTTGAATTATTTTGGAAATTATGAACTTTTTTTCAAAGCTGCTTTAACTGTGGATTTATTACACATCATTGCAAACGAACGAACAAACACGTTAACTCGGAGTATTTTCTAAAAACAAATTTTCAAAAATCAATAATTTTAATTAATCAATAATTATAATTGAACCAGTTTCCGTAGGACTTCAATGGTTTACTATGTTCAAGACCAAGTACACTATCATTATACTAACTAAATCATCTAATTTTATTTTTAACAAACGTCAAAAAACCTCATTTTCTCAAACGTTGATAAATTTTTAAAATTAAATTACTTGTACTTATAAGACCATGATATATATCTCCAAAAAAAGTGCCGTAAAAATCGGCCTAAATTTTTTTTTCAACAGTTAATTACAAGAAAACGGCTCGGTAGATTTTCACCTAAAACTAATCAGTATCATTCCCAACTAATATCTTTTGAACAGTTTTTGATTTTTTAAAATCAGTTCGGTAATGAGCTTAAATGTGGACGAAAGGTTTAACACTTTTTTCCAAATTACAAAGAAACGGCTCGGCCGATCGTCGCACAACGATTGTCGTCGAGATACGATAATCCTCATCGGGATACATCAAATGCTTTTTAAATATCTGAAATCGGTTCAGGAGTTTTTGAGCAAACGTCGATTCACGGCAAATAATCTGTTCACATACACGCAAACACACACATACACACACACATACTTTTTCCAAATTTGGTCTCATTCGATTCAGAATGGCTTAAAACGTCGAGAAAACATAAAATTAGCAATTCGGATTTTTTTATGAAAACAAACTTCTCCTTCGGGAAGTTAATAAATATATGTTTCAAATTAGATTTAACAATATAAATAACATATTAAATATGGAAGGATTCTCGGATCGATTCTTGGCAGTGAATTTAAACATAAAATTTGAATTAAAATTAAAAATGATTCTATGTCAGATTCTATTCTAATGAATAGAATTTGAATCATTGATTTGAAATTGCATACAAATAGCAGTGCAAAGTAAAATTTAGAAATAATTAATTCAGAATTAAATAGAAGATAAATTTGGAAGAAGAGAAAAATAAAGAAATTAGTTGCAAAAAATAAAAAAAGGAAAGTAAAGTAAATATGCATCAGATAAAAATTACAAAAACCAATTATTGAGTTCTACTTCCATACACGGAAAATTAGCTATTAACACTACACAACTTAAATTTCGAAGAAGAAATATTTTTTTATTCAATAATTTAATCGATATTTACAATTATTCTAATCTAAGAGAATTTAGATCAACAATTAAGATTTTCATTACCTATTTATTTTGTTGATTACAAAAGCGAATAATTCAGTACTTTATATATTTTTTTATAAATTTGAGTTGAATAGATGCGTAATGTTTAAATATAATACCTACAATTAAATGAACAAGCCATCAAAATTGCTTATAGAGTATCGATCATTATTTTCACAATAAATAATTCCGAAACTAAACAATATATATAAATTAATAAATAAGTAATAATAAAAAATGACAAAATATAGTCTTATCAACACGCTTAAAAAATTATTCATCAAATCAGTCATGCGATATGAGTATTATATTAAAAATTAGAATGAATTCTATAAAGATTAATTTATTATTTGGTTTGGTTTCCAGCGATCAAAGTCAGATAACAAAAAAAGAACAAGATAACTTTCAAAATTACACTCATGAATACGTTCGCATAAAGTTCTAGGTTACAAACAATGCTGCTTAATATATAAAGGAGATTTCGTACAGCTACTAGTAAAAATAAATGAGCAAAGTATAAAAGTTTTAGAAATCGTTCTGCCATAACAAACGCAATTTCCCTTCTCCATAATACTGAACGACAAGGAGAGGCAAAGGCTGTGGTCAAGCCACAAACCTGGCTGAACACCAAACTTGTTAATGTATATAGCCGATATAACATGTAGCGCACGGGCGGTCAACTAGTCCGCTAGTGCTTGTTAATGGGACAATCAAGCTTTCAAGCTTCCATGGAGAATGATTCATTTTAAATAGGATATGACGACATATTCACTTAATAATAATATCATTTAAGTTTTACAACATGGTACTACAATATATTGATATTGAGTTTGTTTTATTGCAATATCAGTATCACCACCGATACTTTTAATCATATTAAATTAATTGTTTTTTCATGTACCGTGTTACGTATGTTTGTTTTCTGAACTTAAAACCAAAACTAGTTGGCATTGGTATTTTGCCTTGAGGAAAGTTACATGAACTTCCCGATACGTGTAAATAATCGATTTAATCAATAAAAATAAATTAATTTATGAGTGATAAAAAGTATTCCGAGTGGATTCATTACACATAATTGAAAACGAAGTAAACATCGATAAAAATTATAATTTTGACAAACGCCAAAAAACGACACTAATTTTTGCAAACTTTGACGATTTTTTAAAATTAAACGACTTGTCGTAGGACCGTAATATTCTAGTATGATCTATAAGACTATAGTATCTAACGTCAAAAAACAATTCATGAAAAAAAAAATTTTTTTTGACAACTTATTACAAGAAAACGGCCCGGCCGATCTTTACCAAAAACTAATCAGGTCGATTCCCAACCAATATATTTCGAACAGTTTTTGAATTTTTAAAATCGATCCAGAAATGTAGGCTAAAACGTGGACGAATTTTTTTTTACTTTTCTGCTATTTACAAAGAAACGACTCGGCCGATCGTCGCAAAAAATTTAGAAACGCTAGTCCTCATCAAGATACATCGAATGGCTTTTGAATTTTTGAAATCGGTCCGGCCGTTTTTGAGAAAATGTCGATTTACGGCAAAAAATCTGTTCACACACACACATACTTTTTCTAAATTTAGTCTTATTCGATTCAGAATGGCTTGAAACGTCGAGAAAACATACAATTAGCAATTCGGATTTTTTTATGAAAACATAAACTTCTCTTTCGGAAAGTTAATAAAAAACTAGATGTAAGGGGCATTTTACCTTAAAGCAAGTTTCATAAACTTCCCCAAATATGTAATAATAGACTCAATCAACCGAAACTGAGATTTATCTATTTAGATAAAATTATTAACTGTATATTTTGCAAATTTCACTACCATTAAAAACTAGTCAAAACGGTTCTCAATTATTATTTCTTACACATTTACGTCACATTAAAAAAATTATATAATTATATTAATTATAGGACAAACACGTACTTGGATGACCGAAAAACGCAGCCAATTTTTAATAAAATTATATAATTCAACCAATTGTTGTAGGCTTATAGTTCATGTAAATCATGTATATAATCCTTGATGTTATTTAATCCTTGAAATTAATAATAATATATTTGTTACACAACTAGAAAAGTTTCGTAGAATGTTCGTTAGAAGACACAGGTATAAAAAATCTATTTAGACAATTATTAATTAATTTCTGTAGAACGATACCCAATATAAATGAACTGAGATAGCAATTCTTAGTATTATTACAGAGAGAACCTAGTTAAAATCCACTTAAAATTAGTAGTTTTTAGTGATATAAGTTATAATCAAGTCCGATTCAAGATAGATTCGAGCTTTCAAAATAGGTTTTAAAAGTTTGATATAAATGATATTTGAAAAACACTTAACTTCATTCATAATACTGTAGTATATTTTATTAAATACATCATGATTTGCGCTTGATCATATCTTTTATTTAGGATGCACAGCAGACAAATATTTTCGATTTCATAGTTATAAGTCAGTGAAACAACATACAAATCTTTTTCAAGTACTACGTTGATGTTTGGCAATTAAAAGGTAATATTTTGAATTTTGCTCATAAAAACTTGTTCAAAAAAACTTTTCGGAAGTGATATAGTTTAATAACGGTTATCTCCTTCTGCTTTATACCCATAGTAGTGCTGGATGTATTAAGTTACCGGCCAACTAACGGTCCATCACTACTGTATAGTCGATTATATTCAGCGTATAATAATGTTAACGTGAATTGTAATTACACCATTAGAGGTCCGAACTGCCCGACAAGTCATTCATGTTGCACTGCTTAATATCGTTGAGGTACGCAACTTGGAATTAATTGGCGTTCTCCATGATATTTACATGAATACTAACATCATTCGATGGCGCAGAGTTAGTTTGCCTTTTGATTATTCAGACATAGGAACAGCAATTTATGCTATAGGTCAAACAAGTTACTAAGTGGAAATGATAATTAATTTGAACTAATTGTCGTGGCGCAAAGACAAACAAAAGTGTAAATTAATACATAGTTTAAGTTTTATCTATTCCGAACTAAATACAATAACAAAACAACAGCTCAAATGCTTATAACAAATGTACCGTTCACTATCACCATATTCCACAAAACTAAACCTCAAATAAAACTTGCATACAACCACTTGTAATCCACCGTAGTACCAGCTTATAGAGCAATTAGAAGAAGCTTACTATAATAAAATAATATTCAAAATTCCCTATTCATTATTTCACTAAATATGCACAAAGCATTTAAAAAAGCGAAATATATGTAAAATGTTCTTAACCAAATTTGGTCGTGCCACGGAAAGAATGCAATTGGGGTTTTAATATAAATGCAAATGAAAATACTTTTCATTATCGCTACAACCATTTTCGCTTATTCACAGAGCTAACAAATATATACAATTGTACTGGCTGAAATATGCAGATGAGATTAGTACAACGGCAGCATAGATTTTGCGACGTTACGAGTATATCTCAGTTGCGAACATATTTAAACTCCATGATTTTAATTATTCGTGTCTACAGTCAACGAAACCGCAATTACACGCACATAGTACAATACACAGGATAATATATATCAAATTCGAAACGCCGAAAGTAGATTGAAATTTAGAAATCAAGTTTAAAAATTTGTATTTGTTCAGATCAACGTTTATGATGCCACAATAAAGAGTATAGAGAATATTTAAAATTCTTCAAATAAAAAGAGGAAATGAATTGATGTAACTTATTTTATTATTATTATTTTATTATTAGTATATCGTATTTCTATAACATCTGGCAGCCTAATATTTTCCCTTTCCACTCGCAAAATACGAGATTTATATTTTGTCGACGGAGCGCCTGCATCCGAGTCGAATGGGTTAATATAAATATTCATCAGATCCATGCAAATATAATCGAGAAATGAATTAATATTTAGAGGTCTTAACCATATTTAATATTACTTTTGCTAAAAAAAACTTGACAATTTCTTTTTTGTTGTTTTCTTAGATTTTTGAAATAGCCTTGCTAAAAAAGAAAAACAACAATCAATATTTTTCGTTGCATATAGATTTTCATTTCATTCAAGTACAATCTTTGAATGAAGTTTTACAACTATTGCAATTTCATACAACAATATACTTTAACTAACAAAATGCTTAAAAAAATTCTTTCTATTATTTTATGTAATCTAATCAAAGTAAATATTTATAATTAGACCGGCCTATATAAAATCATATAGATAGAATTAATATTTTATCATTTTAACTTGACGTTATTTTTGTTGAAATAGTAATCTTAACTAATTTTTAGTCATTACCAAATATACCTAAAGGCAAAAAAGTGAAAATAACACGATGACCTTTTTCATTATTTTTTAGATTTTTCTTACATGTAAAATAGATTTTATTATAGATTTAGGGAAAAATATAATTAACAATCAACAATCTTAGCTGCTAATAATTATTATTTTGATTGAAGTACAGTTTTTGAATAAACTACAACTATTGCACTTACTTTGTTTTTAATTCATTTTACTTGTGATGTACCTAATAACATTGACTTTTTTATATATAAATTTCTACCTGCAGTTATTTTATTTAACAGATATAAAATACAGAATAGGAGAAATACAATTAGTAAAATATACAGCCGTTTAATATTAGTGAACATAAAATGGTAAATTTGTTAACAATTTCCGCAATAAAAGTACACGTGTCAATAAATAAGAACTAATTCAAAATCATAATAATTTCGTCAAAAAAATTGCATGGACAATATTTATATTTATTTCATTCTGTTCCATTAGTCGCTATGGGTCGATCAGGATATTTTTTAATAAATTATTGACCAAAAATATTGCATTATCAGATAGTTTGATCTCATAAGAATCTAATTGAATTTTTTAGATAATCTATTTAATTAATTTTCGACAATCAGTATGTCAACCTCCTACGATTTTCGCGTATTTCAATTTTGTTCGTGGCATTTAAAAGGACGTTAACTTTTATCTTTCAAACCGAATTAATTTCCTGCCTCGTCGCAATGCGAAAATAGTTGAAGCAATATAATGAAAATAACAAAAATGGAAATCGATTCGTTCACGCTCGTCGATGAATTTTTCGGCAAACGCCATCAATCAGAACAGCACATCTTTAATTTGCAATCAGAGAGATTGATACAGAACGACTTTTGGTAGAGAAAAATATAATTTTGTGAAAAACATGAAACTTTGGCAAAAGCACGCACAATCTAATATACACTACATTAATCTATATTAATTAAAATGCAAATATAAATTAAATTAAAACTTAAATCATGGTTAAAAAATATTACTTGAACACAGCTTGTTAGAATTTTAGCAATCATGAAATAATCGTTATAAATAATTTTAAGCTTCTATATTCTATTAGTTAAATTTTATAGTTCTGATAAAATAATCGTCGTAATATTTCAAACGCATAGACTGGCAAAACAAACGTATAAAATTTGTTATGCATCGTCACCAAATCAAATGGCACATAAACACTCTTTTACGAGCCCTGTCGAACAATTTCATTTATTTTATTTCTCAGCAAAAGCAGTTTTTATATTTCTGTTCTAGATTTCATACAACGCTACAACGACAAAAACTTGAAAAGCTAATATTTGAGATGAAGCAAATAAATTTCAATGGAAATTTTTCAAATGATAGTATGATGAAGGAAATAAGACAGTTGTTAAGAATATTCAAAAAGTTACCACATTATTTGTTATCATAGTCTATTAGTGTATAGATGTAATTTGAATACAAAATATTGATTTATAAAAACAAATTTTATTTTGAACATCAGTTTCATGTTCAGGAATAGATAATAGACCTTAGTAACGAATATAATGTAAATTTTTATTTGCCCAATAGTTACCATTATCTAAAAAAATAGTAAGCTTTTTAAACTAATGCGATTTTGATAATTTCAATAAAATCTATGTATACCTTACCATACATATGAAAATGATAAGGCAAAGAATTCTCTAAAGATCAAATTAAATAAAGCTGACTGAATAAAGTGACTGACAAATATACTCGTCAAGGAAAAGTTGCAGAATTTTGTATATTGACGCGTGAACTCGTCATGCATATAATTCTTTGAACGTATTCTCATATTTCAAGATATCCAAAATATATTGAGGCTATGGGCGTTATCTTATAATAACGTTTTACCTCAATTTTGATGACACAAAATGTTGGTCATGACAGGAAAAATTAGAGTGTGCAACAGTTAACTGGTTAATTATTTTAATTATTATTTGTTCATTTTCATAACTGTAAGCAACGTTAAAGAAATTGTTAGCTTACTGTTACTATTGCTCACTAACAGTAACTCTCTTTAGTTTTCAAATATTTAACATCTTTTAGTTTATAAACGAATTAAGCTCTGATATATGAAAAAGATGAAACCATAAGATGATATGAAAATTCATGTAATAAATTCATATATACATATTGTTCTATCATGAAGTGCATGTCATTTTAACAAAATAATCAGCTTTCTAATTAAAATACAAATTTCAATTTATCCACTTTTCCTCGGCAATTTTATTCCTTGAAGCGATTTGTTTGCTTCGCGTTTCGCCCGATGCATAGAGCTCTGTCACGTCTTTATGCAAATTGGGCGAGCGCATCCTCGATTAAACACAAAAGAGTTTAGCTTTGCTTCGTATTTGCATTCAAGATAAAAATTTTAATGTTATTATCAAGAATTTTTATAAAAATTCTATAAAGGGCTGTGCGCAAATTGCATCTACATGCACATAAATAAATATTAAGTAAAAAATAGAACACTGTGAAATTTTATCTACAAAATAGGCAAAGTGAAAAGATTGTTACGAGTTAAATTAGATATTATTTTATATCATAAATTATAAAACTTTATAATTCCACTTACAACTTGAGTCAGTTTGTACTCAAGTGTAAAACACATGTAAAATTTAATAATAAAATATCGAAGCCATTTCAAAACATGTATCACTCGCACTATTTCTCGCGAATATAAAATATTATATAGCACTTATACTCATTTCGCATTCAATTGCAAAATTACTCTATATAAAGCTACGAACATATTTACATTCAGATAAGTAAAATTTTATGAACAATATTAAATTGAGAATTCATGATTCTAAAGTGAGATGCTGTACATATCTTTAGAAGATGAGAAATAATATGTAAAATTTACACATATTTAGAGAACGATATATTATACGACGCGACATCATATTTTATATATATTAGTAAATATATAGATATAATAATAATAAAAATCAATTTTAATCAATTACAGTCCAATTAAAAATATGATTGTATCAAAATAATTCCACTGCAAGTTACTCGCAATTGGTGCATTATACCTCTGCCATTACGAAAACAATAGTTTTACTTGATCAAACCTCTGAATCGTTCAATTAGTACTTAATTCTATTGTGGAGCGATTAAAATAATTTACAGAAATCGATGAAGCAAATTGCTTTGCACTTAATCGCACACTTACCATAATTTACAGCACAAAGCATGCATTCATTGAAAAAAACAAGAATAGATTCAAATACATTTTTGTGATAATTAGTGAATTCTGACTATTTTATATATCATTAGTAAGTAGAATATTTCTGTAATCTCAAATTTATATATGATATAGTTAGTAGTATTTTACTTGGATTTAAATTTTCCATTACTACATTCTAACTTAATTGACGCCATAAATAATTATAAATAAAACTAGATCTTTCCGGAAATGCCACTTACCCCTAGTTTTGTTCTATACTGAACATATTTATTATTAAAAATGTCCTATATACGATTGCATGATCTATGTGTTCCGAGTATTTGATACCAAAACATTCGGAATATTTGAGGAATTCCATATTAACATATACATTAAAATTAAAGTCAGTTGTCAGGACAAAAAGACAGATGAGAAATCAATATACAATTCCGTTTCGAATGCTGCGCAATGCGAAGTCGTTCGTGAGGTTCAGGGCTGATATATTTGAAATTGTTTGAATATATTATTTCAAACTATACAGTTATAATAATAATTGGATAGTTTTTGGTCATTTAGCAGTAATTTACCTTACATAAACTTCATTCATGGGTGAAAAACATAGATATTCTTACTATATTTTCATATTATAGATATTCTTTTACCTTACAATTAATAATTAGAACTAACATAAAATAATACTATAAATAATAATAATGATTTTAAATTTTATAATTAATTACCGAGAATTTATTTACTATAAATGCATGTTACAAATAAGAATAACCTTATAATAATTTTTAATTTAGTATTATGTGTACTTTCATATACACAAAAATATAAACAAAATTATAAACAAAATTATAAACAAAGATATAACTCAAATACAATAATATAACTCAAAGTATAATCAATTTTGAAATTTTAGTGAACGTATATATTAATTATTAGAGAATTTTTGATTAATTTATTTTGATTTTCTTTTTCCATGTATATTAAAGGTGTGAAATATTGAGATTTTTAAATTTTGATAAATACAATTATGTAACATCGTATCAATTATTTTATTTTTCTAATGAACCAACCCTGCAGACAAATGATTTCCGTTCGGACAACTTCAACGTAATGACACTATAAGAAAAAATTCTTCATTTTCGATTTGATCAAATATCGACAATGATTGATGAGCTTTTAATATATTATACGCTTTATCAAATGTGTAACGAATAACCTTCAATAAAAACTAACTGTGCGATGAATAAATTTCTTCAATCTTGTTAACCTCATGTATTTAATTTCAAATATTTCAACATGAGTTTTAGTGAAATATTAATTGAAAACTAAGTCAGTCTCCTTATTACTTCTCGACAAATGAAATAGGTGCTGAACAAAGTTTGCAAACTACTTAGCCGCGGTATATTGAATGACCCGTCTTACATATTGGGACTATGACTATAAATTTACATTTCGCAGGAAACTTTGTCTAATTTAGGGATGAAAATTTGTCGAAAATAATAGTAATTCAGATATCGAAACAGGTAATAAATTTTTGCATTATTTAAATTAATTTTAAATAAAATAATATAGAAACAAAACTATATATACAGCAATATAAAATGTCATTATCATTGCTGCCAAAATTTATCGAACTAAAAAAAAATTAGTATAATTAATTAAAAAAAAATTTTTTTTGATAAAATTTTTTTTATCTTTTATTTTCAATCTACAAATCCAACAAATGCACTTCATCTTTCTCCCTTTTGACTCTATCTAAAAATTAGTATACGCGGGCACAACCGTACCCAGTATTTCCCTCTACAAAGAATAGAACATCGTACGTTTATCTTTTTAAATTATTATGCAAAAATAACATTTATACATCAATATTGATAATTTATTTAATTATTTTATTTACTATAAAAAAACCCTCATAAAAATAAACAAATTTAATCAATTATGAAGTCGATTATATTATCCGATAAAATTCCATGAAAATGTTTAGTCCGATAAAAAAATTAACAGTATAAATTAAGTAAAATATTAATTATACAGAAAAATACAGATATAACTGGCAATTAGTATAATATTACAATAATTTTTGTTCAACCCTAACCGAGTCCGTACTATCGTCTAGTTGTAAACAACGAGAATATCTTAAAAAGCTTCTCCTCGCAACTTACCACCAAAAGCAAGGAACTTATTCGGAAATATGATGACGTGTTTAACTCCATTATGTATCCACGTCGAATCCATTATTCATGTCTGAGCGAACGATATAGAATAAAATCTATTATTACTGCAGAGCTTTTCTTTGTACAGAATAGTAGTTTGTTTGCGCTCTGATTTCGAGTTAAGACCATAACCGGTTGTAATAAAAGGGTGCTCAATATAGAAGATATTATGCACTTCAGATATAGTAATTCAGAGTTTTATTACTTAATTTTTAGTTGTTCAAACTAATAATTTGTCCGCCTTTTAATAAGATGTTTGCCAGTTGCTTTCAGTGTTAATTTAAATATGTGTCAATGCTTTTGTTCAAAATCCTATGTAGGTTTTTTAAAAAGCTTTCCTTAACAATTTGCACATAAAACGATATGCTACATAGAACGCGTCAAAATTATCAGAAGATATTGAAAAGTGAAGAATTTTAGACTCTTAGTAATAATCATATTGCAACATAAACTGTTTGACCTACAACATTTTTTTTGGTTTCTTTTATTTGACAATTTGTGATAATCGCCATTTACTTTATACCAAAACAAATTTACCATTTCATATATTAACAAAATGTTTTTGAATTATTTCTATTCAAAAATTTTGAGTGTTGATAAAATACGAAAATAATCATAAATTGTTTTTATTCATTTAGATCTAAAAAACTAATTTTAGTATCAAATGCATTCATTTGAAATTTGGTTCGTTAAAAATTATATAATTGCAACAAACATTTTAATAATGGGCATCTACCCACCAAAAAGCTAGAACTAGCTATTGTTATTTGAGTATTTTTTTGATAAGTTTTTCATACATTTTGAGTCCCAGTTTGACTATTTCTGAATGGATAACATGCACAATTTTCATAAAAAAATAAAAAAAATATACACAATATACAAAAATTTCTATAGAACTTATATTCATAAAATATATTTATAAATGTATTTGTAAAATTTTAAATATATTTAAATTGAATAATTAAATTAATGATTTATTAAATTATATATATGTATATACATATGTATATACATAAATCATTTAGAGAATTAAAAATATGCTAATTGCGCCGACAAAACCAGCTAATGCGATTTCCAAATTAATAGAAATAAAGTGTAATTAAATCTTCGTAAGTTTATTATAAATATGTATGCGCCATACAAAGTTTCAGTCGAGTTAATTTATTCCTTTTAAGATGTAAAATACTCTTGGTTGAGTTGAGAAACAGGAGGTATAAAAAACCAGTTAGACAGAATATAGTTAAGACTTTAGAAACCAAACACATGCATCTGGTACTTTCCTTAACGACGTGATACATTTGAGTACTTGGTTTCATGCAATTATAAAAGAGCACAACTTTGTTTATCGCCGGCGTTGTGTAACAGAAAAGTTTTACTAAATACCTTTTATTAAGAAACTACACTAAAGGATATTGAAGGAAGAACTAGACTTGTAAACAGAACTTGCAAGAAACAAAACTATAACATAATTTATTTAAAAACAAATTTAAAACTATATATTTTATGTCAGTAGAGCTTTCTTGATGTACCTAATACATTTATCATTGAACGTACAAAAAATACATGTATACAGAAATATAGTTTATAAATATTTTAACCCTTTCGCCACATAATGTGTGGTGTATACGGATGTCGTCCATGGATGACATGTTGTGTTTGTCACTTTGAGTTAAACTACAGATTACGTCTTTCATGGTAATTGTTAGTTCATATACTGCATATGTTTTATGCTTCTGCACAAAAAAAACTTTTTATATTTATCAAAATTATGTTATTTTTATAGCTCGTCTGTCACCTTCTAGTCACTATTTTCAGATGTCCTGATAAAATTAAAATATATTTCAATCTCGTTTACATCTCTACATAAAGCAAAACTAGTTTATACTGATAACAAAAAAATGATAATTACATAAACAAAAACTCATAAAGCTTTATGAATTTTTCATACTAATGATTACAGTTAAATATACATATATGTAAGTTTGAAGCAATCATTGATTTTATTCAAAAGGGCAATGTAATGGGATTCAATCTAACTTTTTTGCCAGGAAAGAAACGTTTGTACGGTGGTTACCAAGTCTGTTAGTCAATTTAATCAAAGACAGAATGACAAATCAAGCTTCTACGCGTTTCTGGGATTTATTAAGTTTGCAAAAAATCTGTCAGAAAAATCAATCAGATGTAATATATAATGTGATTCATTTAGTAACACTAGAATGATCACTTAATCGTTTGAAACTACAACTTGAAGTTTCTACAAAAATATGAACTGATCGAATAAACTAGAAAAATAGGTAAATATTTGAGAAAAATATATTTTCTGGTACTTGTGCAATTTAAAAAATCATAATAAATATTTTATAAAAAGTTCTATATAAGACGTATATTATTTGACTAAATATATTCTCTTAGTTCATACTCCATAATCATTTTCCTAATATTTCAACATTTATTTATTATATAAAACAAATTATTTCTATACGTGGCTATTAATAAAAGTCGTTCATTCTCCCAATTAGCGCAGTTTAGATTTCGGATTATAATCTAATCGCAGGTCAAAACAACAAGCTAAACAATTACTTAACTGTGCAAAATTTCTCGTAATAAACTTCCTGAACTGATGTTTGAATTATGGTCTCTGAAGCTGCGACGTGCATTAATTATTTCGCAACTTTAGCCTCGTTTTAATTCCATCCATGACCTACTAACTTTCAGCCAAAAATTTAATTAAACAGAGTAAAACACCTTGCAAATCAATATGTCAGATGACTTTTGAAATGAAAAGAAGCTGACAGAAATATTAAAAATGTAAAAGGAAAGTTCTTAAAGTTTACTGTAATTTTTATCAAAATACACTTTATGGTCAAATAATATATTTTATCGCTGCTGTATTATTCATATATATATGGTAAATAAATATTGATAAAATCATTTCAAACTCTCCCAAATTAAAAATTTCTAATATTAATTTCTAGCTAATGTAATATATATCTCACATTTTATATTGATTATTGATTGAATTGATTATTTTTAGAGAATATTAATTCATGAAATGATTTTCATTCTACACCAATCTTGTGTTAATTGATTTTCTGTGCTTATTGAAAATTAAAATATCTAGAATCATATGAGTTATTCAAACATTAGTTATGAACTATTGTCTAAAATAATAGAAACTTCTTGCATAAAACATTACCCATATTTTAATAAATTTATTCTCACTTTCAGCAGAGTTAATAAGATATTAGTTTATTCTGTTTACTGGGCTTTTAGACCCGAATACGAGCATAAACTTGAATCCAGTTTTGTCTTATCCTTTAGAATCTCCCTCCATTATCCTATGAATTACATGCGAATATACGACAAATATTACCAGACTTACATATATTAAACATAATTCAAATATATTACTAGAGTTTCGTTTCTATTCATGAAGATTTATTTCGATGGACGACAAAATTTCATGACTATGACAAAACTTTTAATTTAGCATTCGCTACAATGACAAAAATGGGAGTACACAAAAGCTTGTGCCCAATTAATTTACTAGAAATGCATGCCAGAAAACTTTGAATAATTTAATTAAAAAAAAGATAATTTTTTTTATAACTATACAATGACAAAGGGTTAGATATTTCAATACTATGCCGTTTCAAATTTAGTATTTAGTGATTATATTATAAAAAAATGCTAGGTAAATAGAAATTTACTTGTATGTTATCAAATATTGTGAATTTTTTTTGTATAACAAAGAGGCTAAGGTTCAATACTTATACTTCACAACTTATTAATTGATATTGTTATATTCAGCATTTATAGTTTCTTGAATTTATAGTTTCTTACATCGAATCCTATGGGAATTGTGTCTCACCTTCAAACTTCAATGATAAAAAGTCTCAATATAGAAACAGAAAAAAATCTTTGCAAAACTTGAAATCACATTTTCTTTGAATGGCATTCTGAATAGCCGAAACAAAAGCAAAATAAAAATAAAAACACCACAGAGCATAAAAACGTCGTGAAATATCGCGGCGGGTGGTTTAGAAATTTCAATAACAATATTTTTATTATATTTTTCTCAAATGGCGACAGCTCAGACAACTTGAAAGAGGATTTTGCAGATCTGGTGCTAGAATTATTAAATAATATCTTTATTTGAAGACCATAAATATCACCCATATAATTAAAAAGTAGAATATAATACAATTTCTTAATGTAAAAATAATCGAAATGTAAATTCAGTTATACAGGCTGGCAATATGTTTGTCAAAGCGACGTGTTTTTTCTAAATAATACATTTTGCTAATATTTATTCATCCGTCAATTATTGATAAATTGATCTTCTTCTATAAGTATCGACTCAAACGAGTTATTAATCATTTTAGTTCGATTTATTGTATAAATCTTTTGCGAGCAATAATAAAAATTATTTTATTTTAAGACTATAATACTAATATTAATACTAATTCTCAATTGTATATTGATACTATATTAAAATTCAGTAATGAAGTTTAATAATATTTGACATTCAAACCAATCATGTTAATATCTCTTGTTGATATTAATATTCATATTATATTAACTATTATTGTGTTGACTTATATTTCTAGGATATTTATTTCGCGAGCATTAATCAATATTATATCTATTTAAACACCAAAAATACCACCTGCACAATAAATTTAATATATAATTTAAACCTAGTATGATATAAATTAACAGGTTGGTGGCTAGTAAACGTTTCAGCAAGGTACAGAAATCGACAGTCACTTTATTTTTAATTTGGTTATAATATATCCGATATTTGATTAAATACCTGTAATAAATGAAGTCAAATTATCATATTTTAATCGTTATATACGATAAATGCCATAGCATCCATATTAAGAATTACACTTTTATTTTATGCAATTTGTTGGCCCAAGCCGATTAGTGACTACGGAAAAAATAATATAATACGAAAATGCATAAAGCATCAGTAAGTCAATATCTTAACAAGTGTAATAATAATTATAAAAACGTAAGGTTTCATAAAATTAAATTCGATATAATTGACTATAAAGTTTGAATGCTATAGCATTCATGTTATTCTGCATCACAAGAAAAATTAATGCTATAGCATTCACGCCCGCGAACATGTTAAATGATAAAGACGATTGTTTTCACGTAATAATTAAATATTTTAGTGTAACTTTTATTCAATAATAAGTTGACTAGTAACTTTAACTAATTATTTATTAATAATTTGACTACAATACCTCATGTATATAATTGTGTTAATATCAAGTTAAAATGAAGAATATTGCATTTGAATAAATTTGACTCATCAATTTGACCTTGGATAGACGTTTCAGACGACGACAATTTGTAGGCATTAGTAAGAAATAGTAGTAGTAGTAGTAGGTATTAGTAAGAACAAGTTGTAACGGATAACACATAATGCTATTTTAGACTTCCATATATTATATTTTAAACTATAATACACTGATGATGGGACAAACCTAGTCTTGAAACGTTTGTAAAATTAATAATATTTAATAAATTAGTGCAAAAAAGAGTTTTTTCATATTTCTAAATTAATATCTAACCCCTCAGAATACAATTGTTAAATTTGACTTGGTTCAAAATACTTAGTCTTTGAGAATCAAAATAGTCGCTGATTTCCCTGGTTGATTTCAACAGTTTGAACTGAAAGTCGATAGATTCGGTCGTTTTTTAACCTTGTTAGGCGCGGTTTACTATCTCATCTCCCGAGAGGTATTTTCTGATCCACTTAAAGTTGCCGGCTTCTCCTCCAGACGAGCGGTGGCTATGTATCGAAGAGGGCCAACGATTGCCGGACGGATATATAACCGATGTAAGCGCTTTCTATAGTGTTGTAAAATGGACCTAATAGTGTAGTTAGTTATACATAAAGACATTATAACTGACTAATCATATTAACAAAACTAGTTGTGCATTGCATCGAGTTTTCAGGCAAAAGTCTGGAACTACCGATTTATAACTAACTTCTACACAACGTGAAACCATAGTCGCAAATGGTAAATTCGTAATTGACAATAAAAATGTAGAACATCCCGAAAATCTATAAAAATGTAAGTATTTGAAAATATTAAACATTTATTTCTATTTATATATAAAATTTAGAAATTCATGAAACATGATCATTTATTCAATCGTTTTATTTGCTAATTTTCTGCAGTATTATATAGATCCTACGGAAGAACTAGTTAACAATATAAATAGATTAATAGATTTTTTAGAAAATTATAATATATGGTCTTTGTACGTCTCAAAAATTTATAGTTATTAATATTATGAGTACAAAATCATAGATATCATGAACATATTCAGTTAATTCCTAACGGTCCATCTTCAAATTCAAAAGAGTTATTAATAGTGTGAGTATAATAATAACTATTCTATTATTAATATTGTGAGTACTATTATTAACTCTTCTAATTTGAAGATTAACTTTCAGGAATCAACAGAATTTGTACAAAGATGTAATGATGTATGCAACAAAAATGTAATTTTATACTTGTATTTGAATATTGATATAAATGAAATACCTAATTGATCACACATTGGAGAGCTTAAACTTACCAATTTGATTTCACTTATAATATGTAACTACCATAATATAAATTTATTAGCATAATATAATATATAGCAAATTGTAGTCGTATTTTCGCATTTAATTCATATGATAAAGGAAATATATTCCAAAAAAATAACTGGATTTAAGTCTACACTTGTATTCAGGTCTTAAAGCTCAGTATAACAGGATAATATCAAATTAACTCTTGCGAAATAACAATAAATTTAGCAAAAAATGGCTCATGTTTCATCAAAGTTTATTGTTCCAAATAAAATTCTATAACTAATTTATATTAATTTAGATTAATTTATATTTACATATATTTATATCAATTAATCTAATTAACTCTTGCGGAATAACAATAAAAATAACGAAAAATGTCTAATGTTTCATCAATGTTTTTTTTATTGTTCCAAACAAAATTCTATAACTAATGGTAATGTTTTAAATATAATATGAATAGTTGATTAAATTAAAAAAAACTATTTTTATAATTTCCTATAAACATAGTAGATATATAATATAGGTAGGTAATATATATAAAAATTTGTAATGAATTCTCAGTTTCTAACCCCTCATAGCAAACGGTAGAGATATATATTTTACTTGAAAATGTAAATAAAAATATGTTTTAAAATTGAAATGTTTATTAGATAAAATAAAAATATAAAATATATCAAATAAGAATAAGTTTCCGCTTAAAAATAAAACGCAGCTATCATCAAAACGGTTCATACAACTTTTGAGCTTGAGTTGCTGATCAAAAACAAATTAAAATATTATATTAAAAAACAATTAAAACACATGTCGTTATACTTCTCATATCATAATTATAATAATTATTAATAAGGAAAAAGTTAAGTTTATATTATTATTATTAAAATATTGTTGATAATATTTATAACGAATGAAAAAACAACTATTGAGTTGTTTTTTCAACATGTCACTATGACAACTGCGGACAATATAAATTCCACAAATTTACTAAGTGTTCTTAACTAGAAAGTTGTAAATATAGTAGTAAATACAAAAAAAAGAAAATATTTCTAATATCGAATTTAAATCCCTTCAACCCCACTATATCCTCAGCCTAATATCAAATTCTTCCAGATTCCTCACCCATACACCTTGTAAGCTAACAAACAACAATCTTGAAGTGTCTGCCCATCCTGTAGTTCGAGGGCGTTAGATTCTGAAGTACCCCGCGGTCTAGGGCTAGGGCTCCGTGCCAAATAAGTGGGGCACAAGTTAAGAAAGCAAACGTCCGGACAAGGCATCAGATTGGGTCATTCGAAACGCTTCGAGTAACTTCATCCGTTCGCGATGATAGACCAAACATTTTGTGCTGGTTCAGATTCAATTTGTACTTTTTCTTTTCCTTATTGAGAAAATGAAATAGTTGGGGTTGATTTTTTAATCAAATCAAGGGGGGAATCGATATCTGTAAAGAAGCATAAATAAGCGGATATGTAAATGGGAAGGAGATTTGCATAATATGGAAATATTATGAGAATTTGCTTTTTTAACTTCCCGTAGGGTAAGTTATTGTAATGGGCCGAAAATCGGAATTGAAAATTTTTACATTTCTCGACGTTTTGAAGGTTTCTGAACGTTTTGGCATACCTCAGAAGAAATGGATGTGTGTGTGTGTGTGTGTGTGTGTGTGTGTGTGTGTGTGTGTATGTATGTATGGATACAAATTTTCGTCCACGTTTTCGGGCGTACGGATCAACCGATTTGAATGGTTTAAAAAACATTCGATTCCTATTAATAAGGAGAAGAGCTGATTAGTTTTTGGCAAAGACAGGTCCAGCAGTTACGGAGATAAGGAGCAAAGAGTGCAGAAAATAGAAATCGAGTTTTTGAGAGAACGGAGCATCCGATTTGAATTATCTAAAAAACATTCCATTAGTAATGATGGGAGAAAGGGTTATTAGTTTTTCGCAAAGGCAGGCCAGCCTTTCGGAGATACAGAGCTAAATGTACAAAAAATGGCAGTTTTGAGAGAACTAAGCGTCCGATTCAATTGATTCAAAGAACTTCTGCTTGTCTAACAATAAATTGATTTTGGAAAAAAAAATTTTGTACATTTTTTTTTTTTTTTTTTTTTTTTTTTTTTTTTTTTAATTTTTTGTATATCGAAAATAATTCAGATTTTATTTTTTAATTCTGACTATAGTTCTAATATAACTTTAAACAAATAATTTCAACTCTGCAATTCAGTTTATATAATTCTTATAAATATTAGACAATAATACAATATTTATAATAATCTATTTGAAAACATTCAATATTCCTCGAACGTTTCGTTACGGTACGGGAAGTTCCAGCAATTTGCCTTAAGGCACGATGCCACCCACCCCACTAGTTATTGTATATTCTATCAGTTTGTCAGATTAAATTATATTGTATTTTATACAAAAGTTAAGATATTATATAGCTATATTCACTATAAAAATGCACGCTATTTGTAAATAGTTGCGGAATGGAAATTAATTTCTATGAACACGTTTTATACAATTCTGCAAGAATTTGCAATTTAAGTTTCAGTAGATCTTTTGTTCTTTGCAATTATATAGTTATGTTCATTTTATTACAAATAGTGAGACTATTTTTGTTCTATCGATTATCTTCATGCAACTTTATTCAAATATTAAGTAAACTAGTGGGGTGGGTGGCATCGTGCTTTAAGGCAAATTTGCTGGAACTTCCCGTACCGTAACGAAATGTTCGAGGAATATTGAATGTTTTCAAATAGATTATTATAAATATTGTAACATTGTCTAATATTTATAAGAATTATATCAACTGAATTGCAGAGTTGAAATTATTTGTTTAAAGTATATTAAAACTAGTTGTTTGAAGTATATTAAAACTAGTCAAAATTAAAAATAAAATCTGAATAATTTTCGGTATACAAAAAATTAAAAATTTAAAAAAAAAAAAAATGGAACAAAATTTTTTTTTTCAAAATCAATTATTTTGTTAAGACAAGCAGAAAGTTCTTTGAATCAATTGAATCGGACGCTTAGTTCTCTCAAAAACTGCCATTTTTTGTACATTTAGCTCTGTATCTCCGAAATGGCTGGGCCTGCCTTTGCGAAAAACTAATAACCCCTTCTCCCAATCATTACTAATTGAATGTTTTTTAGATCATTCAAATCGGATGCTCCGTTCACTCAAAAACTCGATTTCTATTTTCTGCACTTTTTGCTCCGTATCTCCGAAACGGCTGGACCTGCCTTCGCCAAAAACTAATCAGCTCTTTTCCCTGTTAATAGGAATCGAATGTTTTTTAAACCATTCAAATCGGTTAATCCGTACGCCCGAAAACGTGGGCGAAAATTTGTATCCATACATACATACACACACACACACACACACACACACACATCCATTTTTTCTGAAGTATGCCAAAACGTTCAGAAACCTTCAAAACGTCGAGAAATGTAAAAATTTTCAATTCCGATTTTCGGCCCATTACAATAACTTACCCTACGGGAAGTTAAAAAACTGACTGAATCCAATTACAATTATTTATGAAAAAAATTTGCACAATTAAATTATATTTCACTACTATTATAGAAATTAAATTTATTTTTTTTTAAATTTATTTATCACGACTAGATTCAAATTCATTAATATTATACAATATTCAACAGGGTCTTATTTGTCTCACGCCTATGGGATAAAAAAGGAGAACCCTTTAAAGGGTTTTACGAAATAATAGCTACAATATTCAAACAATACAAAAAATAAATTTCATGGGCATATTTTTCTTAAAGATATCACTGCACATAATATTGATCAGATATTTTCTCAGAAATAATCATCAGCAGAGTGTAATACCTTACACATAATTTAATTGTATTTATGAACTTCCCGTGGGGTAAGTTATTGTAATGGGCCGAAAATCGACATTTCTCGACGTTTTGAAGGTTTCTAAACATTTTGGCATACCTCAGAAAAAATGGATGTGTGTGTGTATGTACGAGGTGTGTTCAAAAAGTACCCGGAATTACTAATAATTAAATTTCGCGGGTCTGGAGTGTCTGATTGTCAAAATTTTTTTTTATTGTGTTGGTATACATGCCCCTAAAGTATGATGAAATTTTCAGCTATATTCACTGTTTACTTTGTCTGTGGTAGTCGCTAAGGTTCGACGTGTTTTTCTGAGCTCGGCGATTTTTACAATGGAAGAATTGAAAAGTCAAAGAATTTGTATTAAATTTTGCGTAAAAAATGAAATAAAGTGTTGCAAAGTGCAAAAATTCACCAGATATGGCTCCGTGTGACTTTTTCCTATTCCCAAAGTTGAAGAGACCCATGAAAGGACGGCGGTTTTCCTCGATTGAAGAAAATCGCTGAGAGTGCTCAAGGACATATCAAAAAGTGAATATCAAGGGTGCTTCGAAAATTGGAAAAAACGCTGGCATAAGTGTATTATATCTGGGGGGGACTACTTTGAAGGGGACCACATTAATGTAGACGAAAAAATAAATATTGTTTTGAAAAAACGAAAATTCCGGGTACTTTTTGAACAGACCTCGTATGTATGGATACAATTGTTCGTCCACATTTTCAGGCGCACGGATCAACCGATTTGAATGGCTCAAAAAACATTCGATTCCTATTGATAGGAGATGTGCTGATTAATTTTTGGCAAAGGCAGGTCCAGCAGTTACGGAGATAAAGAGCAAAGAGTGCAGAAAATAGGAATCGAGTTTTTGAGAAAACGGAGCATCCGATTAGAATGATTTAAAAAACATTCAATTAGTAATGATTAAGAGAAGTGGTTGTTAGTTTTTGGCAAAGGCAGGCCTGGCCATTTCGGAAAAATAAAGCTAAATGTGCAAAAAATATTTCAAAATTTTTTTTTCAATTTTTTTTTCAAAAAGAATTGTTTTTTGTATACCGAAAATAATTCAGATTTTAATCGTAATTCTGACTAAAGTTCTAATGTACTTTAAACAAATATATTTAACTTTGCAATTCAGTTTATATAATTTTCATAAATATTAGACAATGTTACAATATTTATAATAATCTATTTGAAAACATTCAATATTTCTCAAACATTTCGTTGCGGTACGGGAAGTTCCAGCAATTTGCCTTAAGGCACGATGCCATACACCCCATTAGTTTAACTTAATTTTAGTAAAACTGCATCTTTTATTAGAATTCATATTTTTAGTTACTTATTTTTAATATTTAGAGCTTTGCTAGAGCAAATGTTCAGTTGGTCTTTTGTACCCCACCTATGTGTAAGAATTTATAAAGGTTACATAAAAACATCTTATGAAACAATTAAATAACGTTTAGTTAAGAATTATATTAAGGACATGTGAACTAAACAACTCGGAACCAGAAAAAACAAATTCCTAATACATCATTTTTTAATATACAATATCTTGCAATACATTTGTGATTCATCAGTTTAATATATGAGCGCCACGATTCTATCCCACATTATTATTTTAAACACGATCCATTACTCAAGACAAAATAATATATTGTTAAAACCGCGGTAATTTTTCAAACTATCCCACTCTCGTATCAGTAGCAGTTCGAAGATCTAATATATTTAGGGCAGACCCGGCTTATATATTGATGTGGACTTGAGGCGTTACAAGGAAAGGTGTAAGGGTCAAACTAACTCGCCAGAGAAGTAGGTAATTCGAAGATTGATGTACCTACCATTAGAGGGGAAATATTTAGGTTACTCTCTGGCCACAAGACAAGCAAAAGGATACTCTCATGTGGAGGATAAAATACACTGTAATAGTGAAATCGATAATGATTGAGAATTATATGTCCGTTGATTCAGAAAGATATATATTGGGTCTCTCGAATTTACATAAAATGTGTCGAGACAAAGTCCAAATCAAAATTTAGTGTTACCCAAAAAAATCTTTAATGTAGAGAATTGTAGAATATTCATCTATTTATTTAAAACCTGAAAACTTTAGGAGATCTTTTCTAGTTCAATTACCATTAGTTTTTAATGTTTTTTATAATGGAATTTCTTTTGATTTATTTTCTGTCCATTTATTTTGTCCATTTTGAATGATACTTCTTGCTGACTTTTATGTATTTGTTTGTATGAGGCACAAAGATCTAATTTACCTTTATGAGCAGTTATATTGTGACAAACCAATTATATGATAACAAATTACATACATACAAATAAAATAACTAGCTGACAATGTTCAATAAAACTGTTAGCCATCATTGTAGAAGTATGTTTTCTTGCTGTTTTTCAAAAATTTGTTGCTTGGTCCTTTTTATCCTATAGACTAGTTAAAAATTGACATCGGTCAATTACATACAATATCTTAACTTTTAATTTTAAAGGCATTTTGCGAAATATTAGCTTACGAAATTTGATGGGCACAATTGTTACAGGGATAACACTGTATACAACCTTGACCTAGTATTTTGTCAGATTCAATCATTGGCACATTTGTCAGAATTAATCATTTGAACAGAATAAGTATTTATTTTATTTATCTCTTGTGAAATTGCTTTTGTTAACTTAATTTGCTGTTTTGTTTAATAATTTATTTCTTAAAAATTAGTAAATTTTATTTAAAAAAATACCATACATGAACATGAACAATACTATACAATAAACATAAAACTTTTACAATCGTCATATTGCAGATTTTAAATTGCGTTTTATACTCATAAATTTCTGTTTCGATACAAGCCAATTAAAATTTACACAAATAAATTGTTTTTACGTTAAAGCTGATATTAATTCTCCACAAGAAAAATTTATATTTATAAAATCAAAATTTACTTCAATAATAAATGTATAGGATTAGAACTTTTTTACTCATTCTAAAAAATGTAATTAGGTATATTTTTAATTTAATTAAAAGTAAAATATTTTATGCAATAATTTAGATTTATATAAATTACTCCAAAGAAATATTATTGCATTCTGTGTTTTGTTTTGCACAAAGTAGCACAGAAACACTAAAATAATACATTTCTTACATAATAGCACATCGTATCGAGTCAAAACAATTAAATCCGCTGGCATTGTCATTTAGTTTTATTTCATAATACAGAACTTCAGTTCATTAAAACTTTCTTTAAATCATACTTCGAAATATATTATATATTCAGATATCGGAAAAGTTAGTTAGTAATCAGATTCTATCATTTCGAAAACTTCTACATCGAATAAAACATCACAGAACATTCGATTTCGATTTCTCTTCCGCGTATGTAATTTAAAATCAAAAAGCATTGGCGTAAAAATAATGACTAAATTGGATTTACAATGATGAAGAATTATGTGAGATTAACATCTAGGAAATTAGATAGGAAGTCAAAATTACCTCGGGCACATTTAGTTGTGAAAAGTTGCGATCCAAGTTCGCTCGGGGAAAACTAATTTTAATAAAGTTATTATCATAATACAAGTCACAACGGACCGAAAATGCATGAGTTCAACTGCAGAAAATGTCTGAGGAAATAATTTGCCGTTTTGTTTAAGTGGTTTCTAAGACGAGTGTCACATAAATGTTCTATTTGTATAAGTAAAGCTCGTAAGGCGAAGCGAATACTTGACAAAACCATTATAAATTATACAATATACCAAATGAACAAACACCGCACAGTTTCACATAAGTGTTTTCATTTATATTTTTCAGATCAGATATCGGTGTCATAAAGTTTATTCAGAATAATTAGAATATTAACTTATAATTTTTTTTTTAAAAAAACACTCTGATGATAGTCCTGATCGCTAATTTAAATTCTGGGATTCTTCTGAGATTTTGATGAAACTTTGCATGATGACAGAATCAATAGTAAGTTGACCATATTTTTATATTTAGCAAGAATTACTGACGTTTAGTAAGAACTTTATCATTCGATCCTTGTATAAAATACTGTTCACTTTTCTTCATAACTGACTTACAGGTAAAAATTAGCACTTGTGCCAAGCAATCAAAAAGTTCATTTTTATAAGTTTTCTTAATTTTTGTAAACTTGAAAATTATAGTTGAAATGCTATTTTAATCCGTCTTTGAAATGTTGCATTCAGACAATTTCTATTTCACAATGTATTGTTTCATGTAAGCAAACTCATTGTTTATATCATTTTAAGATATATGATGGAAAGTTGTAATTTTATTATCAAGTAATTGCATTTACTTTATTTCATGACTATACTTTTAAAAAACCCGGCAGAATCTGGAAGAACAGATCGAAATCCAAGAAAAATATTGCTTTAAAAAAAAACGGGACTCGGTTATGGTCAAAAATTATATGGACTTTATCTCACAGGAATTCAAATTATATAATATTGTGAAACATGATTTAATTTAAAAAAAAGTACGGCTACTTGTTAAAGACGTATATGTGCTTGCAAACACAAAAATATACAAAGTTCTATTATATCTCTTTTTTAGTATAGAATACATAATAAATCTAAAAGAAAACTAAATGTGAAAAATATTGAATGTTTATTTTTCAAGTTGTATACCTACTTTTCTTTAGAATATATCAATTTATCTTATCTGCAACTACATAATGTTATTCTCCCTTGTCTTCATCTTTTTCTTGTGCTCGAAAGAAGAATGAACGTGGTCCTTTCATGTAAGATAACTGTTTAAATAGACCGCCAACATCGTACTATGTCAGGATATATCCATGGATTAAGTTATAATTTTATTGCGTCGTTATAGCGGAGCAAGAATTTAACAATGGACTCGCATTCGCAATTCTCAGAAACGTCTCTTTATGAAAGTTAAATGCTGTAATTTTTGGATAATGAATATGACTATGATAATAACATCTAGACAATTTGTTCAACGAGCTTTTATGGAGTTTCGAGATAATACATAAAAAGCGTAATAAAAATATAATATTTTGTAAACATTACACGAATGATTGTATGATTTCGCATATGCTGATGTTGTATAAATAATATCGATTTATAATCCTGATTTAAGTTAGATGAATTATTTTATAATTGATTTTATAAAAAATTGTCAAAAATCTGTATAAACCGTAAGTTGGTATATCAATACCTTGTAATTTCTTCTACACATTTTTATTTATTTAAATTTGTATCTTATATATATATTGATATTGCACAACGATCAGAACGAACTATCAAATGAGGGAGCGTCCATTAATTACATGAGCGAGTTTTTAAAGATTTTTGCTCCCCACCCCCTTAGTGATTTATGGTGATATCCAAAATTATCTCCCCTCCCCCACCAAACATCACGCGCACTTTTAGTTGAGTGAAACTTTTTTTGAAAATGTTTGATTTTTTTTAAAAAAATCTGTTTAAAAATAAATACACGTGATATGTTACTATACCCCTCCTCCACCACATGATATTTTGTGGTTTTTGTCAAATCCCCCCTCCCCCTGAAAATATCACGTAATTAATAGACGACTCCTAAGATGTTTACTATACTTTTATAAAGACTACTTATTGTAAAGTGCATTCCAATGGTTTAATGTATCTGATTGTGATATATTTTTTATTATGAACATATTCTCAATTGATCACGGCAATGCCTCATATTGATTTAAAATCATATCTAGATGACGGAAACTGAACATGGAACCTTGAGGATGCAAGAACAAAGTTCTTGTCACTGAGCTACGGGAAGTCCTATTGTAGTGCATATGTAATTAAGGAACAAAGTTTGTATTAAAATGCAATATCAACCAGAACTAAAGAGTCCTGTAAGCAGTTGAGCTAATTTTACCCAAAGAGTTGTCGCATCTCTTAGTGATAAATTTTATTGTTACAATTTCTGTAATAAGGCGAATGTTATTTTGATGCAGCAATTCCGAATGAAGGCTATTTTTACCTGAAAACATATTGCTATCTAAATTTTCAAGTGAAAACCGATGTCACCACTGATTGACATCAGAGCTATTGACGAGGAATCGAACCCGGGACCTCTGATTCATGTCCAGTCGCTCTAGCCCACGAGTGAGACCGTAATGATGAAATACACATTGTAAATTTATCTAAAATTTTGTTTACTTTATATAAGATTAATGATAGTCTACCTGTTTTCCATTCATGTATGCAAGAAAATTAGCAAATAAATTTGGTTTAATAACTATATCAAAGGAAAATATATAAAATTAACGATACATTTCATAAAACAATTAAATAACATATACTTAAAAATTGAAATGATACTACCAGTATTAATAAATATAATTGCATGAATGCAAAATTATCTGGAATCAATAAATATATAAAAAAGAATAGAAAGAGAAATCTCACACACATGAACTTTAGTAACAAATTTTCAAAGTTTAATTACTTTGAAACTGCTTGTTCATTTTTATACATTATAGTCCATACTATTGATGCAGCTTATCAGATACTATTCCACAATAGCTTAAGCAAACATTGAAGATTTCATGACACCAGATTTCCAAGAATTAATTGCATATCAAATTACCATATTCACTGACTTGTAAAATAATGCAATCCAAACCTACACTTATTATTATACTACCCACATAATAAAATTATTTTTTTCTATCTGAATGCACAAAAGATCTACATGAATAATTCTTATTTGCGCAAATCTCGAGAAGCGAATCAGAACCCTTAGACCAAATCACCGTTTCGGTATACGGAGCGGATAGTTGAGAGCACCTTCGTAGTAGGAACTATCGAGGAGTTTGAATAACTCGCATCGGAAAATAGGGGAAGCACACATAATCATGTCGGGAATGGATTCGGTTCCCTTTTTTATGTATTCAAATAGTCCCACAGGTAAGCGTGGGGCTGTGGATCATCAATACAGGACATGTGCTTCTATGAGTCGTAGATTCACCTATTTTATTCGACATTGTAAGAGATGTACGCTCCATTCGTTTTCCCAGACTACGTAAGTATATCAGCAGTGGCGGAATATTGGGGAGATTTAAAGAAATTTTTGATACAATTTATATTACACGATAAATGAAAAATAAAAATATCTAAACCAGCCTCTAAACAGAACCAGTCTAGTTTAGGTGAATTTAACCATATTTGTATAAAGAATATGCGTTTAACACAATAAGAAAGCGTATGCTCCACAGCCAAAAAAAAAATTAGAATAAAAATTAACTAGTGTACAATAAGCAATACTGCGTATTAATAATTCAGATCGTGTGATTCGTAAAATCTACATCAAATTGTTCATTTAGCCAAAAGCCTATAAACGATATTACATATGCAACAAAAACAATTCGAACTAGTGGGGTGTATGGCATCATGCCTTAAGGCAAATTGCTGCAACTTCCCATACCGTAACAAATTGTTCGAGGAATTTTGAATGTTTTCAAATAGATTATTATTGATATTGTAACATTGTCTAATATTTATAAAAATTATATAAACTGAATTGCAAAGTTGGAATTATTTGTTTAAAGTATATTAGATCTATAGTCAGAATTAAAAATAAAATCTGAATTATTTTCGATATACAAAAATTTTTTTTTTTTAAAAAAAAAGTTGAAAAAAATTTTTTATTTTCCAAATTCAATTATTTTGTTAAGACAAGCAGATAGTTCTTTGAATCATTTAAATCGGACGCTTAGTTTTCTCAAAAACTGCCATTTCTTATACATTTAGCACTCCGTACCTTCGAAACGGCTGGGCCTGCCTTTGCCAAAAACTAATAAACACTTCTCCCAATCATTACTAATTGAATGTTTTTTCGATCATTCAAATCGGATGCACCGTTCTCTCAAAAACTCGATTTACATTTTCTGCACTCTTTGCTTCTTATCTCCGTAACTGCTGGACCTGCCTTTGCCAAAAACTAATCAGCTCATATCCCTATCAATAGGAATCGAATGTTTTTTGAATCATTCAAATCGGTTGATCCGTGCGCCCAAAAACGTAACTGAAAATTTGTATCCATACATACATACACACACTCATCCATTTTTTCTGAGGTATGCCAAAATGTTCAGAAACCTTCAAAACGTCGAGAAATGTAAAAAATTTCAATTTCGATTTTTGGCCCATTACAATAACTTACCCTACGGGATTTTAATAAATACATATTTAATGACAGTTAGTTATGTAATATAACTGTGCCTAAAAAAATCAATTTCTAACTTATTATCACTTACCATGGCAACAGAAAGATATTAAGATTCACCAAGTTCCAATTTGACTTTAACCAAGTATATTGTAAAACCAAACCAATTATATCACAACAAATATACATATCAAACAAACAACTATCTGACTACGTTCAGTAAAACTCTGAGCTAAACCATCATTGTCGAAATGTGTTTTTTTTTTGCTGTTTTTTAAAAAATTGACACCTCGTTTATAATACCCCATAGGCGGGCTAAGATGAGATGGCCAGAGGAAACTAAGTCAAAAGTCCGATTTTTAATTTTAAAGGGATTTTACAAAATATGTATTATTCAAGCAATACAAAATATGTATTATTCAAGCAATACAAAATATGAATTTTATGTGTTCGTTTTTTACAGAGATAAAACTGTATATAACCTTGATCTGGTATTAAGTCAGAAATAATTATTAGCAGAGTTAAAATAACTATTTATTTACTTTATCTCTTATGAATTTCATTTAACCTGATTCACTATTTTTTATTATTTATACCTTTGCCACGGTAAAGATTTAGTTAGTCCTTTCTTTCTACTCCACCAACATGTAAGCTTACATAGATGTTATATAAAAGAAAACTGTTGTATCTAAATTAAAATTAACAATACATATTATAAAAAAATCAAAAAACGTATACTTAAAATTATATTAAAGCTTCGTAAATTAACCAAGAGTGCTCACGATAAAAAAAAATTAACAACGAAACAAAATGCTATCGTCATTTGCAAGAATCGAGGTAATAGCTGGTTATACATTTTTTTTCTTCTACTTTCAAATATTGTTGTTAAAAATTTTAAGCCAACAGCTTACTTTCACATTCTATCTCCATGATTGCGTATCATTGTTTTGTTGTTCATCTACAACCAACTGTCATAATCCGTAAAAACGCCTAACGACAATCCAATTTTTTATGCACCACTGATCCGATCCGGGCGACGTATTCCGGACTAGTTCGCAAAAGGCCTGGAATCGGCGTTTTGAATGCGTATATAGGAGGTTAGATGTTTTCATCTATCTCTACATCTTTTTTGTAGACTTTATTTAGATCATAAGGTTTCTAAATATTTTGTAAAAAAATTATCGCAACGCGTTTCGTGTTCGATATTATCGTTACTTGTAATTGACGCTACGAGCTACGAGCTATAATGAATGTAGAAGCTATATAAAGTGGTTTTGATACTTTAAGCAAAATATCTCTAGAATTATAAATTTTACAAAGATTTTTAAAATTATAAAGCAACTTATTTGAATATTTTAAATTAATTACTATATTTTAAAACCTAGTTTGATATTAGTAAGACATTAGAAATATAGAAAAAAACCTCTCCTTTTAGTTGCATTTTAATTGTATACAATACATTTTTATTATTTATTATTTTTAATAACAGATATGAAGAACACAATACCTATGGGAAAGGAGTCTAAATAAAAGTTTACAAAACGTTATGTAGAATATTGAATGAAATATATGTTTTTAAAAAGTGAAAAAAAAAATATAAATTATAAATTTTGTTTCAGAATTCGCTCAAAATTAGAAGATAGTACTAATATCTTAGTTAAAATGAATTGAGAATCAATTTGGAAACATGTTCAAACCTAGTTTGAATCAAATAAAAACCTAGTTGAAATAAAGTAAAAATCTAGTTTGAATCTATTAGTATCAGAAGATAGTTTAGTTATAATCATGTTATCATCAAGTTATAGTCAAATTATAACCTATTTACGATTGAATTAAAATTAAGTTGGTATATACAAAAATATAAACAAATTTGAAACACGACAGAATCTAATTAAAAACTAGTTACAATCTAGTTTGAATCCACTTAGAATTAGAAAATGTTAATAATGTTTTAGTAAGATTTTAGTTATAATCAATTTGAAATCGGTGAGAATTGAGTTAGATTCAAGTCAGATCAAATTATAATCATTGTATAAATAAAGTGTAATCAACTTTTTAGAATCGAGTGATCAAAATGGGTTCAACAATATTAATGAAAACATATACAAAAATAGCCCTTCTTTGCTAACTTCAAGAACAGCTTGTCCGATCGTCCCGTAAATTTAATCGAGGCTCCTCTTCTTCAAGTTCAATTTAAATGCTTTTGAAATTGTGAAGTCAGTTCAGCCGTTTTTTGAGAAAACGTGGGCAAAAATCGACATTTTGACTCGGGACATCACAAAAGCGATTTTTGACATAAACTGACGTGTAAAATATTATTTCAATGCACATTATGCGAAACTATAGGACAATATGAATCTAGACATGATTATGATAAAAGAGAGTGCGCGTAAGGTTCACACGCGATTGAAGTAATACTTATTTGCTACTGTACAAGAAAAAATAAATACATCATATAAAAATTTTGAATAATGTTTATTAGTAATATGGTAACACTTGCGCACACATTTATTAGTGTCAACCATTATACTCTTATATGATAAATTATAAATTATACATTTATAATAGCATAAAAATATATATAATATTCAAAAACAATAATCTAATTAAAGTCATACTTAAAATATGACATGATCAATTTGTCATTGTAATAAGCATTTAGAAATGAATCTTTATTAGAGAAATGGAGTAATTGCTGATTAATAAATTCTATAATATTCGTTTACACAGTGGATTATGTTAAACAACGCCAATATTGTTTTTCTTCTGATTCAAGCATTTTTTATTAAATCAAGATTTGTACTACGATGTAACTTTAAAATGTTTATTTAGCTACGCCGATTTTCTTGTTGATATCGGTACGCATACAACATTGATGCCGGTACGCATACAACGACCGATCTCTATTCACATACACGACGACTAATCACAATCGACCCGTATAGAATTGATCTCATCGAGAGCGGATGACGAACAGTTTGGGCGTAACTGACTACCGTTGCATTTGTACGGATTTACTTCCTAGTCGCGCCTAAAAAAGTTTTACTTCAAAGTAGTACATTCGGCATATATTCTTTGAATACTGCCTAATTTTTCCCCGAATTGCTAAATTAGCAACCCTTGCTGGCCGCACACAATGCTCAATATCCAAGCAGCCGGCGGTTCGAACAGCGAACGCGTACGCGTTCTAACAAATCTCTCAGGCGTAGCCCGTAGCCGCACGCATATCGAATCACATCACGCGTTCTGGTTTTGCCGAATACCCCATAGTGCGAAAATGGATTGGGCATGTAACACGCGATAATGCGAAGGTATTTTATTTCGATCCGCTTGAATATGTTTACGCATTTGTCAGCGGTAAATTTGCCGCTACATGTTGCGGCTACTTAATAAATAAAACGTGTATCATTGATTCATGAAAATCGGTTAAGAGACATAGTGTTCAGCCAATTTTGCGGTTTCAACGATGATACTGTGAATTTGTAACGCGTCATAATGAAAACACTTGATGAATTAAATGAAAACCGAACCAGGTTAACGGATAATTCATTAATGGAATTTGTTAATAGTAATTAGTTGTCCGCTTTGAAATTACATGGAACAATATCGTTTCAAATTTCAGTTATTTTTTGATTACTATAATTGTAAATAAATAAATTTTATTCTCATATATTTGCAAGCAAGTGTTTTAATTAACGTTAAAATATATACAAATATTTACCACCACTAGAAATTATTATCAATTGATGGGCGCGAAATAAATTAATTAGTGCAGTTATAACAACAATCAGTATAACAGTATAAATAATTAAATTCCAATTGATGAGCATTTATTTCTTCATTTTACATTACACATATTCATGCTTGTTTTTAATATTTTTAGGGGCACAACTAGTGTGAAATTTTCAAAAAATCGAATTTTTAATTTTTCGATAGGTTATACCGTTAAAAATAACTTACCAAAATTTTAAATCGATATCTTAAATAGTTTTTGAGTCACAGCCATTTAAAGCGTATATATATAGTATATAGTATAACGATCATTTAATCTTTAAACGCGTTTTTAAATTTGCGTTTAAATTTGCTGCAGCGATTACTCAAAAACAAATGATCCAAACACTATCACATTTTTTTACATGCTCTCCGTAAAATTAACTAGCGATTTTTTGATCGGATCAAAAATCGAATTTTGGCAGTCTAAAAACGACCAAAACTTTGGGTAAAATACGACTTTTTTTTAAAAAAAAACGCCGTCATTTTGTCAATTTTTTATTTTTTTTCTTTATCGTAGTTTTTTTTACAGACAATATTATCTAGTTTAACGAATTTTTTTTTTAATTTCATCCACGTAGATGGCCGGAATCACTGCAGCAGTGAAGGGCCTTTTTTTGTTGCGCCGTTAGAGATCGACGATAACTTGAAAAATATTTATTTTTTTTCGTCAAAAATTTTACTTATTCCTAAAATTTTGAAATGATTGATAGAGTAGTTTTTTTAATATAAACTCCCAATCACTTTTTTTAGGCGGTTACACTAGTTGTGCCCCTTATTATTATTTAGTAGGTAATATTCCCTACCTACCTACAGTTATTTATTATAGTTAATGACTTACCAATTTCGGCAATATATGCACGTGAAAGAACAAAATTTAGATCCCTATATATATATATATATATATATATATATATATATATATATATATATATTATGCATAAAGTAGGCCATCTAACACATACGTTTTGACAAAGTCCCATACAATAATTTTTTTCTGCGGTTCAGTCCGAAGGATCTAAAACTTGATTTCAAAGTTTTTAAGTATGCTCTCAAAACAAATAGCGTTGTTATGTGATATGAGAAATATCTTATATATTAAGGACATTATGTGCTACGGGTATACTCAAGTGGCCTATGGAAACATATTTGTTTTGATAAAACTTAAGTTTTTTGCGGTAGTTTTACGCCGTTATTTTATCGTCTGTGAAATATTTTTTGTATACAGACCGAGAAGGTAGATTGCATAAGTTAGGAAGGTTCGGATAATAGGACAATACAGCAAAAAAAGAATTGGAGAAGAATAAGCAAACGATTATTATAAAAAACGTCATGTAACACTTCAAACTCTACGATCAAATGTAAATCATGTAAAAATCCAATTAAGTAAAAATTTAAGTTAACGTTAAAATGCAACCGTTATTATACGTAGCACATGCTTGGGTTAATAATTTGATGCTGACAATAGAAATTTAGACATATATACTCGTATTAGATGATAATTTATCATCTAATACTCATACTGCATCATCAAAATTTAGAACATGGGACTTCTTTACCGAGTTTAAAGATAATTTCAAGATATAGTTAGTCTCTAATATATTGTTTATTTGTATATTTTTCAAACATAGGAAAAGACTGACAATTGCATAGACAGGCATAAAGCATTCAACTCTTTTATAAAAAAATTGAACCTGTACGTAACACGAGACTGTTATTTTAGTTAGTTCTGATGTTCAAATGCGAAGAACTTAAAATATATGATATGTTATTCAAAAAATAGATATAAGGCAAACATATTGCACCTGATATCATATAAATCCTCACTCAATATTTCTATATCTTATGCTCAAAATATCAGAGCTGTATGTTTCACACAGAATTCTTTTGACATTTGCAACCCATATCGATTGCCTTTTTTACCAATAATTGCAAACTTCGTACCCGCCGTACCTATGACGAATGTTACACTCGGAATCATGTAATACATAAATTCTCTAATCCTGGGTAAAACCGTAGCCAATTTTAAATTTGTGAGGCACATCTGTGAAATCGTACTAGCACTCCCAGATTCAATTGAAACGACTACGACGGGCAGAGGCAAAATGTTGAATTGGCTTTAGCTGCGAAATGTGTTTTTTATTTCTATCAAAATGACTTCATACGGAAAAAGCGAGCCAGGAATAGAACGAAAAATCACATAGTAAAAGCGTGCAGGAAAGAGATACTGTTCGTAGGATACATATGTATTAGAGGAATTTCGTAGGGAATGGACGCACGCAAAACAGCAGACAAGACACGAGTACGGAGAGAATAGGTCGGCTACGGCAAAGCGCGTTATGGACCATTGTGGATAGTAGGGGATTTTGAAATTGTTGAGTGTTTCGCTGAACACATGTAAATATTTTTGCTAATATAGGGAGCGAGAAATTTCAAATATGTAAATATTCTACATGAACGTGCGCAAATTTAAAACTAAATTAAAGCGGCATAAACACGAGCAAAATATAAACCAAAGTAAATTTGTTGATAAAAATCCTTTTACATATTTATTTAACCACTTTATGCTCATATTTTTTAAAAATTTACTGGCAAAAAATTATCATATTTTTTCATTATTGCAATATGTTTGGAAAGTTAATACCATGAGATAAACAATAGAAAAAAATTCTAGTATGGTTCAGTTTATAATAACAAATAAAGGAATAAAAAAAAAGGCACATACCCAAAAAACGCGTAGAATTTACCGTAATGAATAACGCGTTGAATTATATTTGGAGTATTGTAGTTATTGAAATTTTTGACATTAATATATACAGTATAATACAATATAAAATTTTATAAAACTGTTTTGGTGATCCGATCGTCCAACAAGTTGCAATAAGTTTAAAAACGAATTGAATTCTAATTTTGCGCAAACAATCTTAGTTCGGCCGTAAGCATTAAGTGGTTGAACAATTATAGGTTATTATACGAAATTTGCAGATGTTTTCAGAATATTAGAAATGCATTTTCCACTGTTCAAAATTTCGAAAGATATCGTTTGAAAATCGCCTTGATTAGTTTTTGGCAAAGATAGACCAGGCAGTATCTTTAGCCCTACGACAAATATTCAATTTAAAAAAATCACAAAAATTTTTAATATACATAAAAAACTAAAAAAACACAAAAATCTAGATTTTCACAAAAATATGACCTATACTTTTTAATTGTGAGTAAAAATTTCTAGATTCTCACTAGATTCGAAATTGATTCAGATTGAATTATTATTTAAAATTTCAACTCAATTTTTACCAAAATTTAACTAATAATTTTCGAATTCTTATGTGATTATAACTAGATTTTTATTTAATCTTGTCTAACTTGATTCTTATTTGATACTTACTTGATTTTAAATAGATTTTTGTTAAACTCTTTTCCAATCAAATTAAAGCCTTATTGGATTCTAAACAGGTTAGGTACATTTCTAATACATTCTTGCTAAATTCGCTCTTCATTTAATCAATGTACATACTAAATTATTACTAGAAATCTATGAATTCTTTTTCTCCCATAACTAAATTCTTACTTCTTGCTTCTTACTTCTTAATTCTTACTTCGCCACTAAGTAAATTCTATCTAATTTCTAACTGTCTTGTTAGTTCATTCTAACTAAATGCAGACCTAATTATCAATTGTAGTACCGATAGACGACAAGATCATTTGAATCATTATTATATCCATCAATATGTTATTAAAAAGCAATCGAGTAATGAAAACTAAATGAAGCGAAAGTCATTTAATTTAAAAATTTATTAATTTTTTTCTTAATTCAGTATTACGTGAACAAGATTTATGTTTGAATGGAAAAGGTTATATTAAAATAAAAAGATTCAGTAGAACGGTTTAAATTATTTTTAAATGTAAATGCGCTGATCTTTACTTTATACCTAATTACGGAATACTGCAAAGATTTTTAATTACGTTTGAAATAACGCTGAAAAATGGGTCGAAAGATATTAAAAGTAAAACTTTACATTGAAATTAATCCTAAGTTTTAACATAGATATTTGATCTTGTTCACTATTGTTTGATTATACAAACAATATTTGTAAATTGTACATCGTACTTTTTTATTAGATGTTAAACATTTGAAAAATTTGAATATTCAAAAAATATTTTGCGCAAATAAATTCTATATTTAAAAATCATGAAAAAGTTTAAATTAAAATAATTATTTAATTATTACTTTTAACTATGTTGCAACGTACATTATAGTAATTTCATTTAGTATTGACGTTTATCCGTTGTCAAATAAAATAAAATCTCAGTAAATTGCGCCTGCAGATACGTTGAAGGCAAAGTAATTGACTAAAAAGTAAAGTATGACGCAAAGTAGTGAAACTATTTTATTTAATGTACCAGGGTTTTAAAATCGTTACGAAATGCTGATATAAAACGTTAATTTTAACTATTTACCACAGCGTTTTTATACCCAGGCGAATACAGCGGTTAAATTTTACTAAAAGCATTGATGCATTTAAAATAATTATTCAACTATTTTTTGTTAGTGAAGGTATTTTTGATAAGGAATCAAAATATAAATAATACTTCGATGTCGTACCTAAACTTAAATAAAATACTTTTCAATTGGTTTGAACATGAATCGATTAATTATATAGAACCGAGTTACTATGCGCTAACAAAGTCAAGTTAGGTAATATAATAATTAATGCTGAAGTGAAAATCCGTTGAATTAGTCAAAAAGTCTCATCCAACACATACCCTGGTAGAACTTATAGAACTAATAGTAAAATATTTTTTTTTTATATTTATAAAAATATGGTTCAAGGTTACCCAATATTATGTACACTAACCCTGGTTTTCTATAAAACACCATCTTTCATTTACCAGATTGCAAGTCGTTTTTTCATCCTTGTTAATTATTTCAGACTATCCCAGTTGCTATTAGAAGAAAAGTCTTGGATTACTCGGAGAAATAAAGTTCTCCACTTAGGTCTATTCTCACGAATGATTTTATGCTTCACTTGCAATTTAAAACTTTATAATACAATAGAAAATGTAAATGAAGTGACGCAAATTCGGATTATTCCTTTCAATACTAGTAATGAACTACAAATTTTTAGGTTATATAAAAGGCAAAATTGATGGAAGAGAATAGAATTAACTTTGTTGAGGTGGAACTTATATGTACGAATAATTTTGATAGCAATATGATCGTGTCGTGTTAATCATTAATAAATTAGGTAATTAAAACAATAAATTTAACTTAAAGTATATTTTTATAATCAATAACGATTGTTGGCCTGACTTCCCAACATGTATCTATTGCCTTCTTTGTATTTACGTTTATTTCTAATTTCTGCTTTTCATAGAGAAATAGATATTCTACGATGATTTCATCATTCTCACATAAAACCATTCGTCAATCGTGTGCCATTCCATATCATCCTATTACAATCTCGAGTGACGAATAGAAGTCTGAATAAGTTCTGTCGCTCGATGTTATTTATATTATTCGCCTTATTCCAATTTTCATTCACTCTATAGACCGTGTATAAAACGGAACAACATTTTCATTAAGGCGGACGTGAAATGAAAAGCGTTTTACGTACTAATATAGAATTTCATGCTTTTAATTAAGACTGCGCGAACAATTGCCGGCAGAAAAGATGGTCTCACCTCGGGCTCCCGATTATTCCCTTTGTGTTGTTATTGTCGAGGGTACCAGTTCAAATAATAATTGCATTGATTTGAATTATACATCTTTTTTGTAATGGATTTCCTCAAACAGAGAACTTTATGCGAATAATTCAGATGCGGAACTTGGATGTGGACGAATTGATTTTTTCTCATCCGGATTTTCAAATGGATAGATACTTCATAACTATATCGGAAGCTAGATTTGTATTATGTTAGTGACTTCCCGCAGGGTAAGTTATAGTAATTGCATAAAAATCGGAAATGAAAATGTGTATATATATTTACCCTTCAAAAGTTTTTGAATATTTTGGAATACCTTACAAAAAATGGAAATATTTGTGTGTGTGTGTATGTACGCATACAATTTGTTGTGGACAATTTCAAGAACAAAAATCAACCGATTTTAATGATTCAAAAAATATTCGATTCCTATTGATGAGTCGGCGTGCTGATTAATTTTTCGGAGAACGGAGCGTTCGATCTAAATGATTTAAAAAACATTTTATTTGCATTGACAAAATTGGAAAGGCAGGTCTAGCAGTTTCGGCGATTCAATAATTTTTTTTTAAAAAAAGCCATTTGGCGGACAAAAATGATTAGACATATGCACATCAAATTATCAGATATTTTATAGGTATTTTAATAAAAACAAAATTTTGTTTACATTTCTATGGGTTTATACGTTACATTGCGGCGCCGCGCTCACGCGCTTCGATTTTGTGTTTTTACGCAGCTAACGTATCGCGATTGCTTTGATAAAAGATTCAAAATTTACAAAATATTACATTAACATTTTTCGAAAAGGTAAATTTATTCCCAATATTTTAAAATTCGCAAAATTCTATTTTTTTTCAAAGTCGTAAACAATTTTGAATCTTTTTTAAAAGTTTGAATTTTTGATACGAGAAGTTTCGTCAATTTACCACAATGCACGATGCCATACACTACTAGTTTAGATAGTCCTTGTGAACGTTTCTTAATCGAATTAATTCCAATCTTTCGAATAGAGTCATCTTGTGCAAATAAATAACTAATGCACTCTTCAGCATTTTTGCCTAACTCTTGACTTAGGCAATATTACGCACTATTTAATTTCATTCATGACTTGAATATATAATATGTATTAATGTATTATTTTTTTTAGCAAAATAACACTGCGATAGCATAATATTTTAATATTTAGTATATGTAATACTGATTTGTAATCTACTTACATGAAACAAGTGGAAAAGCTACGGCTAGCAAGAAAACTACTCAGTTTATAGAATGGTGAAGTACAATGAAGTTATTATTTTATGTTTTTATTATAGAGCATATCACTTTGGCATTTTATTTTAATTCGAATGCTGATGTGTACTTTATAATTACTATTTACCTATGGAATAATAAAAATAGTTTATATTACCTGAATAGCTTCTAACATTTGAATGTGAACTGTTATATTTTGCAAGTTGGAGTTTCACTTGTATTTACCATGCAGCAATTAGTAATTCTCTCTGAAAAACTTACTGAATAAAATAAGTAATAAAAAATATTACCAAAGAAAATAAAAGCTTCATAAAACTATGAACACCAGAAAAAACGTGTTAAATCTTATCGCGAAAGCTACATAAGAGCAACATAGGCGAGAACAAAAAAAAACTAAGCACAATTTTTCATGCAAAGAAACGCGATAATAGCGTGCGAGGTCGGTTGAGAGTTAAGAAGAATATATTATAAACTTATATAAAACTCTGTTCGGGTACTTAGATGATATCTGAACTTTTGGCAAAGATATCCGATGAATCATTTATAAGTTCTTTGGCCTATACATACACATACACGATGAGCTTTGAGCTTTTCAATGTTTGAGCTTTCGCGGAGGTTTGTTCTGACGAATGATGTTTGAGGTCTCTGTGGAAATCGCTCGTAAGATCTCATCCGTCATACACCTTCGAGATATGAAATACCACCAATGTGAGGAGAAAAAGTGGAAGTGTGAATATCATACACAATTTATGGTAATCTATAGAAGATATTAATAATTTTCGAAGCTTATGGATAATTAAACATGAACGACCAACGGCAATGATAGAATGTTTCATATAAATTTCTATATTTGTCATGCACTGATCTATTTTAAAATCGAGATAATGAAGAATTAACTCTTGTCTATGATAATAAAGTTATGAATAACTTTTACACTTTCGACTTAGATGCAGACCTAACAATTTCAGTTATTGATAAATCTACAAAGATGTACTTAATTATTATAACAATTTTAAGATTTTTGCTTGACATTGCTTGCCATTACCGCTAGAAATTCAATATTCTAAATTCTAATAAATATTAAAGCAAATCTTCCTGCAAAGTATCATGTTTCATCACTTAAGGTGACATTTCACCACATGTGGGAGAAATTTCCATGCTCTGAGATATATTGTGACTTCTGTAAGTGACAACGTAGAAATGCGGATACTCGGCGAATGCTCAAGTTCCAGTCACAAGATGTATTATATTTGTTTTATTACTTTGTCATAAACTTTGAATACATTAAGGGTGAGTAAGTTTTATTTATAATTTGCAAATTGATTCTTTGAAGGCGTAATATTTTCGACTCTTAGTATGAATTTAATTAATTATTATTTGCTGTTCTACGAATTTTGAACATTTTGAAACAAGTGGAAAAGCTTTTCTACGGTTAGCAAGAACACTACTCAGTTCATAAAATGGTGGAGGATAAATTGGAACTGGAAACAGGTCGTCCTGGAATATCAATCCGAAACGCGGTAATAATAATGATCATTATCACAAAAAATAACAAATATACTCATGTTCGAATATTGTGAGGTTTCAAGTAGAACCTAGAGCTTTAGTCAAATTGTGGACATTTTTTGATTATTCTATTTATGTTTATTATTATTGATCATTTAAACTCTAGAACTGTCACAAATAATGACAAGATTATCTCTTGTATTCAAGAATTAATCCTTTTTGTTAAAACATGTATTCAAAATGAAGTTACAAATGACACAAAAATAAATCATATGCTCAAAAATATAGATATATATTTGCTCATTGTATTTCCAACATAAAGCACATTATTGATGGCAACGTTAATTTAATTTTAATTCATAGAATTTTGTATAAAAAGTCAAAATGCTGAGATATTATTTCAACACAGTACTACATGAAAATTAAATTTTCTATACTAAATCTAGTTAACACTCCAACTTTAAGTTCCTACAAAAATAACTTTATTTATTTTTACTATTTCAAAATAACAATATTTATAAAAAAAAATATTTTAAATCCATGATTAACAAAATACAATTAAAAAACCTTCAAGATACTAGCAATTAAAATAAGTCTATTAAGCGTTATAAAAATTATATATAAACTTAATCTTATCATATAAAAAAAACTAGTGGTGTATGGCATCGTGTCTCTCAAAAACTGCTATTTTTTGCATATTTTGCTTTGAAACTTCCAAATGCCTGGACCTGCCATTGCCAAACACTAATCAGCACATCTCCCTATGAATAGGAATAAAACGTTTTTTGAACACATACGCACATACATCAATTTTTTCTAAGGTATGCCAAAATGATCAGAAACCTCTTAAATGTGAAGATATACAAAACTTTTCATCTTCGTTTTTTGGCCCATTACTAGAACATTTATGATAGTCTATATCAATTTATAAATATGTAGTAAAAATAATACTTTCAATAGACTATAGTTTTCCATGTGTCAACTATATCCATACGGTACGTTACGTTTTGACGTAGATTTATGTATGCGCAGTGCAAATAACGTTCCGTCTATTGAAGCATTCCTACTAACTGAAATGTGCTACGAACGTTATGGTAGCCGAGGCGAAGTACGAAAGAGCACTTATGTATGTCACCGGAATGACCATGGTTATTTGAACGAAGAAAATTATAGATAAATGGAAAATTCGATCATTTAATATAATACTATATAGTATTATATTATAAAGCTTCACTTGTTATTGATTACTGAAGATAATTTAAATGTCTTTTTGAATTAATTTCTTAGTTAACAAATAAACTTCGGGATTAAATAAGTCTTATAATAATTTGCTATAAATATTGTTCTGCAATATAACCCTACGACTAATATGGAAAATAAAATAACCCATCAAGCTAAAAGCAAAAAAAAGTGGATAACAACACAACAATGTTGCTATCAAATATACTAACGTGACACCGATTGATTTTTTGCTAAATAGGACACGGTTCTGCTATTAAATATTAAAACTATAATTTAAATGTAAAATTTTAGAAGCGTTTCTCAAAAGTGTGTATGGTTAAAGCTTATCACAAGCGCGATATTAGATTTTCGACATAAATTTTGATACAATAATAGGTACTTATTAATAAATTTTGTTTCTCTTCGTTTATTAAAGCTATGTCCATCAAGTAAAATGAATGCTGACTCTGCAAAGCGTCTTTGTGCGATACTCGACTCATGACACAGAACTCATGCGTCTTGAAAATTGAATATGCGATTGTTATGTGTTCATCAAGTGTTTGATAATCATCGTTTGCCCGTGATTTTTGTTTTTAGAAATATCAACATTGTCAAGAAAGCGACATCTTGAAATAAAAATAAAAACATTTGTAAAACAATAAAATTATGTAATCAAACAATTTTTAAATTGTATTTTGTTTGTATTTTTTTATTTTGATACACACATATACACATACACACACACACACACACATATATATATATATATATAGATATATATATATATATATATATATATATATATTTAATGACTCGAACAAGTATAGATCACGCATGAATACCACACGAAATTCTTTCACCTACACGAAATTTATTCCAATTATTTCTTATTTTTAGAGATAAACCAAATTACATAAATCATCATCCGATGCTTATTAAATTCGCCACAATAAATTCCATTTGCAAAAGGTAATGACATATCTCGAGTAAGATTGATTCCTATCATTAATCTATTAAGAAGGGCCAGTTCAGCAGTAAAGGGCGTGGAAAGATTACGCATGAGGTGAGATGAAAAAACAAAAGCACGAGATATATTTTCTTACGACAGAAGCACAGAAGGCGTGGGCAACTGTGGGTATATTAATCTGACGCAGCCATTTCGAGCATACGCGAACGTTCGAGATGGAACAAGAAAAACTAATATGTTTCGTTTTTTTCGCGGGAATCCCGGATGCGAATGATAACTTAATATTCTCGCATGCGAGATATTTTAGAATAAAAAATTGTGTTCGAACATAGTAAAATGCCACAAAGCAGAATATTGATAAGTAAAATTCGCGATTTATCTATATGAAATCGACTAGAATTTTGTGTGCTGAAAATAAATATTACTTCTTTAAAAAATGGAGATATACGTTCAAACGAAACCAGACATCAAACTAGTGGGATGTGTGGCATCGTGCCTTAAGGCAAATTGCTGGAACTTCCCGTACCGTAACGAAATGTTCGAGTAATACTGAATGTTTTCAAATAGTATATTATTAATATTGTAACATTGTCTCATATTTATAAGAATTATATAGACTGAATTGAAAAGTTGAAATTTTTTGTTTAAAGTATATTAGAACTACAGTCAGAATTAAAAATAAAATCTGAATGATTTTTGATATACAAAAAAAAAAAGGTGACACAAATTTTTTTTTCCAAAATCAATTATTTAGTTAAGACAAGCAGAAAATTCTTTGAATCATTTAAATCGGACGCTTAGTTTTTTCAAAAACTGCCATTTTTTGCATATTTAGCTCCGTATCTTCACAATGGCTCGGCCTGCCTTTGCCAAAAACTAATAAACACTTTTCCCAATCATTACTAATTGAATGTTTTTTAGATCATTCAAATCGGATGCCCCGTTCTCTCAAAAACTCGATTTCTATTTTCTACACTCTTTGCTCTTTATCTCCTTAACGGCTGGACCCGCCTTTGCCAAAAACTAATCAGCTCATCTCCCTATCAATAAAAATCGAATGATTTTTGAACCATTCAAATTGGTTGATCCGAGCGCCCGAAAACGTGACTGAAAAATTGTATTGTACACACACACACATCCCTTTTCTCTGAGGTATGTCAAAATGTTCAGAAACCTTCAAAACGTCGAGAAATGTAAAAATTTTCAATTTCGATTTTTGGCCCATTACAATAACTTACCCTACTGGAAGTTAACAAGATTTTTAATAACATTTATATTACATTATATTTGGCATGGTCCACTCTGATCCCAAAGTCGACATATAATATATAAAAGTCTATATGGGTCATTCTTTTACAAACCGGACACTTTTTAACCTTGACATTTTAGAATTGTCTGAAAATTTGTTTACAGATACTATTCATAAAATCATTTGACACGTATTTCAGGATTTTGCTGAAAAAATTTTTTGACGTTAATATTTACGATTGAAATATGGATTTTTTGGTCAATTTCTATGAACATCATCTGCGGTAAATTAATTATCTCCGGATGTGCTGATCCGATCAGTATTATTTTTTTTTTATTACACTCATATTGAAGTGAACTTAGTAATGATTAAAAAAATTTTTTTTGTTTTTGCAATTTTCTTAACAATAACAACCCTTAAATATTTACAAAGGTTTTACTCGGCCTTTACCCGAATTGAATCGATCCAAAAAAAAACATATATTTTCTTTTTTTCTCTGCAATAATTTTTTTTTTACAATTTGTTGGAGGTTTTGTTACATCGAAAGATATTAAATATTTTCAAGCGCGAGCCGCGCTTTTCACGTCGTGGACCTCAAAGACTTGTACTCATTTGTCACTTTCGAATAACAATCTTATTGTTTTTGGTTGAAAAATATTTTATAATTTCGCTTCTGGCGAAAAATGAACATCTAGTAGCGAAAAAAAAACATTAGGGGAGAGCGGAGCTTAAAAGTTCGTGGGTAAAAAGATCCACTGCCAATATCTCAAAACAAGTAAAGTTAGAAATTTTTTGACAACAATATTTGAATGTAGAGGAATATTAAGTTGGCTTCAACCCTTTCTGATATAATTTCTATAAAGCTTACATGTGGGTGGGGTAAACAGAGTCAACCACCCTTCATACTGGCCGGTAGGGTAAATAATAAGAAAATGGGTAAATAAAAAATTAAATTAAGT
>NW_020536999.1:33915334-33940361 GCF_003426905.1 Ctenocephalides felis | reverse complement strand
TTTTTCGGATAGTGTGTTTTGTTTAAATACTTTATTATTAGCGTTATTTAAAAGCTTATTGTTTTCTCTTTTAGTACTGCAAATATGGTTTAAAATCAAATTTGTGGAACACATTGAAAAATTGAAGAACCAGAACCAGTACACGCGCGCGTAACGCTAATAGTAGCCCGCATGGTCGGATGTGCGATGCGTTACGCGCGGGTGTACTGGTTCTGGTTTCTTCAATTTTTCAATGTGTTCCACAAATTTGATTTAAACCATATTTGCAGTACTAAAAGAGAAAACAATAAGCTTTTAAATAACGCTAATAATAAAGTAATTAAACAAAACACACTATCCGAAAACATCAATTGAAAAATTATTTTATCCTTTTAGCTAATAATAAAGGATTATTTAGCATATATTACTATACATTATGTGATTTAAGCCAATATGAGTAGAATCACGTAATTTTTTTTTCGATATCTTTTATGGTTACGCCAAAAATTGAGTTTGAAAAGGGGCCACTTTGGCATATTTTCAATGATATCTCGGCCATAAGGTGAGATACAAGTTGAAGTTTGGTATGACGGATGTTTTCAAAATGACCTTTAAATGGCGTATTAATTATTCAAATACAAGGGTATTAGTCAATTATGTATGGCAATGCGCCCACACCCTTGCGCGTCGTGACTATTATGTACTCGTCTGGCAGACCCTTGCAACCGTCAGAATGGGCTGGCTTTTTACATATGCTTTCTGAACAGTTAAAAGAAGACACCCTCAAAATTTGAGCCTTGTGCGAGCAAGTTATAAAAACAGTTTTTTTTTACATTTTCACTAATTGAAGGGATGATGACGCAACCGCGGAATGACTGCCAGAATGGTAGTTTCTTAATGGGCCGATAATAAAATATCATTAAAAAAATTTCTGGCTTTGTGGAAAACAGGTTAGTCAAATAGTTCACTGGCTCTTAGACTATTACCAGAATTGTATATATGACCACAACCAGCCGATATTATTATAATAATGTGTTGAATATTCATCCGTTGTCGGGCAGATGGAAACCGGAATAATTAAAATGATTAAAATAATTACAACGCGATCGGCACACATTCCGATCAGCCAAATACCGCTGCGCGAACGGCAATCAACACTTAATTGTTGCCGCGAAATAAAAACACTCCAATCACACTTAATACCGGCTATTGGGTTTAAATATTTGCAATATGCACTTTTGTGCATTTATCTTTCTCCGTCCTCCATTAGTTCGTCTCACGTACTTGCGAAGATAAATTATTTATCCATAGCACAAATTAGAGACTATTTCAAAAATTTACTATAAGTTATATATATATATATATATATATATATATATATATATTAAATTTTTTATATAATTTTGATGTTGAAATATGTGATATTCAGTTTTCAGGGCAATTCATCAATTAAAAAATTTGTATGACTTTAAAACATTTTTATTTTTTCCATACGTTTCGACACATAGTTTTGTGTCATCTTCAGTGGACTCTATTTTGAAGGTACAGATAAAATTATTAATTAAAACTAATATATAAGAAGTGATATGGTATGAACTTACATGTAATTGTAATAATCCTAATTATTTCCTAATTATAATTGTTCACAATGCACAATGAAACCAATTCTTGTCACTTTAAATGTAAATTAAATGAATAATTTGATTTACTAGAACATGAAGATGACACAAAACTATGTGTCGAAACGTATGGAAAAAATAAAAATGTTTTAAAGTCATACAAATTTTTTAATTGATGTATTGCCCTGAAAACTGAATATCATATATATATATGTATATATATATCATCTATTTATATTTTAATCTCACACTTGAATTATTCAATTTTATTTAAAAAATTAAAGACTAGGTAGAAGATTTACAACAAATCACATACTAATTTTCAAGAAAAACAAGTAAAGTAATATTTTTTTAATTAGCAATATCTTCTCTTTCAAAAAATCTACATACAATTATATCTTCAAGTCTCTTTTCCTTATACCATTCAGTATTTAGGACCCGAAAAGTCGATGGTTAAAATATACCTTATTATGTACTATTATGTAACTACTTTGTTTTACTAGCATATAATTCAATAAGGTCCTAAAGTGTACAAATATATAGAGAAAGTAATATAATTTTTACTTTAAATAAAATTTGAATTTGAATTATCATCAACAAATTTTGTTTTGACAATTTTATTTATGCGCGTTATTTATTTTGAAACGGCACATAATAACATCATTAATATACACTTTCATGGTATCCAAAGTATGCTAAGTACTGTTTTCTTCTATATTTAAATCATCAAAATGATATATATGCATATTGAGTATTCTGTTTCGTTTCAGTTCAGAGAATTTTATGTTAATAAAATAGCAATAAGAATAGCTTTGTAAATTATGTACATCCATACGTATGTATTTTGAATATATTTACTCTCTATGCCCGGTTTAATATACATATTCTTTGAATTATACATGTAATATAATATCCCGGGGTAATGCATATGTATGCCTTTACCAATGTCTAATGTATATGTGTATCTTTGCTGGCATGCTAAGCAAAATTTTTAATAAAAGAAGTTTTAATTATAATTAGTAACAGTTGCTCAATAAGGAATTAACATTTTTCATATTCAAATGCGCTCTGCCATTATACTGCTCGAACAAAAGAATTCTGATATACTCGTATGTATATATTCTCAACGAGGTTTTTTTAATTTTAAACTAAACAGAAATTTGTTTTGCCCACTATTTGTGAGATTCGTAACTTTCCAAATCATGTGAAACGATTTTGTTTTCTTCAATTTCCTGTTTACTAATCGAAGAATGTTGAACTTTTATTGATGGCATGTTTAGTAATATCGATAGTCACGAAATAGATTGACTTTTATTATTTAATTATCTCAAATTATATTAATTTATTATTATTGAATTGAATTGACGTAAAGTAAATAATTGATGTAAACTAAAAATGTAGTTTTTTAATATAATCATTCACAAGTTAATTCCACTGGTGTACTTGATAGTGTATATTCGATAAAATAAAATTACCATCTTATTTTGCGTTAATTATTTATTTTTATATTAACATCACATGACTTGTATACATATGGCACCAGTTATTTCGCATTATTATCAGAAGACTATAAAAATATTAGCATTTTGCGCTCGCTCCCATATTGCAGCTATCTCTCTGCGTGTACATTACAAAAGTTAAGTGCTCAAATTCAATACAGGTATTTATAGAATTATCAAAAGATACCAATGAGAGACTATGTGTGTTTCGTGGCTGAAAATTATTCAGATAACTCGATATCCGATATATCGAAATTCATTGGCGTACGAATGCCAATCAATAGCAAGGCTAAACACACAAAAAATACAATTGAATGATAAATTTGGGGTATTGCAACATGCAGCATTAAAATATTTTGAACAGTTAAAAGAAAGCAAAAGATTAGCATTATATTGTTATGCTTCCTTATATATTTGTTAAATTATATTAAATCTAGAAATATTATTCCAGAAAGATAATTTGTTTAAAACCGTCTCTACATAAAGCTTCATCTACTTGCATATTATTGAGCATCTTCTAATCATATATCGTAAATGTAAGAAAATTATTAAAATTAAATATAATTGAATAATACGATTTAATAGCACATTTCAAGAATATTATGTGGCTTATCTAATTGTGAGATTTTAATTGCTAGAATTAAACGATTATTTTTAGAAGGTTTTGCTTCTTTAAATGTTATTATTTTACTTCATTTTATTCTTGTCTTCTAAATAGAGTACATTATGTGTCATTATAAACCGTTGGCAGGCAAATTCTTTCAATAATCTGATTTATGAATAATATTTATATCTAGAGTTTGCAAGGAAAATCGATCCTTATCTTTTAGCAATACACTATATATGTAAATCGTCGAAACATATAAATATATTCCTGTCTGACTGCCTATGCCTACCGTAGAGCGGAACCCGCATCTATCTGTATATATAGATAGATCGAGTCGCGAACCTGGGCCATAATAGGAGACTTAGTGGGAATAAATGGCATGATACACCAGAAAATATTTTTTTTTTTAATTTGACATTTTTGTGGTGTTTATATATGCAACTAGTTAACAATATACAACTAGATATAATTGAATATTCGAGCTTTGGTTTTGATGGAAATTCATTGTACGGTGTGAAAGCAATATTGGTTCGAAGGGCATCATAAGAAATATAAGAAATTTAGTTACATGTTGAAATGTGGGCATCTTGTTTATATTATTATCCTGTATAGGATAGGGCGGAGCACAAAGGTCCTATTTGATTTTTCACAAATAACACATATCAAACAAACTACTATCTGACTATGTTTAGTAAAAGTCTGATCTAATTCACCATTGTTGAAATGTGTTTTATTTGCTGTTTCAACAATTTGTCACCTGGTCTTTGTTATCCCCACAGGCGGGGTAAAATGGGACGGCCAGGGAACAAACTGATCCAATATCTTATTTTTAATTTTAAAGGGATTTTACGAAATAATAGATATATTATTCGACCAATGCAAAATATAAATTACATGAGTACATTTTCACAGAGATAACACTGTATATAACCTTGAACAGCAGAGTTGGAATAACTATTTATTTATAAATATATCTCTTATAAAATTGCCTTTTTAACTTAATTTATTTTATAAATTACTATTTTTTATTCTTTACACCTTTTCTAGGGTAAAAGTTCAGTTAGTCTTTTTTGCCCCAACCACGTGTAAGCTTTAATGTAATACATAACAATTAAATCGAAATTTTTACTCGTTGGCTTTGGCTTGAACAGAAATTGAGTGTCTAGTTTGTAATTATTATGGATGATCACAAAAGTTTTATGAGTGGGTGTGTACGATTAGACTATGAGCTTGTTAGATATACATAATGTTATACCTGTATCTTTTTTGAAAGTTACAATCAAATGAATTTTAAAATACCATATAGCGCTTTGTCTATGGATCCGTAGTGCTGGCGGCGTAACCCATACAACTTTGTCATCGTCAAATGCATTCGATACATCATAAAGCAATAACTTGTGCCATACATCATGCGATATGCGAAACCCGAATGCTAGAGCAACCCGATATATCCTACATTGCGTGCACGGTCCAGTGGCGCCCGCTTCGGAATCGATAATACACAATTTAATTTATTTATGTGCATACTCAGATCGAGACAGGCAAACTTTTATCAAAGAATATATTTGATACTTCAGTTTTTAAATCCAATTATAATTAACAACTAATTTGACTCACTTCAATATTTAGGCGAGGTAACGATGTTCTGACTAAAGAACACTAGGGTAAGGCGCAGCTAGTTGAGCATAGGGGCAAGTTGAGCTATCGAAATATCTCGAAAACTATTCACCGTCCTTTGAGGTATTATATAACGGAAAGATAGAGGTTTGGGAGAAATAAACATCCCGCGATCGCTAGTGGCCGCTGGACAAATGAGTGAGGCTCACGGGCGTTTTGTTTATTTTGAGACCAAAAAGTAAAAAAGTAATTCATCACGAGTTTTCGTCTGGTTTAGTCAAATGTTATTTATTTTTAATCAGGTAAATGTTGCTAAACTTGTTCTGTCACTAAGACAATTACCATTAACTTCCAGAAATTAATTATTATTTTTAAGATTTAAGCTAAGTCTATGAGTAATAATATAAAGAAATAATGATTTTAAAGAAAAATATTGAATATAATGGTAAAATAATTCCTAAGATACGATATTGTTTTGTTGATTCTACTTTTGGTTAATTATTCAAAGAAAATTACTATAAGTTTTGTTTTCTCTGTCAATAAAGACTATAAATATAGAACTGGTTAGTAAAAACTTATTTTATATACTTTCTTAGTGCTCAACTTGCCCCACCTATGGGGTACATTGAGCATACTTGACTTTTTGAATTTAAACAGCTGTAGCTTTAAAATTTTACTTATTGCCAAAAAATAGTATTTACACTTTTGTTAAGCGATAAACAACAAATCCATTAAGCCGTATAGCAATTTATTGAGACTTTTCATTGAGGAGCTACATCCGTTTAAGTAAAAAGTTGCTCAACTAGCCCCGCCCTACCATACTAACATTTCAAGAGCAAGTACATTATCAATTAATATTGATGAAATTAAAATTACGTTTTTTCGTAATCAATCGTCTGCTTCGACTAATATTTTTTACCAGATACTACTTGATTAGAGGGAGTTTATATCTAAATTTAATGAAAATTAGCTTAATAATAACGCAGGGTATAAATTAAACTCAAATTATATTGAATTCAATTAATTTTATTTCATTTTTATCATAACATTTTTACCTCAGAATACATAATTAAGCTTTTTTAAATTTAAATTTAGTATAATTAAATTAACGTTCAAAAGTAAGAGTGATTCTTGCGTTTTAAAGAAATCATTCTCTACGTGACTTCACTTCGAAACAACTTAAACTAATAAAATTAATTATTGATTATACTCAACATTTTAACAGACAATATATTAAACGGGTTACTGAAAAGAATAACACTATCAAGTCTTTAATATGTCTAGTGTCTAGTTTGTCGTTATTCATTTTTATTCATGATTTTTATTCGGGCGCATTGAAGATATCAGGAGGTCAAAAATCGGTGCAAGACGAAAAAAGATATAAATCATTCTCCAAATCAGTTGATGATCTTAGATATTGCGGCATTTTTAATATTTTCATTAATTATTATTTATCATATTACACCCACCGACACACACATACATATATAGTATGTGTTTTTGGGTGTCCTATAATAAATAAAATCTAGTATTTCAGCCATTCATTCCACCAATGGTTTCGCATGGATATTTGATAGCACCAATACGATTGTAATGTGACTTGAATATCTGGAAAGAAATACACTTTATATAAATAGTAGTAACTCAATGTTTTGTATGAAAACACTTTGTTTCAAGTGCCAATAAAATATGTAGATCGATATTGCTCTGTACGATGATAAAAAATTTAACAGGGTTGAACTAAAGAAATTGACAGAATTTCTGGATGCTCAACATTTTCAACAAACATTGAATCTTCCATACATTTTTTTATTTGTATTATATTGCTGCCTCTAAATTTAATTAAATTTTAGTAGTTTTTGTTTTCTTCTAAATAAAGTTTCATTTGGAGGTGTATTATCTACCTATTTATTGCAGCAAAATACAAATGTGAATCATATTCTTGCAACGCATTTCCTAGCATTTTGATTAATGTTCTTACCTAATAACTTAACAAACAAATGGAATTAATTGTAATTCTATGCATCAGTGTTATGTATTGATACTAATCGTATGCAAGGTTTCAAACGTTTTTACACTTCGATAGACCTACACGTACGTCGTTCTCTCATAGGTGTGTTTTCAGTTGCAAAACATAAATGGGCTTATCTATTAATAATTTATCTTAGTTGTTTGTGATTCATGTTTTTGAACAATTGAAATCACAGAGCCGTTAGTAATAATCAAAGCGTTGTGTTAGTTGGCTTTAATGTTCGAAAAACGCAAAATTTTGCGTAGTACGAACGTGTAAGAAGCTGTGGGATGCAGTTTCTTTCAAGATTATTATTTGAGTTGTGGGATACTGAAAGTTAAAAATATTTATTAAAATTTAAGTTTTTTTTGTAATATTCACAATAATTGCATCTTTGCTATACCAAATTTATGGCTAAAAATCATTTGATATCAACATAAATTATTTGCCTGTATAAATTTACTATATACTTCTAGAATTATATTTTGTTAGATTTACACTGAAGTGTAATTGTTTGGCCCTTTTTACCAAGATTTCAGAAGGTAAAATAAGATAAAAATCTATGGAATTTACAATTGTGTTAATTTAAATTTTGGGTGATAATTAACTACAAGAGTCATTTATGTTGTTGTTATAACTCTTTGGCGGAATGCGTTCTAAAAGTTCTAAGCCATAATTAAATCGTAGAAGGGCAGTCAAGGGATAATGATTTTAGCAGGTATAAATTTTTTCTGCCTCTCAAAATCATGTTGAATTGTATTTATTCAAAATGCAACAGGTGTCTGAAATATTTATGACACCATTCGGTTATAAAATTTTTAGTTTGGTGTTTTCGGACAATTAAACAAAGGTTTATTTTGTATTTTAATTGAATTTTTTATAACCTGTAGATAATAATAATATCAATATTTTCTTGAGATAAACTACCTATATAATAAATTCTATGCAATATTATCATTTTTCTGATCCTTACTGTTTCTCTATATTTCCAATTAGAAATATCTCAATAATTCTCACAATATTACTAATTTTACAAATTTCCCAATTAAATTATAATAAATATTTTTTGCGTGTGTGTTTCGTCTTTTAGCATAAGTAATATAGGTGCAATCAAAGCTTTCTCGTCGTGGGAAGGCATTACGTTTATTGCCGTATCCTATAAGTCTTATTAGTGAATGCGCGAATGAGTAATTCTTTAGCCGTGCACCCCTTTTATGGCGCAAGCAAGCACCATGCCGAGAACAATGTTTATTGCAACAAAATATATTTGTCTGCAAGCTATCTCAGAGGTTGTCAAATATAATGCATTTTCCATAAAACCATCTCTACATAATAATAATAATATAAAGCTAGATGAAATGTTATTTCCAAGACTGTTTGTTATAATAAATTGATTATTTTGTTAATATTTATTTTATAATACATATTTATTATAAATTATATTTTAATACTAAATACCATTTTATGTGTATATTATAAATGCTACATATCAATAATTTTGTTATCATTTTATAAGAATTCCGCTCAATGACTTCTTACGCATTGTAGCTAAATTCCAAAGAATTCTTGTGTAATAAGTAAACTATGATAATATAAAATCTGTACTATTTAGTTTATTCAAATAATATGTAAATTTCTTGTTTCAAGTGAAACAATCTACATTTTCATATCGATCTACCAACGCATTTTCAGTAAAGTTGAGCGATTGACATGTCACGCTGTATCAATTATTCCGTTTGCATTAAAATGCTGAACGTTAATACTTTAATTCATGAATTTTAGATTGTGTAAAAAATAAAATTTTGTGTGACATTTATGCCGGATATAGCAAAATATTGACATAATGACGTATTAATAATAATGATGTATTAATAATATATTAGCGCGCATTTTATGAATAACTCATCGCGATGCAGGCAAATGAATATTTTACAAATCGTCTGAAATTGAAATAATTTATAATTTTAATAAAGCATGGGATGATGCGCTGTGCGAAATGAATAAAGTAAATTTATAGAACAGTTTTATTTGGTTTCTAATCTTTGGAAAGAATATTCAAAATATCGATATTATTTGACAAGTAAACACAAACTTTAAGGGGCACAACTAGTGTGAAATTTTCAAAAAACCGAATTTTCAATTTTTCCATATTTTGATAGGTTATACCTTTAAAAATAATATACCAAAGTTTCAAACATCGATATCTTAAATAGTTTTTGAGTTACAGCCATTTAAAGTGTATATCTATAGTATATAGTATAACGATCATTTAATCTTTAAACGCGTTTTTCTCGAAACAGCATTTTCCGAATTTGCTGCAGCGATTACTCAAAAACAAATGATCCGATCACTATCAATTTTTTTACATATTTCATATATAGTTCTCCATAAAATGAACTATCGATTTTTTGATCGGATCAAAAATCGAATTATGGCAGTCCAAAAACGACCAAAATTTTGGGTAAAATTCGACTTTTTTTTAAAAAAAACGCCGTTATTTTGTCAATTTTTTATTTTTTTTTCTTTATCGTAGTTCATTTTACAAACAATATTATCTAGTTTAACGAAAAAAATTTTTTGGAAATTTCATCCACGTAGAAGGCCGGAATCACTGCAGCAGTGAAGGGCCTTTTTTTTGACGCGCCGTTGGAGATTGACGATAACTTAAAAAATATTTAATTTTTTTCTTCAAAAATTTTACTATGTATTCTTAAAACATGTATAAATATATGCTTAAAATTTTGAAATGATTGATAAAGTAGTTTTTTTAATATAAATTTCCAAAAATCACCATTTTTTTAGGCGGTTACACTAGTTGTGCCCCTTAAAGAGTTTATTTTTCAAACATCTTTTAGAACTGTGCGTTATTTTACAGTTGAGATTCAGAGGCAATTTGAGCTTACCAGTTTATTTTTATTTCTTTAAAACCCAAATATACTTGTTAACTTTTTCTAGAGATAACATGTCTATTTGTAAATCGTAAAGAGAAATATTTTGATCATTGACAATTCTTCGGCCAATGCGTGACTTAACTACTTATACTGATAAGTACTATCAACTCTTGAAATAAAATTAAGATACAACCCTTATTTTCGATATACCCTTACATAGATATCGCCAAATGGGCGGACGGACTGGCAGTATGCGGGGAGAATAGGACAGAGGTGCCGCTGCGTCATATTCGTGTTTTATTTATTCGCTTTTTTCACTTCGCCATCCTTTCGCGTGCGACTACTCTGTGGCACCCCGGATATAGATTTTCAATTACCGAGCCGCAACCGGCCAACGGCAAGCGGCAAGCGGCACGTAGAGAGAGTTTGGCACTTTCCGCGGGGTAGGTACGCGTGTTCTACAATTTCCACGATCGGTCCGATAAAATTTTGCAATTGATGGCCTGGTGACATAACTTGTGTCGAGTGACATGTCATTTTATAACAACGTGTTTTGTGTAAAAAAGCCATGCAAATTGTAAAAGTTCCTAGGCACACTCTTAAAGATCAATCCGTAGTTTATTCTTTGAAGGAAATTAATATAAAGGATCTAATTGTTTTAAATAATTTTAATATACGTGTATAATTTTTATAGTAGGATTAATAAATTAAACTCTACTGCTTGAGGATCGTTCAAGTATTACGTAAGCAGATTTATTTCAATTATTTACCCCCCCATCCCCCTTGTCAGCAAAAGTAAGCAAAGCTCTTACCCCCTACCCCCCATGCTTATGTAAACATTTTGCAAACAATGTATTGTTTTTTTAAATATTGTAATTATTAGGTTATAATTATAATTTTAAAAATAAGAAAATAGATTTAGGATGTAGAGATTTTACTGATATGGTACTCAATATAGAGTAACAAAATTATTATAATCTTACGAACATAACAAACTTATTTTAATTTTTTGGTACTGGCAAAGACAATGTAACGTTGCCATTCGGTAAAAAAATAAAAAATACTACCTATGACGTAATCATCATCCAGACTCCTCTGCCCCCCATGTCAACCTAAAATAAGCAAATCAACAACCCCCCGCCCCCTTAAGTGCTTACGTAATACTTGAACGGCCCTTTGTATGAAAATCATTTTACCACTAAATTAAAAATTTAAATTTCATTCATGTCATTTTTTATAAACATCAAAAACGTATGTTATTAAATTGCTTCAAAAGCTCCTAAATATTTATTCACTTTTGAACTGAAATAATTATCCAAATATTAAATTCGATAATTGCTTGCACATTTAACACGGCTTAGGATAGCATTGAAGATAATGTTTCAAACATTATACATTAAAAATATCTTGTTATTATTTTTAAAAACTCCTTGTGTTATGAGAAATTATTTGTTATATTAATTAAAATACGTATATATTATTTGTGCTAAAATATTTTTGGCTTAAGTTATTTATTGATTAACTAAGGATGATAATTATATTGATATTTAATTTATATAAGATATTGCTCTTATATTAATGTAGTTGTCTGAATAATTTATTAACTAGTGCTAATGTTTCATTTGTTAAATGGTCCACATTATGGTGTTTTCCATATTTATTTATTTTTTGTATAATTGGCCTGGTACCATTCAAAAATCTTAAGGTCAATCGGTTTTCATCATGTTTAGTTCTTGGCAATATTGTAACACCTTTATACTAGCGTTTAATCCTATATTAAAATCATCTTTTTATTATTTTTAAAATACATGAATACTTTGTATTGAAATTGAATCAAAATACATTTGATTGTGTTAATACACTTGTAAAATCCAGATTCAATTTTATACTACACTACAAATTATCTATAAATTTATTCAATCACAATCTCACTGCAAATAAAATGCTTGCCCATAAAGGTAAGGAAATCAGGCCCCACCATTTGCCAGATATTTAATATTTAACCTGAAACTCTTCGGTGCAACCCATACGTTGGTTCATCCTCAATACTTAATAATCTCCCTGAACGATACCGCCTTGCGCCCTTGCCTTCGCGGTGGTGGCAGAAAAGCGACGCTCGGCAAGGTCCCCGAAAGCTCACTCACACCTGTCAGCTCATCAATACTAAGTTGGCTTCGAACATTCATAGTGGAATAGGACAATGGTATCAAACGTGAAGAAGTTATAGCAATTATGATTAGGGGCCGTTCAAGTATTACGTAAGCACTATAAGGGGGCGGGGGGTTTGTTGATTTGCTTATTTTGGGTTGACATGGGGGACAGGGGAGTCTGGATGATGATTACGTCATAGGTAGTATTTTTATTTTTTTACATTAATTGCAAAATGTTTACGTAAGCATGGTAGGGGGTAAGAGTTTGCTTACTTTTGCTGACAAGGGGGTTGGGGGGTAAATAATTGTAATAAATCTGCTTACGTAATACTTGAACGATCCCTTATTTAATAGTTAGGTTTATAGATTTATAATTACAAGTACTTCAAGAATTTAGTATAAATTGTGTATTAATTGATTTTTTTTAAATGTAAAGTTTGCAGCAATATATAATCGAAATTTTTAAAAAAAGAGCAGGTTATACATTACAGTTCAACTATTTTACCAATAAAATAAATATTATATCCTAGGTTTTTAATTTTTTGCGATATTATGTTAAATATATCCGCGTGAAATTTTGACGAATTGTCGCACGGAATTAGAAACTCTATAGTTAATTTATGGCTGAGATAAATGGTTAAACTCCATCAGCATTTCTCATAATTATATTTGTATTATAACTTTTTTACAAAAAGTATCTATCTGCCGAATTTTTGTTCATCTAGTATGCCAGTTCAAAGGCCTGTAAAGCACTTGCTGCTTCCCGATGCCGGCTCACGTTTCTTCCCAATGCTCACGCACGCAACTACCCGATACATGCAAAGTTCCGTCTTCTTCGTTCCAACTAAACACCTCATATTGGTGCTTTCTCGCTCTACGCACATTACTCGGTCACTCATACTACACCGGCAGTCCTCGCGCACTTTGGAAAATAGAGATGTGAAAATGGAAAATTAACTAGCTGTAAGTGGAATTCTGTCTTAAGGCAATTAGGGCATCGTGCCTTAAGGCAAATTGCTGGAACTTCCCGTATCAAAAATTATTATTTTTTTAAAAACGATTAACATTTTTGAAAAAAATTTACTCCGAAAAAATAAGATTTTTGAGAAACTATAAATTGGACAAAAAATTAGTTTTATTTGAAACTTTATTTTAACATATTGTGGAAGATCTGAACTTTTTTTTCAAAGCAATCGTACTGCTTTAACTGCATAAGGACAAAATATAAAGCGCGTAAGCGCCGCGTCGCTGTCTAACGCATAAGCATTGGTACGGAACCCATAGGAATGTTAACAAAATGTATACTTATTGTTAAAATCTCTATAAAATATCTGATAATTTGATGTGCATATGTCTAATGATCATTTTTGACCGCCAAATGGCTCATTTTTTTACTTTTTCCTCTATATCTCCGAAACCGCTGGACCTACCTTCATGAAAATTGTATCGATTCTTCATCTTGTCAATACAAATAAAATGTGTTTTGAATTATTCAAATCGGACGCTCCGTTCTCTTAAAAATGGAGGTACCGTTTTTGGCACATTTTGCCCCGTATCTTCGGAAGGGCTAGACCTGCCCTCGCCAAAAACTAATCAGCACGTCTCCTTATCAATACAAATCGAATTTTTTTTTAATTATTGAAATCGGTTGATGCGTGTTCCCGAAATCGTCGACGAAAATTTGTATCCGCACATACATACACACACGTACATACATACACACACACATACACACACACACACATACACACACACATACATCCATTTTTTCTAAGGTATGCCAAAATGTTCAGAAACCTTTGAAACGTAAAGATATATAAAAGTTTTCATTTTCGATTTTTTTGCGATTACTATAACTTGCCCTACGGGAAGTTAATAAAGTATCGGCAATATAAAATAGTTTGGTATGGCAAACACGCCATGCCAAACTATAGCCTGGTCGACCCATAACTGAAATAGGAACACCACTATTATTAAAAAGATGTCTTTGATTTCTTTTTGAGATTTCTCTGCATTTAAACAATGGTTTGTAATTCTTTTATTAAAAACAGTTATTGCTCTTAACCATTAACGCAATTATTGATATGTGATTTTTTTAATAGTTAATTTGTTTTACTCTTTTATCAAAATTATTAGAACATCGTATATTTTTGCTATTTATATTATTTTCTGTGGCCATAACAGACAAAATATCCGCGGGTAGAATTCTATATATAAAATGTAATGTAATTTGCATGATATATAATGAAATATATATAAACTTGAAGCTATAAATAAAATATTATTTAAAAATTTTTACTTCAGGGATCGTTCAAGTATTACGTGAGCAGATTTATTACAATTAATTACCCCCCCCCATCCCCCTTGTCACCAAAAGTAAGCAAAGTATTGCAAAACATTTTGCAATTAATGTAAAAAAATTAAAATACTACCTATGACGTAATCATCATCCAGACTCTGCTGCCCCCCATGTCAACCCAAAATAAGCAAATCAACAACCCACGGCCCCCTATAGTGCTTACGTAATACTTGAACGGCCCCTCAGGACAAGTATATAATTGTAAAAAATATTTAATGAAATTAGCCTGTGCAATTATGCAATTAATTGAAAAATGAATAACATTTTCATAAAATTTCGGCATTGAATTTAATATCTAACATTAAACGAAAACTAAAAACTAAAAACACAAAAAGGCTTTTTAAGGTAAATACTAAAAGCCTTTTAGAAAACTTTGCTTCTCCTCGATTTTTCTATCTCTATTTTGCGCATCAAATTGATACTTTGCAAACTTCGATATACGGTATCTCTATATCGGCAGACGCTCCACACACCTTCCGCAGCGTTGCGGCGCACTCCGCACACACATAGAAACACTTGCACCTACTTTGACATACGTCACATACAGGAGAGAGTGTTCAGTGTTGTTCCTGTATGTCGTGTATCGATCCCTCTGACCCGGTCGCTCGGAACTCGGAATCGCACTCACACACCTACTAAGCAGTCCGGTGCAGACCGCATAAGAACAGGGCTGAGTGGATATGCATTGTTAATAGGCGACAGTATTAATTCATATACTACCAAAACCTGTGAATTTCTATTAAGAAATTTGTATTTTTAACCCTTTCGCTAAGAGTGTCGACCATGGACGACATCCACTCAACTACCTGTATAAATGTCATGGGACACCAGGCACTGAGTTAAACTATTGGTAATTCTAATGTTTATTGTAATTTCCAGATTATTAGAAACGCAACTTTTATTTTTTCAAGACATTTTTATTGATAATGATAGAAGGATCTTAAATTAAGACGTTTTGCAAGCATTTCGGTTCCTGTTCGCTCAATAGAGCGACACTTCTGCGGAAAACCCTCTCGTAGCGAAAGGGATAATCATTACTATTAATTTGATAAATATGTAAATGGCAAAAAATTTTGATGTATACGTATTGTATCTTGTCGCGAAAAGCATTCAATATTCTTAGATGCTTTTATGACATCTAAAAATTATATATATAATTTCTCTACATAGATTAATAACTGAACAATATTTAGATATATACAATAATTTTACATAATAAATACATAATATATGAATATTTAAATTTATCTTCTCTATATCCTTAAATGTCATGTACCATCTTTATGAATATTTGCATGCATTTTTCCACCAATACTTAAAACGGTCAACCACATTTATTCGTTCTGTTTATTCGACATTTTATTTAAATCTATAATGATTAAATTTGCTAGGTTCACAATTTGTGTTATTTTACTTCAAAATATCAAACTTCTCAACCCTGGAACATCTTACAAGCATTTCGGTGGGACATGGTACTTATGAATGATCAAAATCCGCGCCCCTCTCACACTTCCTACCTTGCTCATAGCGTATTACACACATGTGATTCTCGTACTAATAGCGGCGTGCGAAAGGAACGGGGCTAGGCAGACGCGTGAGACGTATGACTGCGAACCAGGCCGATTGAACACGAGCGAACCTTTGTGCTTCGAATAGTAGAAGGAGAGAATAACAAGAGAGCAGTGCAATAGCTCGGCATAGTACGTGATCGCTATAGAAGATGAGAACAGGCTTCCAAAAGATTTTTACGTTTTTTAATTCAAATATTTTATATTTGGAGGTAGAGAATGTTAAGAACAGTAATAATTTTGAGGCATTGTACTTTATTCTGTAGAAAAAAAAACTAGCTGTAAGTGGAATTCTGTCTTAAGGCAATTAAGGCATCGTGCCTTAAGGCAAATTGCTGGAACTTCCCGTACCAAAAATTATAATTTTTTTAAAAACAATTAACATTTTTGAAAAACTTTTACTTCGAAAAAATAAGATTTTTGAGAAACTATAAATTGGACAAAAAATTACTTTTTTTTGGAAAAAAAATTTAATTTTTTTTTTTTTTAAATTTTTTTTTCAAAAAATTTTTTTTTCTTTATTTTGACATATTTTGGAAGATCTAAACTTTTTTTCAAAGCAATCGTACTACTTTAACTGCATAAAGACGAAATATCAAAGCGCGTAAGCGCCGCGTCGCCGTCTAACGCGTAAACATTGGTACGGAACCCATAGGAATGTAAACCAAATTTATACTTATTGTTAAAATCTCTAAAAAATATCTGATAATTTGATGTACAAATGTCTAATGATCATTTTTGACCGCCAAATGGCATTCTTTTTACTTTTTCCATTAGATCTCCGAAACCGCTAGACCTGCCTTTATGAAAATTTGATCGGTTCTTCACCTTGTCAATACAAGTAATTTTTTTTTTTGAATTATTAAAATCGGACGCTCCGTTCTCTTAAAAACTGAGTTACCGTTTTTGGCACTTTTTGGCCCGTATCTTTGGAACGGCTAGACCTGCCTTCGCCAAAAACTAATCAGCGCGTCTCCTTATCAATACGAATCGAATGTTTTTTGAATTATTCAAATCGGTTGATCGGTGTTCCCGAAATCGTCGACGAAAATTTGTATCCGCACATACATACACACATATACACACACACACACACATACATCCATTTTTTCTAAGGTATGCCAAAATATTCAGAAACCTTTGAAACGTCGAGAAATGCAAAAATGTTCATTTTCGATTTTTTTGCGATTACTATAACTTGCCCTACGGGAAGTTAATGATAGAAAATAGATTGAAATATGTAGTACAAATGACAACTCCCTTTTTTATGATCAAAACTGAATTTTATGTGTGCATTAGCTAATTTGTTTGAAATACCCAAAGAAAGAGCATTATCGTTTTTAAACTTTCATTGTAATTAGTGTTTATATCTAGTTGATAGCGTAAATTTATTCAAGGTGAGCAAGTAAAAGAGTTTACAAAATCTATAATGTATATAAAATTTTATAGTTCGGTAATGACAAAAGATAAAAATGAAAAGCTGAAGGGTAAAATAAAAGTTCTTTATAAACCAAAATTTATATTTTGAACCGGCTACGTGATAATGAAAGAATAATAGATGTTGCTAATTTTCATTCTATGCTAGGCTCTAATTTAATGAATGTGTTTGATATTAAATATATTAATATTTATTTTTTGTCCATTGTGTTTGTTATTCATCATATTACAAACTGACAAGAACGGCTTGTTTATAATGATTTTCGTTTAGCACAGTTTTTCCATATAAAAGAGATTTTTTTCGAGTTACTCTGTTTTCTATGGAACCTATTTTCCATGTAAAACGGGGGATATGTGTATATTCAATGTATAAATTTAGAAAGAAAAATTGTTTGAAAATTTGAACTTAAAATAAAATGAATTTTGCCTCAATTTAAAAAAGTGCAGAAATAAATATTCTTCATTACACGAAATGTGTTGAGATGGTCAGATACTTTGAGAATACCCGCATTTAAGAAACGCTATAATTTATAAAAAAATCAAATTTTACACTTAAGTCAAAAAAATCTTGGTGGTTTTTAGCAACTTAGGCACGCATTTAAACCACGGCTCAGCGTCGAGCATACACTGAGCTGTTTGATGTATGCAATTTACGTACCGACTTCTTCCCGTCCCGGCTGACGATCCGAGAGCGTCAGACTTATCCAGCGATACCGGTATCGGAGAAGGACCGCGATGCTTTAATATATTTCACAGGACTTTGTATTTATGTCGGCACTCCGACAGTCTCCGCGCGAGCGAAGAAGCGCACTCCGTGAGAAGTGCGGTTGCGAGAGGGACGTTGATAGTTTTGGGGGGCCCGCCGAAGGGGGCTTCGGAATCAATTACGGCATAAATATACACAAGTGTGTAAGCTGTAATGCGTGTACACTCGGAGTGCTAAGTATTTATAGCCGAAGGCTTTTTATGCAATTTTATGTAGAACTAATAGAAATTTCAAATTCTTATAAACTTAACTTTTAATTTATCTAACTCTTTTATATGCGTTAATGAAATGCATTTTTGTTTTGTCGTGATGGCAAATTTATTAAAAATATCGGTAATTTTTAAAGGTACTCGGGCAAGCAGTTGGTGCAATGAATATGCGGTCCTCACACTAATATTAAATATAAGCTATAAAAACTTTCTCACTTCAACGAAATGTTGATTTACGATAGATCGTAAATAAAATATAAATTTAAAAATATTTTGAAATTAAATATTCCCCGTAGATAGAAGCATCTAAAGAATATTATTATTTATGTCTCCGCCTCGGCGAACAAATGCTATTAAATAAATAAAGCGGACGAAGAGCATTGTTGAGCCATCAATGTTTCAAAGGTATTTAACATTTAATTCCATGGACTTGGGGGGTACGAAGGGAATTACGTTCGTGCAACGTGAACTCGTCATAAATTACAATTCAAATATGATCATTGTGCCTGTTCGCCCCTCTAGTAGTTATCGTGTCGCCCTTTTTACACGCGCTCCTCACGACGGATATACCGGTCTTTGTCGCGCGTCTGTTCTGGCCGATTTATAATTCTTCAAATATTTTATAAGAGTTGGCTGCCCTAACATTGTACGCGCGTCTCTTGATGGGAAATCAATAGAACGAGAGGAGAGTCTAGCCTCCAAGTGTGCGTGTTTGTTTGTACACACGCAACATTGTGTGCGCCGCATCATGTACATGTGTGAATAAATTTTTTGTTTGAAAACTCTCGCCATGTGTGCGTGAGATTTTTTGCGCGTTGCGCTTGTGTTGAATCCCGATCATGTGTGTTGGTGTTAACATTGGCTCGTACTGCAATTGTGTACTAGGTGCTGTACTGTACTAATCAAACAAACTGGCCATGTTATCCTTACATAATATGTTTAAGTAATTCAATTCAATGAGGATATAAATTGAAATTTAAACAAATGAAAATTGACTATTTTACAATATTTTAAGATCGTGGTGTACCTATTTTTTAAGACTCAAATTTTTCTACTTCGAGCAAAATTTTAAATTTTTAAAAACTTATTATAAATTAAATCTTACTGTCGCAACTAATTACTTTGCTACTAATATTGTAAGTCGAAACCCTACTACAACTTCACACCCACTAATTTATTATTAATTTCGATCATTTTTATGTTTTTTGAGAAATGAAACATCAAATATATTACAGTAAATACAAAATTAAACTCATCAAAATGTAGAAAGCAAGAGGGCATAAGAGTTATTAACAAATACGTGCAAACATAACAATGTGAATATATATAAAGATTTCTAATGAAATATAATTAAAAATACATTAGACTACTGTAAGAATTACTATAAAAAGAGCCTTGTTATAATGTTCCTAACATGCTTAAATAACGTGGCATAAATTTTTATTTATAAAAAACAGTTGTAAAAAATATTTCATGGAATCTTATATTTAATTATAAAAATAATGGAAAAAATCTCAATAAATGCTATTGATTACTGCATCTAATTTTGCCAATATAAAAGCATCGTGTCTCCTTAATTTAGATAATTTAAACAAAATTAGTAAGATCTTAATTGATTCTTATGCAAGTACTTAATTAGTAAGTTTTTAATTAGTGATAATTTAATTATTCTTGCAAGAATAATTTTCTGGGCGAGTTCGAGTAGTTTTATTAAGTCATGTTAATTTGGTTAAACTTTTGTAATGAATATGAAAATCATTTAAAGTGTATGTAATGGATGTCAATTTGAATCAAACAATCGGTATATGTATACGCGATTTTAATTTCTATATGTATCCTTACGGAGTAATCGCAATGTGATTCCGTTTTATTGTTGATAGAAAGATGAAATTTTCTTTCTTAACATAGATGATTTATTACTGATTATCCGAAAGACACTTAGAGTACTAAGAAATATGTACTGAATTATTCAATTCAATAAATATAAGTGATTTACTTTATACCACTTTTCTTAGATACAAACCAGCGCAAAACATTTATCGTTAATTTAGATTTATTTTCATTTATCTTAATTATTTAATTAATATACTGCATAATAAGATTGTAAAAATATATTACAATATATTTATTCATTTATACAAGTATCTAAAGACAAATATGTTTATTCATTACTGGATGCTATTGAACCTTTCGCATATCGAACGCTGCGTAGTAAATCTATAATTACACATGACTATTGTAATAACTACATACTTTTTTCTTCGTTAAATATAAAAAGGTGCTGATGAGAACGTGTTTATAATAATCTTCATAAGGTTGATTTAAAATAAAGATTGATATTGTAGAATTTTCTGGTTTTAGTAGAAAACATTCTAATTATAAAATTTAATTAGACCAGACGTTCATTACAAATAGTAGAAGATTGATGTGAATGTATTAGAATATTAAATTAAGTAAGCAAATAAAAAAATCAGAATTATTATTTTGTACAATTAAAATAAGATATTATGATATATTTTGTTAAGAATTTTCTCAATGTTGATTTCAATTTTTTACTATCAAAAATGCAATAAAACTTACTCGAAAACAATGAATACCTAATTGTAAATTCTATTGAGTGATTGATTATTTATCCATTATCAAGCGCAAATTGAGTACAATAAACAGATTATTACTTGATGGGTTATATGCTTATAACAAGTGTGAGAACAAATGGATTCAATTTAAATAAGAAAAAGGAATTAGAAAATAACTAAAAAACAATGACGTGCAAGTACATACCAAACAATAATCGTATTTCAGTTTTTATGACCACATCAAATGTTACAACACGAAATTACTAAGTCATGACATCGTACCCTGAACACAATCGATTTGTTATCGAGGCTGATAAAATCTCCATTTCTATAAGAATCATTTGATAATTGAACAATAAATGCAAAGGAATAAAATAGTGGCTGTCGAGGTCATATACCTTGGGTTCGAGAGCCAAGGTGCGTAAACATGTGTACTGTTCCTATTATTATATCGTTGGCTCTCTTCGATTCAATAATACCGATCGTTTTGCAAACGAAAAACAATACAACAAATATGCACTAGTCATAACACAAAACTCACACATATCGATATGTGGGCAAATGCACGCATTTCACAGACTGAAAGCTGTGGAGTATTTTGATTTTATAAATATTCAAGGATTTTAGTTAGATGTGAAAATTTTGTGATAAATCTATTTTTTTTTAATATTCTCAAAAATATCAGAAAGTTTTCATTATTTCCATGATCTAACTGAACATCGTTGCAGAATGCACTACTCATGTCATGTCAAAAATCTACTCAATTAGCGTTAAAATTATACAAAAAAAATAGTATAAACTTACGCAAATATTATTTTTAAAACTGAAGAAATTATGTATTTATTTCATTTATAATTGAAGAGGCAGTTTTAAAGACTCTGATTTCCGGAGTTTTCAAAACTGCTTGAATTTTATTGGTTCACAATTTTTTGAGGCATTGGCTATAAATATACAATAGTGAAACTCAATTGCTATTTTGATGTTATATATTTTCAATATATCTTTTTACTATTATTATTACTTTTCACCCTTATCACTATAAGCACTAGGAGAATTATGCATAATACTATAAAAATAAAGTATAGATTTACTTATTTTCACGAGGCATTATTTTGTTTCGAGCTTTTCGATTGATGATTCAAATCAAGGTAATAGCGATAATATTGCAACAGCTTTTTGTTTGCGGATCTTGAAAACTAGTTCCAACTACTGATTAATAAAACCCCAAGTTTACAGATAGAATAGGCTAACTGTAATTAACATAAATTGTGCATTAACATATATTAAAATTTAAATACACAACCCTAAAATGCATGCACAGCATCGTATGCAAACATGTTCAGATTAACGTATTCGCATTATAGAAACATCTGTCTCAGAGCGTTAACTTTTCTTTTATTATTTAAACTATAATAATTCTATGTATAAATTTGATATAAATTTTGTTTGAAATGACGGTTTAAAAATAAATACATGTTACACACATGCAGGCATGTATATATGAATATATACACGTTAAATATTTGTTAAATTACTTAAAAAATTGCCAAATTGAAATGGTTAATTTATGGCAATATTAGGTAATCTGTTAAGGCATCAGTCACTAAAGTATAATATAAAATAGTTAGACATATAACATACTCAATTTATATTATTTATAATTCATAATTTATATGTACCTACATATTAAGAGCTTTATCAACGAAACAAAACACCAGACAGACGGCAAATTACCTTATCATTTCTTATCAGGTGTTGTCTGCGTTTTGCGCGAACGTTGATCAATTAGAAGGTTAATTAGTTAAGGTTGTAAAGCAATTTCAGTTAAATTATGAATTAGAGTTTAAAAGAACTTAGGAATTTATGAATGTGTTTTCTTTTTATCTTTTCCTCATTGTAGAATAAATGGGATAAGTAAATAAGCACTAAAATAATGTCCCCCAAATAATCAAACTCATCAATCAATCAAGTTGAAATATTAAATTATAAATGACTAATTAGATAGATAGATAGATAGATACTTTTCAAATTTAAATTCAATATTTACAATTTAAGTAATTTTTTTTTAAATTTTTATCACAATATTGTAATATAACTAAAATAGTATGAATGATATTTATGTATAAGTTAGCATTAACCTAATGACAATTAATAATTAAGCAAGATTATATACAAATACAGTATATTAACTATATATATATACACACATATATATTCTAGACCTTTTGATATTGAGTTGTATAATAAATCTTGCATGTTTATCTTATAGGAAAATAGAGATCAATTATAGTTTCCATTCGTCGACTTTTTAATTGAAAATTTTAATAAAATTTCGAACGAGCATTCCGGGTTATCATTTGCAAATATTTATTCGAGAATAATGCGCCTTGCGACATTGTCAAAGACGTAAAAGCTCATACTTTAATCATTTCATCATGCGAAAATATTAATAAAAACATTGATTTCAACAACATTTCCTATTTTCAAATTTAGGATTCGGCTCTGTGTTTGTTGCCGATTTCAAGCGAAATCACTTCCGAACCACATCATAATATCTAAATGAAAACATTCTCTCAACCTATTCCCGGATTTTCTCCGAGTTTTCCCCGCACTCGCCGCTCAACCGGCAGCGGCAACCCGCTTCCGCCCACAACACAATACGAAAGATGTACTCCGGCTTGTTCGTTTTCTATTTACGATTTGTATTCTATTTTCAAACAGTGCGGGCTTCTTGACATGTATTTGTGAGGCGACTGTATTCGTGTGCTTAAAACCTCATTTGTAGTGGATATAAGGGTTGGCAATTCGGGGATGGTAGTTCAAATGGGTTTTGGACTGATTAAACTGTGTTTTAGAGCAAAGTATCAGATGGTAAATGGTAAATGGTAAATTATCTATTCCAAAGTTCACATGCACAAAGTCAGGAAAGCGTTCTACTTCTATATTAAGTAATGTTTTTTTTAAAATGTAAAATAAGTTAAAAATATAAAAACCCGTCAATTAATTTGGAATTTAATACAACATTTTAAATTTGGCACATTTTTATTTATATAATGTTTTATTAACTTCCCGTAGGGTAAGTTATCGTAATGGGCCGAAAATCGAAATTGAAAATTTTTACATTTCTCGACGTTTTGAAGGTTTCTGAACATTTTGGTATGCCCCAGAAAAAATGGATGTGTGTGTGTGCGTATGTATGTATGGATACAAGTTTCCAGTCACGTTTTCGGGCGCACGGATCAACCGATTTGAATGGTTCAAAACATAAGGGAGAAGAGCTGATTAGTTTTTGGAAAAGGCAGGTCCAGTCGTTTCGGAGATACGGAGCAAAAAGTGCAGAAACTAGAAATCAAGTTTTTGAGAGAACGGAGTATCCGATTTTGAACGATCTAAAAAACATTCAATTAGTAATGATTGGGTGAAGTGTTTATTAGTTTTTGGCAAAGGCAGGCCCAGCCATTTCAAAGATACGGAGCTAAATATGTAAAAAATGGCAGTGGCAATTATTCAAAGAACTTTCTGCTTGTCTTAACAAAATAATGGATTTTGGAAAAAAATTTTGTTTCAACTTTTTTTTTTTTTTTTTTTTTAATTTTTTTGTATATCGAAAATAATTCAGATTTTATTTTTAATTCTGACTATAGTTCTAATATATTTGAAACGGATAATTACAACTTTGCAATTCGGTTTTATATATTCTTATAAATATTAGACAATGTTACAATATTATAATAATCTA
>NW_020536999.1:33885657-33915234 GCF_003426905.1 Ctenocephalides felis | reverse complement strand
TTTCTAATTATAGAATTATGTTTTATTCAAGATTAGGTAATGAGTAAAATTTATGCAATGTAATATGAAAAATTAAAAAATGAATATTTATTGTGTATATATGTATGCATGTATGTGTATATAAGTGATTCACAAAACATTCGATTCCTATTAATAAGGCAGGTCCAACCGTTTCGAAGATACGGAGCAAAAAGTGTTAAAACGGTTATTCTGTTTTAAGGAATGGAACGTCCAATTTGAGTGATTTAAAAAAGCATTTTAATTGTATTGACGAAATGAAGGATTGATGAAGACAGGTGTAGCGATTTCGGAGTCTTATGAAAAAAGTAAAAAACGCCATTTTTATAATATAATTTAACGGGTTAAAAATGATCATTAAACATATGCGCATCAAAATCAGATATTTTATAGAATTTCTTATAATAAGTGCAAATGGGTTTCGTACCAAGATTTATCATGTTAACAGTTAGACAGCGATTTCAAAACTGTAATTTTTACAAAATAAAAAAAAATGACGGTACGGGAAGTTCCAGCAATTTGCCTTGAGGCATAATGCAAAGCACCAATAGTTTAGGGATTTATGAGCATACATTTAGAATCAAGAAATTTTTTGAATCATGATCCAACTAAAAGGCTCAAAAGAAAATGGCCAGAAGATCTACTAACGTAATTTAAGCTCTGTTATATTACTAACATAGATTATTTATTAACATAGATATATTTTATTAACATAGATTATCTACAGGGGAATCTCTTCAGTGGAAGATACCTCTAAATGTCATATTTAATGGATCACATAGACTCATAGAAAATTGTATTTCTGATTGTCTATAGTAAATAAAGAAAAAAAAAAAAGAAAAAGAAATTTTTTGATTATTAACTTATTGTCTCTAGGCGAAGGCAAGATACTCATTTGTGAGCTAAGGTTTAATGTTATGAAGCGCGTTGAATAAAAATATTGTTTCATTTTTGACAGTGGCCTAAATGAACCCAACAACAGAGTGAATTTTCGTCGGCGTTCTATCCACCTATACTGCTGAACGCAGCGTTCTCGTCATAAAGCAAAAGAATCATATAAAACAGACGATTCTGACCAAAACCGGTCCTACACAAGTGCCTATACCGGTCGGACAATAGAAACAAGACCACTCGCTCGTATAATACACGTATATTGTGAAGCACCAAACATCCGCCGCATATAGCTATCTGCTTGTGCTGGCTATTGTCTTAAGTTTCTTGTTTTTATAGCGACTCTGCCTTTCCGCGCTTCTCGTCTCGTCCTGCTCGCCTTCTCTCGTTTCTGTAGTATTGGACTTGACTACATGTTGATGCCTATTAACCCCCACACAAGCGCGTGCCGTATTGTTGCGCTAGTGCTGGTAGATACCATGAGAATTATACTGATTTCGATATCAATTAAGCAATTGATAGAAGGAAGTATATAACAAATAACGAATTTAATTATATGAGTAATATTAAAATATATTTTTTCTACGAGAAAAAATAATAGTTATCTATATTAAAATATTTTTAAATTTTATATCATCTTCTATATATATAAATAAGTCGGGTTTTCCTTCCTGACGAAATAACTCCAGAGCGCATGAGCCAATTTCGACAATTTTGCATTCGTTGGAAAGGTCTCGGGCTCCGCAAGGTTTATAGCTAAGAAAATTAGTGGTGCATGGCATCGTGCCCTAATGCAAATTGCTGGAACTTTACGCATAGTAATTAAAAATTCGAGTAATAAAAATAATCAATAATTGTTTTAAATAATTGCAAATAGATTATCTTCTATTTATATAAAAATAAGTCGGGTTTTCCTTCCTGATCAATTTTTTTCTTTTCAAATATAAAACAAACAAAAATTTCTTCATCTTTCTCACGAAACCATCTGGTGGCGAAACGGAGTTCGTCGGGTTTGCTAGTTCTAAATAAAATGCAGTCAAAAGTTCGATACATAAGCTGATTCCATGATGTGTTTCTGCTACGAGATCATTCCTTAATGATTTTTATATTTCTTAAGAGTAGCATAAAATATTCTGAAACATTTCGTAGATGAAATGCTTATGCGATATTTCAACTGTAAATATAAGGATTAGTGCGATAAGTTTCTTTTGTTAAATTATCATTTCTTTTCTTGTTGGAGCAGCGATCAGAACTTAAGTGTCCTAGAAGCCGTTATAATTAATTTCTTACAAACTATGTTTGTTTTTTATAGATTGCAATTGTTCTTGCAACCCATCTTTATGTGAAGATTTTTATTATTACAATTATTGTAATAGTACTGACTTTTTATATGTGCAATTTTACATGGAAACATATTGCTATCTATATTTCCAAGTGAAAACCGTTGTTACTACTGCTTGACAATAGGCTGCTCGAAGCGGGATCGGGTTCCGTCGTCCTAGCGGACCCTACCTAAGTGGGACCCGAAATTAAAGTAAAAGTCGACTAGAAAAACTCGTTAATAGATTATGAAATCAAAGCAAATAATTTTACCCAAAAAATCTTATTCTAAAATACTTTCAACTTTCTAAATGTTAGCGAACACATGTAAAAATGCTTTTGAGTTGGTTCTTCAAATTACTAATAATGAGTGTAAGCTAGTATTTCTAGGCACATTGTATCAAATTATTGTAGATGAGTAATCGACCTTATACTCTATTACAGCACTAGTAATGACAACAAAAATCAACTGCTCTCTCTCTACCGCATTCGTACAAATGTGTGGCACTAGTGCCGTTCTCATCATACACGTGTATTAAAATCTCCGTCTCGTTCGTGCTCGCACGTGCTTTCAGCTGACATTGTATCGCGTCTCTCTCGGACACGTGTCTTACAATGTAACTGAACGGACGCAACCTTTTCTGTCGCTAAACTTTTACTTTGTCGTAAGTTTGCATTATGATTTGGTTTAGATGAGAGATTAAGAGTTAAGATTAAGATGGTTTGCATTTAGTATGCAAGGCATTGCATAACCTTTATGATTGGTGTGGGCTTTTAGTGTACATATGAACAAAACCATATGTTTCTCTGCTTGTTTTGTCGCAAAGGAATGCTGTTGTATAGTTGTATAGCATAATTTAGTAATTTGAAGTAAGATAAAGATTTGTTTTTATTCAGATTTGTTTAAGTTAGAACTTAAATGATTATTATCTAGATTTCTATATGAAACTAGCAAACCCGACGAACTCCGTTTCGCCACCTGATGGTTTCGTGAGAAAGATGAAGAAATTTTTGTTTGTTTTATATTTGTTTTATATTTGTTTATTTTATATTTCGATTACAAAAATGAAGTGTTTTTTAGTTGAACTTTTCTAAGTAAATGAAAGTGAATCCGCAAATTATCCGTTTCATTGAAGTGCTCTTTGTAAACCACAATTTTTGTTTTTGGTCTGACGTTACACAAACAAACAAAGCAGATGGTTTTCCAACTCGTGAACAGGCAACGTATAACTGCTCTTATGAAAAACAATGATTTTCTAAATAATCTATTTGAAATTTATCCCGCAAACACTAAGCGATTGGCCTTGAGACTTGTTATTGCGAACGCAAGGCAAACTTGAAATTGCAGTCGTTTGAAGTCAAACGGAAGACCAGTGGGAATCATTGGTATGTCACCAAATCGCCAGCAATTTTTGATTGAATGGTGAAACTCAGTGCGTGACATTATTATTCTTGCGGTAAGAATTGCTCGTTGACTTAACCAAGCATAATTCTGATAATTCTCACTAATGTCATTACTCGAATTTTTAATTACGGTGCGTGAAGTTCCAGCAGCTTGCATTAAGGCACGATGCCATGCACAACTAATTTTCTTAGCTATAAACCTTGCGGAGCTCGAGACCTTTCCAACGAATGCAAAATTGTCGAAATCGATTCGTGCGTTCTGGAGTTATTTCGTCAGGAAGAAAACCCGACTTATTTTTATATATATAGAAGATATATTAGAGACACTTATAACATGAGGTAATAATTTCATAAATTGCCATCATTAAATACTTTTATCACTTAAGAATATATTATATATCGATTTCCGTACTTTTCATAATGTATGGGCTACTAATAAATTTCATATTCATATATAATGTGCGTACACAGTCGCCTAATGTTCATACTTAACAAACAGAACTAAGTACAGAAACAAAATGTGTATTGTTTGCGATTCGGTCATTACTTTTTTCTAGTGTTCTTAATTGCCCTACTGGTTTTGCTTCCCTGAACACCAAGCATCGTTGGCAAGCTATCTCCCTCAGACACGCGTCGCGCAATGTATCACGCCTGGTATGTGTCTCTTTCACGCTCTCGCGGTTCCCACGCCTCTCTCCGTCGCACTCACATTGCTCAGCACGTGTTTGCTGGCGGCCCGTTTCAGCGAGGGACAAAGACGGCATAAGCGCGTGTGAGTCAGTCCTATGTAGGTGTAAAGCCTGGATCGCACCTTTGCAGATAATTGAATAAACAATTAAAGTAAAAGTTTAATATTTATATTAATGTCCTTAATGTTCCTTGAATCTATCAATAGATTACTGTTATTTCAGAAAGGTGTACTTAAAATTAGGCTTGGTATAAGCCTAATAAATAATTAGGTATAAGGATTTCACGTCGGTTAAAGATGTGAAATACGTATAAATATTGCAGTAAACATATTCGAATTTTTTCAAGTATATCTTAACTAATAATGTTGCTACGTATTATATATATTTTACGATTCAACATACGTTTCTACCAATACCAATGGTTTTTATGTAGTTACTCTCTATCAATAGAAAGTGACAGTAAAGCTACCAATAATATTTAACCCTCCATCGGTCGGATATTTTTTCACCTTCGAACGGTCGGAAAGGTCTGGCTGGACCACCATTCATTTTACATGCATTTATATGGGATAAATGAGTTTTTGGTGTCTTATATATTAACGATTATATAAAAAAATCAAGAAATATAAAAAATCGTTGCTTTTTTGTTAGTTTTTCTGTTTTATATCAATGAAAAACAATATTTATTCTTTTTCGGCGCCTTTGAAATGAATGTGAAATTCTAATGAAAACGAAATGAGGTGCGTCGCCTTTGAAATGAGCTGTAAAACTCAAAGTGAAAATATAATTACACTACAGGTTTGCCAAAAAAATTTCGAACGCAGTACGGGTAGAAAAATTGTTGATAATGTGTGCATTACTCATCATGAACTCTCGTCATGAAAATACTAACATTCATGTTAGAACACATAGCAAAGAATATATACAACGCAGTTTGAATAGAAAATACCATGAAAAAAGACAAAATACTGGTTTACATATATCAAAAAGCGTATATTTCATACAAAATGTATGGGTAGTCTAGACAGACCTTTCCGACCGTTCGAAGTATAAAAAAGTTAATATCCTTATAATTATCCTTCTGTACATTTTTTCGTCCTGATTTTTTCATTGATCGACAGCTAATGAAATTTAGGAAAAGTCAAGAAATTTCAAGTCGATAGGTTTACTAGTATTTTTTTTTATTGAAGTCGAAAAAAGTCTGGCCAGACCACGCTGACCGACGGAGGGTTAATAAAAAAATATATCCCTATATCTGCCCCAACTGCAATTATCAACACCAGATTTTCCCAGTACCGTCCGACTATGGCTTTAGCACCTCACACCGCTCTCGATGCGTACGTGTTGGAGTCTCGCGACGCGTTGTACTCGATTGTGTGCGTTCTATTAGCGTCGTGCGTGAGCATTCCGACTCTGGGGGCATTGAGTTGTCTCAAGGAGGTGTGAGTATTGTTTTTCGTGGAATGAGTGTTTTTCGGCTTTCGGGATAATTCATTCATAGCCGCCAGTCGACGAATTCACGCGTTTACGCCCGATGTTTTCGGTGTAAACACCGATGGAGTTTCTCGATTTGATAAGATTTCTTTATTATATTTTCTCGAGCAATTTATATTTATTGAATTATGCCCCTTGTGGAAAAACTAATATATAAAACGATGCAAAAAATGGTATCGATAGTAATGATTTTCATTTATTAGGTTATTAAGAAATGTGAATATAATAGTTAACAGATAGTATTTAAAATTTTATAATAATGTTATTTATTTTATTTTGCAGGTTTCCATTTGAGTGGTATAGTTTCTTCAGGAAGAAACAACGTATCAGGACAATATCCCGTAGAACCTGAAAAGAAGTACAAAGTATCCGTCAGTTTTGATAGGTAAGAATAATGAACTATGCCGATCTACACAACTTCTTCTAAGTTTTTATGCCATATAAATATTCGATGTAATTTAGTAATATACATGTACTATAATCTGATGGCACAAAAGTCTTTAAATTTTCAACACGTAAAAGATTTTCAAACGCTGTAGGTAAACCATGAAATATTATTTATGAAGGCTTCAACGATATTTTATAAGACATTTATTTTCATTAATTTTTACTCTGCCCGCCACAGTTTGTGCAATAAAATATAAAATGCATGACTTTGTTAATATGAAAAAATGTGTAAAACGTGTGAAGCAGTAAAAAACTGAATATTTAAATAAAGTTTGCAGTTTTTTTCTATTTTTTAAAAATAATTATGATCAAATATTTCAATAAATAACAATTCTTTTGTATTAAATATCTCATTATACAATGGCTGTATTTTAACTATAAATTTAATTATTTAATAACTATGTCAGACTATTACTTTGTACTGTATTTCTTGATTCATTTGCATCTAATTTCTTCATATTATGTCACATCCAGCATTCCAGTGCAGAATTTAAATCTGAAAGGTCGAGTGCTCATCGTTAGCCAGTTGTTGTGCTGCGTTGATTTTCTAAAAGTAAATTACGTGCGTTTCGCAACCATTCCGAAGAACATCGAGCGATTATGCTAATAGTTTTATTGTGTACAAAATATAAAATCTGTTTCATGTAGATAGAGAGACAATAACCAATTTGTATTGTTCTGGCACTATTACTAATTGGACTGTGAAATAATGTAGGTCGCGTATATAACAGTTAATTATGCAGAGAAAATTAATACAGAGATGATGAAAAAGATCTTCGTTGATTCAGATTTAAATTATTTTTGCAAACGGAAAATTTCTTAAATGCAAATTAGATTATTTAAATATAAATTTCCCAAAATGCTCTATACAACACTTTCAGAGCTCCGTCCAACCTTTTCCCATTAAATTTTTTGTGAGAAACTTAACTGAAAATGATAATAATACTTCTTATTATTGGTTTCACGCTTCTTCAACTTCTTCTTATTATTGGTTTCACCTTCCAACATTTAACTCAATCGTTGTTCTGCGATTTTGCTTTATTTACGTAATCCGATATTCTAACAATGTGCAAAGTTATTCGATCAGCTTGATAGAAATTCTTTCGTCAAATGATGTGACAGTATTTTGCCGTATCATATATCATCACTTTCTCCGTCATTGACAGTCAAAAGTAATCAAAACACACACCGTGATCTTACATTATATATATATATATATATATATATATAAATTATTTAAGAACTGGTTTTTGTTTTTGCCTACAACGGTTAAAAGTGAAGATTTATCAGTGCGAATGACATTTAAAATTTTTTTCATTATTGGAATACCGTGTGGAGAAATAGAACATCGGCTTCTCTATTTTGTATAAATTATATTTGTTAGCGATTATTGTTATGGCCTTTTAAAAAGAAAATTACCTACGCATACATCAACTCATTAACTAATGTTTAAACACTTTTTCAATGAATATACGCTGTAATGAAATATATAGATAACAAGTTGGAACACATTATTCAATGGAAATTTCTTTGAATGTTAAATACTGGATATTTCAATTAAGAATTCGATACTATTTGACTGCACAAGCACTAAATTGTACTAAATGTTTTAATGCTTTAAATTATTTAAGGGATGTTCTCTATATCTAAATACTGTGAAAAACTACACCAATGGATGCAATTCTTAGTTTTACTCTATTCTATATCATACTCAATTGATTTTATATCCTATGTAGATTAGATAGATGGTCAAATAAATATAATAATAAAAAAATGTTCTCTATATATGAAAATTTTTCTTTATCTAATTAAAACAAGCATTTAAATTTTATCACAGATGTTATATTTATGGTGCTTTCAAGAAAACCCTTTCTTAAAACTACTTGAACTACTGAATGGTTTGAAAATCTTGAAAAGGCTAAATTACAATTTTTAGAGTTGATTATTTTCTAAACTTTCTAAAATATTTTCTTTTATACAAGTATTAAAAAAAAGTAAAACTGAAACTTCCCACTCATTAATTAATAATTCAAATTATTAATATATTCCGTTTTCCATTCCAGGTGTAAAATAACGTCGGTGACCTGCACATGTGATACACGTGACATATTCTGGTGTCAACACGTGGTAGCTTTGTCTTTGTACAGAATTCGGAATGCAGAAACCGTCAGGCTCAGAGTTCCGATATCAGGTCAGTCTAAATTTATGATTATATGCTTTTTTGTTGTTTATTTGAGTCTTGTTGATTACATGGGTGTGATCGTGAACAGTTGCCACATCGAACGCCCACGAAAATGCTGGGAATATAGATAACTTGCATTCTCAAATGATAATTGGTTTGTTATTTGTTTTGGGTGCAGTTGAGTAAGGGATTGTATAAAGCAAATCTTTATGATAGTTTGAAGTTGTATCCTGAACGATTGGATACATTAAATTTCTAAAAGGTGTCATGTTACTGTGAAGAAACAAATACGTTTTATATTAATATTTTGGAAATTTGGGTAAATTCTATATTCAGAATATTTTGTTTAAAAAACGCTTTTGAACTATTTCATCCCGTAAGTAAGATGTAGAAAAATTGGCGATAATTTATAATGAAGTAATATTATAGTAATTTTTTTATTCAATAGCAGATGTGTCAGTACTGAATAATATTACCTTAATTCGAACTTTGTGGTTATAAAAGCGATACCGAAATATATTAAAAATAAAATCATAAAATTATCATAAACGCCTTCTTAGTATTCACTTTCTATCAATAATTTATATTCCGGTTCCATAAAGGAATATTTATCTTTTTTACTACCTGTTTTCGGATTTTACAATAACGGGCCATTAATTAATTATATGGGAACACGAATAGATTGAGAAATGAATGTAATTTTGCTTAATTTTAGATAATTTCAAACTGAATTGGATTAGTTGTTACGCAACAACTTTTACTTGGTTATGCTAATAAATGGTGAATTTATGTTTTGAAGTAAATTCTAAGATAATCAAGTCATTTTTATTTTTCGTTAAATGCAACATCAAGAAAACACATGAACTTTTAGACAAACAAAGAAATATTCTAACGTGTTATGCAGTACGATAATCAAATACACAGTACTCTATTATTGCATTTACCTAATGAAATTTCATGAATGTATTTAGTTTATACGCCTCTATTTTCATCTCTTATAATAATTAATTATCGACATTAGCACGATGGTCAAGCAAACAATAACAGACATATATTATGAATATTCAGTACCCTGGTACGATTTTGGTACAAAGTGATATTACACATCGATCATGGGCACATCTGTGTCCAAGTTTTGAGTTTATCATATTACTGAGGGTTATCAGATTATATATATACTCTATAAATAATTTATAATATGATCCAAATTGTGTAAGGCTGATATCGAATACTTTGATGCTGGCATAAAATAATTTAAGCGGGAGGATTGTTCTGAGTTGAAATTCGATAAGGAATGATCGCTTTATGTAATATTCCATGATTAAATAAAATACTCTATAATCTTTAATATTATATACATATATATTATTAATGGGAAGTTATGGTACGAATATCAAGTAATTGTAAGATTATCCAATAACAAATATGAGTACAAAGATGTGTACAGTTTGACTACAGGGTTACGATTATAAAAGAGAGTGATGATTTTCTTTTTCTTTCTTTTAATTTTTTTATACTCTATAAATTTGATTAGACAAAAATAAATCGCTTAAGATTATTCAGAAAGATAAATTCACAATATATGAATACTGCCCAATCAGAATAAGTGATATTAATATTACGCAATGAAATTACGTTTAAATATACGTTTATAGTGCATTTAAAAATAACGTCAGTTTTAGGAGAACTAAAAAACAGAAAATTTGGGGTTTTGAGAATGATTATGATAAAAACAATTAAAAAAAGTACATTTAGGTTTTTGATTCTTTATTGAGTCATTTGAAATGTGCTGTTTTATTTATCAAAGGCTAGAATTATTTACTAATTTTACTTTTTACGTTGAAATTGTTCGGATATAGTTTGCAAAACAACTAAAATGAACAGATGTTAAATATAAAAACATGTACGAATCATTAAAATTGTTTGTCGTGCCAGGAAGTCAAACATTTAACACCGGTGCCCGTATAATACATAAACTCGACGAAACGAAAACCTCCTTTCTAGAACAAAAACTTATCTTTTGTACTTTAAAGAACTTATGACTAAAACATGCGGGCGTTTCTACAACCAATATTAAGTTTGAGTTGCCTGTTGTAAAGACCAATATTATTATCGTATTTGATAATGAATTTATACTACTAAGGGTAGTTTGGAGTGATATCTGATATTTTTTGTTCGAAATTAATCTACTTAACTAACTAGTTCACAGTAGAGGGAAATTTACTTGGACTCTTGTAGTTCTAATGGCTGAGTGATAAGTAGTAGTTGTGTATATATAAACAACCGTTTTGCATAGTTTTAGCTAATGCGATTGAGCTTATGGCCAGTTGGGAATACATGGACAGTTAAGTTCCATCGTTTCTTGTTATTGTATAATGGTAAAAGCACAATACGATTTATTATAACGAAGTACATTATAAACTCTTTTCAATATAATTTTTTCTTGAATGTTTTTGATAATGTATTTGATCCCATAAAATCCGTAAGATTTTGTTAAAGGTTATTGTGTTATTGTATTTTCTTTTGGTTATGTTATTTTTCCATATACTGCAAAGAATTAAAAAATAACAAAATGAAACCATTCTATTAATTGAAACCAATATTTAAATGCAAAAATCCAATTCTTTGCAAAAAAACTTTTAGTCATTTGATCTATTAGCAAAAAATATTTTTTTGTAATTGCTTTTTTGTGTAGTAACTTATTGCTATAATGATGTATTATTTCGGTAGCATCTAGATGATGAATTCGCAACATCCACCTATGTAAACCTGGTTTGGCCTATGCAAACTCAAAGAGACGCACATCTGCATCTGCATATAAATGTAACAAAGTGTATGTATATGCAAGACGGAATTCGTATGCGGCGTCGCCGTTGCCGTGATGTATAAATATTAGCCAGAAAGCCAGCGAGCACTGTATAATACGCATTGTGCTTGGAAGAATAATCTTCTACAACTCTGGACTGCAAATGATAATGTATTCCCTTGCTTTGCAATCAAGATTCATTTGTTATACGTTAGGACGGTGAAGTAATATTGTTTACTAATGCTGCCCGGCCATAGTTAATGAAACTCGGTTCCTAGCTAGCTCGTCTCTTATCTGAATTGCAAAAATTTTTGTTATACGCCGCCATTGACGGAATAAATTTTCCCTTTTCTGAAAATGCATTCCGTTAGAATTTTTTTCGGATACGAAATTTCCATTTATATGAGGATTTCTGGATTTTCTTTTCAGGAATTTACATTATTTTAATTATTTATGTAATATATTAACGTTTTATGTTTTGCTTCAACTAAAAAATATCAATTATAAAAATATAACTTTAATTTAATATAGATTTTTTGTTTAAATTTGATGGTTTTGCAAAGGCTGTTTTCATTGTATAATCTAATTCATTCCAATTTCATTGTTAATAAACTAAAAGCAAATTATATTATCAAAACTTTAAGACGTAATTTCCTTTCAAAGAACTTTAAGATGTTTTTTTAATATCATGTTTTAATGATAAAACTACAGGGTTATTAGAAAGCCCATTAAATATGTATTGCGATTATACGTTCTCTGCCCGCATGACATTATGCATTTTCTAACGTCTTTATATTAGTTAATTAATTAAATGCACGTATCCAATTATGGCTGTATATATAACGATATACAAGGCAGATGTTGAATAAATAAAACATTGTTCTTATGCAACAGATAATTTTATAATGAACGTTATTGCCTATAATTTAATATTTGGATGCACCTTTCCATATATGGATTCGTATGGAATATGAGCGATTAGACATATAAAAATCTGTGGATTCAGGTAAATGCATTTCGTTTAATAATCAGTAATTTTGATACTGAAAAGATTTTAATAGTGCTTTATTTGTGTATATATTTTTCCATTTATTATAACTTTAAAAATTTTTTACATCATTTTCTAGTTAAGAACGAAAATATATTAAAAACATTCGCTTATTTGCAATATATCTAATCACTTTAATCAAGATCGTGGAAACTATATATTTATACCAGTAATAAGCAATACTAAATTCGTATTTCGCCGATGATTTATTGCCAATAATTATACCCATGAGATTAAAACGCTTCATTGATTGGTCGTTAGCCAGTACTTTATTATGGTTGTGTTGTTAAGGTTTTCATAGGCATTTAGTTTCGTTTTACTTTTTAAATTCAACTGTTGAATAATATATTTAGTACAGTTTTTCGCATTTGCTTGAAAATTAAAAATAAATGATTAAATATATTGCAATGTGTTTCAACTGAAGTCATTATAGAGACAGCATTATTGCTCAAGAAAAACATAGAAAATAAATAGTGATCTTTTGTTTAATTTCCATATCATTCAACGGATATTAGGACGCGGCCTGTTTCATAAGATCGATGTTAATTTAGATTTTATGTTAATACAATATAATATATTATTTTTGTTATAAAAGTTCTGAAATGTCCTTCAGATCAAGTCAAAATCAATAATAAAGAATTAATACCCTGGTATATTCGTTTTATAAAAGCTGCGATGACAATGCATCATTATCATATTATGTACAAATTTGCATGATGAGGAGACCTAATAACACAATAAAAATGTACATATTGATGAGTATTTTATTTGCAATGACCGCACCTTTTCCGATCGATGTTTTTCATCTCCGTTCAACAATGCTTCGAAGTTGCGTCAGAACAGAACGGCGCGTAAATTTATAGTTATCGAATTGTGAAATCGGATGTTCTCATGAATTAAATTTAGTTTTTTGAACGAATTCACTTATCATTATTGCAGATACTGCACCTAGAAAGTTTATTGTAATGGCGAAACTTATAGATGTGCAGCTCACTTTATCGATAATCCACATAACACACTCTGACCTGCTACATGATTTTTGAATTGTAATAATTTGAAAATAATTCCAGTAAATATTTTTTTTATTGCTAGGTAGTTTTGTAGTAATTTATAATTGGGCTTTTGGAAATTGAAGGAAATTAATAGTTATGATAAAATGCTTAATGAGTTAGTTATTTGGAGCAATAACATTCTAAGATTTATATAAATTATGAGAACATATATTCAAGTAGTATGATATATAAGTGAATTATTATTTCCATAAATTGTCACATGGTGCATTACTTCTATTTATCAGTGACAGAGTTTCCAGTTCTATTTCCGGAAACTGTACGCTCTATTTTTCAAAAAATTTATTAAAGACTTGTCGGCACATCGCATGCGCAGGTTTTACTGTAAATTATTATTCCGCTTAATCTTTTATTCAGAACTGCTGCATAAGTAGGTGATTTTAAAATAAATTTCCATTGCAATCGCTGCGGGCTTAATTGATTTTTTTCATACGGCGGATTCGATGGCAATACAGTTATAGGTTGATGTTGAATTTTTATGTTTTGCAGTATAAATAGATATAAATTGTAATAGAGGATTTTCACAAATTGTGACAGTTCAAAGCCTTAAAGTTTAGAACTAAACGATTTCGTATACAATAATTGCTTTGATTAAAATAATTGTAAATCTCTTATATTCTGAATTATTCATTAACTGAAGTTTGAGATTGATCTTTAATATATTTTATGTAGATATACTTTCAGCACTGAACAACGAATATTTTTTAAAACATGTTTTTTTTGTTATCTGTTGGTTAAATTTAATTACCTTAGGTCAACGTATTTGACTGACAGTTAAAAAATATAACAGAAGTGTATTTGGACCATCTGGCCCAAATAACAAATTTTTAGTAGTAAGTATGCTTGTTTTTAACGACCACAGAAAATTATATACGAATATTGTTGTACTAAATCTTGATATACTTGATTTTTTCAAAACCTGTCCCAATTATATCAATCTTTCACATTTTTCTCTTTATGAGTGCATTGGTCATTTAACCACTCCATTCGGTACGTTCGGATCGAGAGGGCACCTAATATAAGCGCAGACCGCAAGGGGCGGCGGGTCGCCGACTATTAGCGGCCTCGTCTCACCTCGTCTCGCCACTTTCGCCTACACCGATGCGTCCCTCTCGTGAAGAGCGCGCGCATCCGCGGGGTAAGGAATTTAGGATAGCAATGGTCAAAATTTACTCAAATAGTAATTGAATCTGACGGTATATAATTTGATATATTGTATCAAAATTAACGAATGTTTTTTATAACATTTTTACATGCTACTGGGAATTCAGAGTGAAAAAGAATAGATATCTATTTCAGTCAGGATTTGTTTTATTTATAACCAACATTATTATTTCTGTTGTATTAATATTTATCTTCAACTATTAGATCTTCCTTATGACTTCAAAACGTAAAATGTTAAATAAAAAAAAAGATTTAGTTTTTTTTTACATATGTTCAAAGTTGAAGAATATTCAAGAATATATGTACAAGAGGGTTTTTAAAAATTTTTTTTTTTTTCGTAGATATAGCCGTTGAACTACGATAATCATCATGTTTCCTACCTCTGCGAAACTTTAACCGCGTTTTTCTCGAAACTGTCTTTTGCAATACATACCCACGATTTCTCAACTACAACTGGACTAATTTACTTGCAATTTTTTACAGTATTTTTGTTGTATATACTAATAAAACACATGTAAAAAGTTTTCTCAAACTTGAAAGTACAGTTTATTTAATGCCTAAGGAAAAGTTTAACACGATTAATTAGAATTTAAATTGGATATTATATTTTATCGAGCAGCATTTAATTTTATATATTAACTTCCCGTAGGGTAAGTTATTGTAATCGTTCAAAAATCGAAATCGAAAATTTTTACATTTCTCGACGTTTTGAAGGTTTCTGAACATTTTGGCATACTTCGAAAAAATGGATGTGTGTCTGTGTGTGTATGTATGTATGATACAAATTTTCAGTCACGTTTTTGGGCGCACGGATCAACCGATTTGAATGGTTCAAAAAACATTTGATTACTATCGATAAAGAAAAGAGCTGATTAGTTTTTGGCAAAGGCAGGTCCAGCTGTTTCGGGGATACGGACAAAGAGTCAGAAAATAGAAATCGAGTTTTTGAGTGAACGGAGCATCCGATTTGAATGGTCTAAAAAACATTCAATTTGTAACGTCTTGGAGAAGTGGTGATTAGTTTTTGGCAATGGCAGGCCCAGCGGTTTCCTCAGGGCTAAATGTGCAAAAAATGGTAGTTTTTGAGGGAACTAAGCGTCCAATTTGAATGATTCAAAGAACTTTCTGCTTGTTTTAATAAAATAATTGATTTTGGAAAAAAAATGTTTCAATTTTTTTTTTCAAAATTTTTTTTTTTCAATTTTTTTTTATTTTTTTTTGTATATCGAAAATAATTCAGATTTCTATTTTAATTCTGTTCTAATATACCTTAAACAAATAATTTCAACTTTCCAATTCAGTTTATGTAATTTTTATAAATATTAGACAATGTTACAATATTTATAATAATCTATTTTAAAACATTTAATATTCCTCGATCATCTCGTTACGGTACGGGAAGTTCCAGCAATTTGCCTCAAGGCACGATGCCTTAATTGCCTTAAGACAGAATTCCACTTACATCTAGTTTAATTACTAGAACTATGCAGATTTTTACCAAATTGAGTAAGATCACTAGTGCGTACTCTAAAAGGAACCCCGGCCCATGGTCCGATGGCATAGCGCGCGCACATGCGAGCGAACAAAACACTAAACGGTTTCAAGTGCGATAGACCGATGCGACGCGGCACATCCCCTTTAAGGCGCGCGCGTTTGTAACACGGGACGGGACGTGTTTAACACGGTGCTTCGGCGAGATTCCGGACTGATTCTGGAACGAGGAGGTCTGATGCAAACATATACATTATACTATATATACGTGAATATATGTCGTGTCTTATTGTTTATTTGTAATTCATTAATAGTTTTACTATTATAATATAACTATAGATTTTGGTTGATAATTTAGTAAGATTCGATTTTAAGAATCTTATCAATAGCATATGTCAATTATCAACGTACTGGAGCTTTTGATAATTGACAAGACCAATTAACCCTTACGCTACGGATGTCATCCATGGATGGCATGTTGTGGTTACCTTTGCATTAAGATTTATCTCTATGAGTTAAAATATTGAGAATCCTAGTATTTTATTGTAATTTCTAGTTCATTAGAAGCGTAATTTTTTATTTTTTCACACTTTTTTATTGACAATAATCGCTTAATAAATAAAGTTCAGTGGCACACTAGTAGTGTACTACTACTAGTACTAGTACTAGTAGTAGTAGTGTACTACTACTAATGGGCAAGCTGTTCCGTACAGCAGAGATACTCCTGCGGTAAGCACTCTCGAAACGATAGGGTTAAAGTTTGCATTGCTTTCTCTTGTTTGTCATCATATTGAAAATTTCAATTTGAAATAAAATATTAAATATTTGTTATCATAGTTAATTTAGCAAAAAAAAATTTTCTGATTTATGATGCATGATTAGGTTAAAATTAGTCATTCAATTACTACTTTTATAACTTCTGTTCTGTGAATTCATTTTTTTTTCTTTCATTATCTGAATTGTACTAAAAACAAAATTGTAACTAACTAATTAAGTAACTTAATTATGTTTCAATAATAAAATACTTCATAAAAGTTAAATAATTTTTACTATATTATATTATATTTTGCTATTATAGTTGTTTTTTGCTTTGTGGTACAAATAACACATACTAAATTGCTTCCTTTATTATGAGATGCGAACAATCGATCATGTTAAGAATAAAATAAGTGTTCAACTAAATAGAACATTTTATTATCATATGTTTTCATATGGAATTTCTAGTTGTCGAGTTCACCTTGCATTTTTATAAATGTAGGTAACGCATATCGTATAATTATTGCAGATGAATTTCGATGATGCTATCTTGCGGTTCGATTACTTAGGTATTTTGTATAATGAATATTAATTATTTTCATGATGTTCCCGAGTTATTCAATAATTTTAATTGTCTTTAGAATTCTCAAGCAACCTTCGGCATCTATTGATTTACCACATACAGCTATTTGAATTTTTTTCTTGAAATGTGCATGAAATGAAATTAGAGATATTTACAGTTATATAAGATTTTATATTAAAATTACTTAATCTGGTCTTAATTAAGATATATTCTATTGGTATTAAAACATGCGTTTTTGTATATACATTTAATTAACTACAGCATAAGTAATATTAGCATAAGTAAAGTAGTATGTAAGCATTCTTAGCAAAAGTAATTAATTAGAATGTATGAAAATGTTTGAAGTGAGTAACGCTATTACTAAATCTTACCTATAATAATGCAGCATTTCTAGGAAAGCTAATGCACATATTTTTTAAATTTGAATGTTTGTTGTCATGAAAAAAATTCGATAAGTTACACCGTTTGGGAATTGGAATTCAAATAAACCGATGATTTATCTAACTCAAGAAACTAAATAAATATTCGCAATCCTAAATCTGGTATCAGCAACAGAAATCTGTCAGGACATGAAGATCCTGTGTATTCCTGACATAAGCGTAGAGCCGTAGAGGCGCAGAGGCGCAAAGGATCGATAAGCCGCATGCCTCGTGTCCTGTGTAGATTGTGCACATATAACTATTGCAGGGGTGCGTGCGAATGTACTTGGACAGGGGGACTGAACCCTCAGGATATGATATGTAATATAGTACACGTGTCTGTATTATCATCTGCTTGAATCTCTAATTACTTCTAAACAATTTCGCTCGTTAGGTTTTTGATAATTTTAATATACCATTACATATATTTGATGTAACATTTTTACATAAAAGTATTTTGTTTGAAATTTTAAACATTTTTATTTTTGTTCTAAATAAATAATCTTATATTGTGAATAAATAATCGCAATAAATTTAATTGAACAATGTATATATTAGAATTAAATATTAAATTCAATAATCATAAATGTTTTTGATGAATACATCGAAATATTTTAAATTAAAAATTCTGTGGTTTTGTGGCAGTTAAATGATTTGCAATATTTTTCTCAACTATCAAATCAATTTCAAAAGGGAATCAAATAAAAACATCGAGATGAAACCGCCAGAAATTTTGGCTATTATAGTATACGTGATCTTGAAGCGACATGGCTCAGAATTGAATTTGGAAACTACTGACGCTGACAGGTAGATTGCGGCCTGCCACATCCGTCCGTGCAGATATGAAATCTTCATCTCACGCTAAGTTCATATATCGCAATAAGTACATATCGAGTTTCTTGTCCTTTTTGTAATTTTGATAAAAATTTCAGAACTTTTAAACATTTCGGAATGATATGAGGGAAAATATTTGAACATGTTTGAAATATTATTTTGTAGAAAGTTATAGAATATCATCGAATTTGAATCTTCCATAGAAAAATATGGGCAAACATATTTTAAATAGAATTTGAATATTTATTTCAAGAATAGTTCATTTCAAATGGCCATCGATTATTTTAAAATAAAATAAAATTAAAATCAGCACGCGGACTGACAAGTCTAGAAACAACATGTTTCCAGATAGTCCAGTCATTTGGTCGTTTTGCCGGTACAATACTCCGGGAATTCTGAAAACTGGTAATCTTATAGATTTCGAGGTGCTCTTTACGAAAATCAACTTTTCCACCTCAAATTTGAACGGCAAGTAGCCGCCATATTGAAAAAATGGCGTCAAAAAACAGCTTTTTAAAAATATCTACTTTCTGGCTCATTTTACGATAAAAGTATCTATGTACGAATTAAACTAGAGAAAATTTCCTAAAATTCTTTAGAAAACCGTTTTTTTCTAAAATTGATAGTTTGAGAGTACGGTATTTATTTATTAAAAGGAATGTGGTCAAGTTCAAAGTGCTGTCATATATGGAGAGATTTGATACTATGGCGAGAGCAGCAAAGACTTTGAAGCGGCCGTACTCTCAAACTATCAATTTTACAAAAAAACGGTTTTCTAAGGAATTGTAGGAAATGTTATCTAGTTTAATTCGTACATAGATACTTTTATCGTAGAATCAGCCAGAAAGGAGATATTTTAAAAAAGCTGTTGTTTGACGCCATTTTTCCAATATGGCGGCAACTTGCCGTTCAAATCTGAGGTGGCAAAGTTGATTTTCGTAAAGAGCACTTTGAAATCCATAAGATTACCAATTTTCAGAATTCCCGGAATACTGTACCGGCAACAGCCATTTTTGACCAAATGATTGGACGAAGAGCAGATGGCGCGTTCTAGATATGCATCGGTTTTACCCAACCTTGTGAAGACTTTTTTTTAAAATTACTAATAAGTTTCTAAATGTTACTAATATAAAGAATAATGTAATAATAATAGTATTACTAAATTAAGAAAAATTAATAGTTTAAGTAAGTGATAGAACTTTAAATTATAAATAACTAATCAAAAGATACAACATGGTAAACGAGGGTAGCGTATGGTAAAATTTGCACATCAAGATATTGTTTTTGGAATCAATAGGAGTTATCATCAATTACAGAAGAATAAGTTCAATTTATTTTATATTTATGCAGTAATATCTACGTAGAATTTTCCATTTGAATCTGCAATTAACTCTAGATACCATTAGGTGTTATTTTTACTATTCACGGAAAAAATGATTCAAAATTTAATTAATCCATTTGATTTGAGTATTTGATTCATGATTGAAACTTGTATATTTAGTTTAGAGCTTTTACAGAAAGCTCTATATTTATGAGGCAGGTGCCCCCATTTTCATAGAATTTTTCTTTCTGGTGATGGCGCCAACTCCTTCACTATTCGCGGATACGCGGCATTCGCGCGGTAACGATTTTTCGTTAAGTTCAACTTTGTAGTGTTTGAGTAACGGACTGTCAGTATGAGGGCGTGTGACGTATTGTGCCCGTAGCCGTGCTGCGTAGCCCCGTAGAGCCGCTTCGCTCGGGAGGAACGGCACTGATAGATGGACAGATGAATTCGAAAGATTATGTAACGCCCAGATAAAGATATGTAACGGGAACCTGGAAGCACGTTGCTCTTTTAGCAAATTTGACTAAAATATACTAGTTTTTAACTGGAATCAATATAAAATGGTATTTGCACAAAAACTAATATTTATTTCTAAGTTTAATAAAATATATAAAATTTATTATAATTATTTTCAACTAAGGGGGCGTCCATTAATCACGCGAACGAGTTTTCAAGGATTTTTGGACCTCCCCTCCCCCTTGGTGATATTTGGTGATATTCAAAAATACCCCCCATCCCCCACCAAACATCACGTGTATTTTTAGTCACATGAAAAAACTGTAATTTTTTTAATTTTTTTTTTTAAATGTTTGAACTTTTTTAAAAAAATTAGTTAAAAAATAAATACACGTGATATCTTACTATACTCCTCCTTCCCCCACGTGATATTTTGTGATTTTTTGTCAAACCCCCCCTTCCCCTAAAAACCTCACGTGATTAATGGACGCCCCCTAACCATGTAGTCTTAACAGAGAATGTTGACTGAACATAAACCTCATATACGCGATTCAATAATTCTTTCTATATATTTGCAATCGTAAAAAATTCATAAAAACTTAGGACGCCGCCATGGAATAATAATTTTTATTTTCTACTATACATGCGATAATTATTAATTATTAATGATGCAATTTATCAGTTGTTGGTTACGGGGATATGTAACCTGGAAGCACGTTGCTCTTTCAGCAAATTTGACTGAAATATACTAGTATTTATATGGAAACATTTCAAATTGGTATTTGCACAAAAACTAATATTTATTTCTAAGTTTAATAAAATATATAAAATTTATTATAATTATTTTTAACCAACCACGTAGTCTTAACAGAGTCTGTTAACTGAATAAGAACTTTATATACGCGATTCAATAATTCTTTTTATATATTTGCAATCGCAAACTTTTCCTAAAAACGGAACGCTGCCATGGAATAATAATTTTTATTTTCTACTATACATGTGATAATTATTAATTATTAATGATGCAATCTGTATATCAGCTGTTGGTTTTAGCAAGCTGGTCGAATAAATAGACAATAACATGAATGAATAAATAAATCGTTACTAATACAATAACATGTTATAATAAATCATTTAATTAAGTGATGAAGAACGTAAATATTTTTATAATTAATTGATAACAAATCAGGTTTACGCTTAGGAAATTATTATTTTTATGTTATAATTATTAAATTATATTTTAATATTTTTTATTTTATAATTCATAATGCACTTTTGAATTAAAATATTTAACCTTTTATCTTACTTTTGTGCCATTACTAAACTATTTTGCACACAATTATTTGATGATAATTCAGTTGAAGAATGCCCGATGTAATTATGGTATCCTCTGAAAGTGATCTCTAATTTGAGTTTTCTAATTGATGTGTTAGATGTTATGACTTCGTTCAAATACATCTTATATTTAGGTATGCGAATGTATTCACAATGATATTGAAATATTTCTGGTTTCAATATAAATAATATTAAAAATTCCAGAATATTTTTCTTTGATATAGTTACAAACACATATACAAAGTTAAATATTTTGTAGCGAATATACATGGAATCTTCGATAATTTGTATTCATATTTCGCAACTTCACAATAGTATGCAGACTTTTGCTAGATTAATTAGTTTCTAGTGAAACTTTTTGCGAAAGAATGTGTATCTCTTGGATGTATCATTACATGGGCTTGGGATATACAGTTAAAAAAATAAAATTAATTATAGCAACAAGGTTATACATCAATCGTTAAATTGAATATCCAGTTCTAGTGGTTTTTGAATTTCACAGGTGTACTGACGGAAGTAATTCTAAATGAAATTTAGATAACATTGAAATAAAATGTATGTATATATGTATATGTAAAACCGCTACAACTTCCTGAAGTTGAATCTATGCAAAATCATTCATGATTAATAATGAATTTTTATTTACATGATTTTATATTCTATGTATGCATTATATTACGAGTTAACAAGTGGTACGATTGCGATTTGCGCATCTGTTATGTATCTATATTGTATATACACGATGATGATACGCTCCATCGAGCTTAATGTGAACATATTAGAGCGGGCTGCCTGACATTTATAACTCCATTAACATTTTACTTCCTGCGATCAGGTTCGACCTGGTTCGCTCGGTTTAAGTCCGGTTGCGGCAGCCGGACTCGGTGACAACGATACGCCCTTTGCACACAAAATGCAACCTTATGATAATTTCTAAATTTTACATTTCAACAATGTCAGGAGTTACATTTTCTTCTCTACGCCTGTACTATAAATACATTTTTAAATAAATTTTTATACTGGTGTATTTATATATTTATTTCAAAACCAGGATATGACTTCATTTGTGAGTATCTTTTGAATTTTCCACTCTTGTATCAAAATCACTGCTTTACTTTGGCTTTTTAAGTAAGTTAGAAGTAACAATGTAGTCCCATACAATTTATACCTGGATATATTGCATTTCAGTCCTGTAGCAATTTGAACTTATATTTAATGCAAATAGTTACATAAATGTTTCATTTATCAGTATATTTATGGGGACGTTTTTAACCAACTATCCACCTTATTTAAACACGCTACTTCTTAGTCATTATACATTTGCATAATTAACGTCTAACTGTTACATAAATAATGCATTAAAATTAATGTGCGTACACATGCTCATATAATTTTATTTCTGTTTTATGTAATAAATAAATAATGTTGAACTAAATTCTAAAACTTTTAAGCTTGCGAATAATTTTATATAACAGTTTATTATATAAGTTCGTATATATTATATATTAATATATAATTAGTGAGTTCTTGAGGGCGATACATCAAACAAAGAAAAGGCATAGATTTATAAAATAATCTTTAATTCGAAACGTTTCGACACTCAATTTAATGTCATCATCAGTGGATCTAAAAACAGTATAAAAATTAATATAACTATTAATTATAAAATATGTGGATTGGTATAGAAACTATAGATATAAGAGAAAATTTAACAGAACAGCAACACTTAACAACAAACAGAATATAAAAGATAGAAAAGGTAATAGAAACTAGATATTAAATAGATAAAAAAGAAAAAAGGAAAAAGAATATATATATATATATATATATAAATATATACATATACATATACATATACATATACATATACATATACATATACATATACATATACATATACATATACATATAATATATTTTTAAATTTTTGATCTTTTTACAAGATCAATGTGGCTAAAAACTTTATAGACTTTTTTTTCATTTAGTTGATTTATTGGCTATTGCACATAGTATTATAAAGCCCTAAGATTACACAGAACTTTACTTTGTTTTTCAAGAATTCAGTATAATTTAGTGGCTCAGAGTGGTTCAAATGCAAAATTTACTGTCATAAAGCAAAATGATTTCTAGCAGAAATGTACAAGAAGTATCACTACCCATGTTATTCACATTATAATAACGTTTTTATTTAATTTAATAAAATGTAATTTAAAAAAAAAATTGTAAAAGCTTTTTGTCAATACAATTAATCATTTACCCTTCTCGAAAGAGATTGAGAATCACCGAATCCACCATCGGCACGTGGTAGGAATGAAATGGGTTCGCGTGAACCCCACCGAGTTACTCCGATGGGTCCACTAATACAACCCACTAAAACTTTGCGCTTGTATGTCCCATACAAACATATGTGCATTTATATATGACTATGATCGTGCATTAGCTTTTACGTGTGTTGAGGCAGTTGCGCGTGTCTATTTATTCACTTTGCTGAAGTATATATATAAAGTCTAGGATGTGTGTACTTTATACAGAAGATGCGGTACGAGCTTCCTAAGTTTGCCGGTTGGGCTTGTGAGAGAATGTTTAGTTTCGTTCTGAAAGTAAATTTAGCCAGTATCTGGAAACTGTGATCGGACACACGTATAAACTTCGATAGCAGACAAGCGAACGATATTTTGTTGAACGTATATTGATACTTTTTGAAACAAGGTTTGTTTTTTGGTATATTGCAAACCATCACAGTTGTCTCATGTCTAGGTGATGATTTTTATTATTACAATTAATGTAATACTAAGGTTTTATATCGGTGCTGCAATGTCGTATCAAAGCTATTTTACGTGGAAACTTATTGCTATCTATATTTTAATCACTACTGCTTGACAACAGGCTGCTCGAAACGGGATCGATCCCGGGACCCCTGATTCAAGCCCAGTCGTTCTAGCCACTCAGCTACGACCTAGCGCCCTTAAAAATTTTTTTTTTTATAAAATTTTGATCTTAATAAAACCTTTTATAATTTTAATAAAGTTTTTTTTGAAAACAAATTATGACTATAAATATAGTATGTATTTGTGAAAAGAATTCTTTAAAAGAGTGATTTTGTAATTCACGTGATTCTCGAATTAATTAAAATTGTATGATATTCAACTGAAAATTTTATAACCAATTATAGATACAAACGATGTTAATACAAGTCTTTTGACTTTATCTCAATCAGATCAGACAACGAATTTAAAAACACTTAGGTTTTGAAGAAAACACAATAGAAAAATATTTTCGAGCTGTAATCATGTATACCATTCAAATCATTCATTCTGTTACTATTCTCTAAAAACATTTTGGCAATCTTCCGAATATCAATTGCATCTTCGGTGTTTTCATTGTTTAAAGCACGTCTTCTATTTTAGAAACCCTCTGTTTGAAAGTCGTGCTCTGCGAGGGGTGCCGAATATTATCCCTTTACAGGCGGCGTATAAAAGGGTGTGCATTTCGCACGTCCCGTATTTGTCTGAGAGAAAATTAACCACCATAAATATCATTTCGACCCCCCAGGACTCATCAAAACCTCTAGCCCCTTTGGTACGCCACTGGATACATGGAGGAAATTAGTGAGGTAGCAGGCAGAAGCAGGTGGAATGGTTTTAACTTATGAACTCGTTTATTAAAGGGAAGGAAATGATGCTAAGAAAAGCTTTAGGGCTAAATTAGGATCTACTCTATTAGGATAAGCATGAGTTTTCATAAACATCTATATATGTGTGTTTTTCTATTGGGAATTATTCAAATGTATATACTTTACAATGTATTCTTTGTACCTATTTTTGATGCATGAATTTTAAATGTTATGATTAATATAAAGTTCAATATAATCTTTGAACACCTGCAGAAAATATGTTTTTGAATAATATCCGTTGTTTCGTCATAATGTTTATCTGAATTCGTTTTTTCTTTATTATACAGGACAAAAATACCAAACACAGGATATTTATTTTTACCTTATCTGCTTTTCGCAAAAATCTACAGAAACATTTGAAGTTTTGAAACAACGTCATATGCAAACAATAGTATTGTATATCATAATTAACGCGCGACACAATGGAGAACAACACATAGTACGAAACAGTTACAAATGAACGCTGTGACGATATACATAGCCGAATGTTCCATCCAATTTAATATGAACATCGTATGTATTAGACAGAGGGCTCATTCGAAAATTAGAAAATTGCTTTGGATTATATGGAAAATTGTCTATCAAACGTAAAGGGGTACATTCGATATGGTCTTAGTAGCCATGAGTATTAGTAAGAATAGTAAATATCCTGAAAATTTCAATCATTTATTTATTTGCACATATTCATTAGAGAAAGAAAACTTGGAATTAAAGAAAAATGTAATAGTAAATTATCTGAATAAAAGTCGAAATTGTGCCGAGACGAATGAGTCATATTACATTAAGCTTATAAGAAATAGGAAACGCGACTTGTAGAAAGGAATTTGCGCCATATTTTCACATATCGCACACAAATTTTCCAAACCTTCCATCTTCGCTTAGGTGCGTCAATTCTACCTCAGCCCTCTCCATATAATTACCATATTCGCAACTCCAAGACATTCTGTGAGATATTAAGAAGGTCTAGATTTGCATATAGGGCAGCTGCTGGTTGAGCCGTTGAGCGTAGGTTGTGCTACTAAAGACTAAAACTAAACTTTGACTGTGCGTTTGCATTATATTAATTCGCCTTCGTATAATTTTGATGATGGGGTTCAATAGGCGATGCTTTGCTAGTGAAATTGAATGGAAATGAAAATCGGGTCGGGTTGACTGTATTAATAGCTTCCGGGTCTCCTCCGAGGAATTAACCATAAATATGTCATAGTTTATGGAATTTGTGATACCGTTGAATTTTTTTATTTGTGCATATTTTGATATTAAGATTCAGAAAATTTAAGTTATTTATATAATATAAACTAGTTCTACTGGGTGGTTGAACTATTTTTGTATCTAGTAATGATCTTCATAAATATTTAACCCTCCGTCGGGCGCAGCCGATCTGACAGATACAGGGCCAACATTTTAGCATGTTTCTTCATAATTTGACGTCATCGAGATCTCCATATCTCAGTAGCCTCGTTATTTTATGTCTACTATTTATTCGTCCATATTAGATTGTCTTTGAACTTCGCATATTTTGCTAGTAGCAATTTTGTTAAAAAAAACGCACTAAGCCAAATTCTATTTGACGTACTACAAAATGACAAAAAACACTAAGTTTTTACTGTCCTAATTGTTTATATAGTCTTTGTATAAACATTCCAACAGAATCTGACAATTGTTTTTATATAATTAATTAAATTGTTCATTTCAGAAAAAGTAAGGTTTGTGCGTCTAGCATTTTGAGCGCAAGTACGGATTTTCATATTTTGCTATATTATAAAAATAATATTGATCTAGTATATATTTTGTTTTCGTTTACACATAATATACATATTCAGCATTGTGAAAGCACAATTTAAATAAAAATATATAAAACTATAAGCCTCCTGTCAATATATTTATAATCTGTATCTGTCAGATACACTGCGCCCGATTCTGTACATACTTGGACTGCGCCCGATGGAGGGTTAAATATCTATATCAAGAAGAACATATTCTTCCAAATATAGTCACAGTTTCTGGTAGTAATTCACTGATTCCCTTAAAACTATTTGTATTTCAGCTGAAACTACGGTTATCAATTTTTATATAATTCTGATCACTCATAGACCTTCTCATTATTTCACATCCTCCTTGCTCGTGTAATTTATTCTAGAGTGTCAAGAATTAATATCGTTTATAAATATTGCTTGAGCGTTTTCGCATTCAATCACACTAGTTAAATATACTCTTAGTAACAGTATCATTACAAGAAGAAACCTGATAGAATTGGTATCAACAATCAATCAACGAACACTCAATACAGTCGCAAAACGATCTTTAGTACTGATAAATAACATATCAAACGCGAAGCGAATATAGTTTATGGATAACGAGCTGTCAAGATGTCCGCGGGGTCTCTTAACGTCTATATTAAGTTTTATGGGTCGACCACGCCTAGCGGTCTTCACTTGGAAGCTCGTTTTCTGGCATTTGCGCTAGTAAAGGATTTGCAATATTTTTATGCAAAAAGTAGTTTGATATCATCATTAGAGTTCATTATAACAGTATCAACAGTACAGCGAAGGTAAATGTTCGATAACTTTATCATGGATTAAAGATCCCTCTCGGTATAGTGCGTGCGACCACTAGCAAAGGATATTTTTTAAGTATTTTTTAATTTGGTTGATCATTTTTTTGAAAGCTATACAAATTAAACGTATAATATATTTTATAAAGAATATATTCAACAATAATTTTAGAACGAGAATGATCATATATTAGTATTTACTAAAAGATTTAATTGTCAACTGATGATTTTTGCAGGACTATAGATCAGTATCAAATTAACACGAAAAGCGCTAATAGCTAAGTTAAAACTTTGGATCTTGTTTACCATTTTATTCATGCGTACTTGTAATAACAGCTCATGTTTTAAATCAATTCCAATCTATTATTTACCCTTACTAATACTGTTTAATTTATGATTAATTAATTAACGTTACTCGCCACGATAATGTCATAAAAATTCACATGGGCTATGGTAACTATATTAGATTTAATTAAAAATGTTAATTAAGGAAACTTAATGCATCAAAGAAAAATTTTTTTTGTTAAAAGTTCTTGGAAAACACTATTTTTCATGTAACACATACATGACTGATATCAGTGGTGTTGCCAAGCCGGAACGCACCGGAACGTCGTTCCGGTAAATCACTTTTGAGCCGGAACGCGTTCCGGCAAAAAAGGTTTTAAAAAAATTGCTACATTCAGAAAGTGATTTAATAAGTGAATTTTATAAATTTTAATTTAACTAATTTTTATTAAACGTTCCAATTATTGTAATAAACATACATATATGTGCACAAAATGGATTTTGTAATGATTTTTATTTCTTTCCTTTTCGAAAGGAATCGGAACAAACATGGAAACCGGTTTTTGAACCGGTTTTCTAATTTTAGCGTTCCGGCAAAAAAAATATTAGCACAGCACCACTGACTGACATGGTTCTATGATAAATTTTTTTCTCCATATATTGTAACCAGCTAAGAAATTTTTAGGTTTTGTTCTTGACAGGCTAAGCCTTCGAAGTATACTGCAAATGTATCGTTTTCGTCGGACATCTGTGATTGACGTGGGCGTGTCAGACATAGCTAAAGCAGAACTTCTGTCGTCAGACACATGAATGATATGGCGATTAACATGTTATTATGAAACCGAATGAATATCAAGTTTTCTACTAATTAGCTATTGCTACAGTAGAAATTCTACTATTTAGCCAAAATAAACATAGCATTAATATTTTTTTATAACTTATGATTTTTGGAAAAACTATATATGTATCATTACCCACTATTACAGTACCAGACATACAATATTAGAAGAATTTCTAAGTCTTAAAACTGAAAATTGTCTTGGCTGCTTGGCAGTTGTCTAATTGGCAAAATAGCCCCAGTGCAGAATTGCAAATCGTTATTTCGTACGAGACGGCACAGCGATAAACGCCGCACACTCTCACAGATGTGATAATACTAATTGCGAATGCTGCAGTATTCCGCATATGCACGGAACAAACATAGATATTATAGAGAATTCTAATGCTATGTTGAAATGCAAAATGTCTGATTTTTATTATGGAATTTGCTGTATGGTTATATCGTGGATGTTGTGTGAATACTAGTAGTCCCCCATTATGACAACGTGGCA
>NW_020536999.1:33861224-33885557 GCF_003426905.1 Ctenocephalides felis | reverse complement strand
AAATGTTGATAAATTACACTAAATCGTTTTGTCTTTTTTTGAATAAAATAAATAGTTCAACTATAAGAATTACATACATAAAATGTAATAGTTAATTCATTATTTATTTTTTAATATAAGCATGTGCGCGTGCGAGATCATACTCTATTTATAATAAATCGAAAAATTAGATAAATTTATGCCTAATACAAAATTATAGTCTTGATTCGCTCTCAAACATTGAAGTAATCACTTTATTTTTCGGTATTCGATATTCGGTATTACTTCGACACCATAAACATAATGAGCCTATGAAACAACCAATATTAGTAAATGATAATTATATATATATATATTACATATATATATATATAGTCGTATCTAGAAAAAAAACGTATTTTCTCACCTGAAATTTATAGCTTTTCCTGCGAGCAGCCGATTGCACTCATAGTATCCTCTAAAGGCAATGGCATGTATTCACTTTCATTATCTTCCTCAGTAAAATCGTGATGATGTATCCTTGGAAAAGCTTTCATATCGCCGAAAGGACCTCGTAAAACAAAGTAATGCACACTGATCGGATATGTTATTTTGTTTTCAGAACCAGCTGTTAAAATCAAGTCAGTGATTAAATATTGAGATAAGAATTGTAAATACTATACAAGTTATCGGGAACACAATAAAATATGTCACAAAAATTGTCGACCTGAATGACAAACTATATATTGGTATAATCAGTAGTGTTGTGCTAATATTTTTTAACCGGAACGCTTAAATTTTTTAACCGGAACGGTTTGTTTCCGTTCTGCTCGAGTTCCATTTCAGTAGAATAAAAGTTCCGGACTCCGGTTCATGGTTCGGAAAAACGAGTATAATAGTACGTGAATGAGTAATAGTATTTGTGTACATAATAGTACGAGAGTATATAACAGTGATTGTAAATATAATAGTACGAGAATGAGTAATAGTATTTGTGTACATAATAGTACGAGAGTATATAATAGTGTTTGTAAATATAATAGTACGTGAATGAGTAATAGTATTTGTGTACATAATAGTACGAGAGTATATAACAGTGTTTGTGAATATAATGTAGTACGTGAATGAGTAATAGTATTTGCGTACATAATAGTACGAGAGTATATAACAGTGTTTGTAAATATAATATAGTACGTGAATGAGTAATAGTATTTGCGTACATAATAGTACGAGAGTATATAACAGTGTTTGTAAATATAATGTAGTACTTGAATGAGTAATAGTATTTGCGTAAATAATCGTACGAGAGTATATAATAGTGTTTGTAACTATAATATAGTAAGTGAATGAGTAATAGTGTTTGCGTACATAATAGTACGAGAGTATATAACAGTGTTTGTAAATATAATATAGTACGTGAATGAGTAATAGTATTTGCGTAAATAATCGTACGAGAGTATATAATAGTGTTTGTAACTATAATATAGTAAGTGAATGAGTAATAGTGTTTGCGTACATAATAGTACGAGAGTATATAACAGTGTTTGTAAATATAATATAGAACGTGAATGAGTAATAGTATTTGCGTACATAATAGTACGAGAGTATATAACAGTGTTTGTAAATATAATGTAGTGCGTGAATGAGTAATAGTATTTGCGTACCTAATCGTACGAGAGTATATAATAGTATTTGTAACTATAATATAGTAAGTGAATGAGTAATAGTATTTGCGTACATAATAGTACGAGAGTATATAACAGTGTTTGTAAATATAATATAGTACGTGAATGAGTAATAGTATTTGCGTACATAATAGTACGAGAGTATATAACAGTGTTTGTAAATATAATGTAGTACTTGAATGAGTAATAGTATTTGCGTAAATAATCGTACGAGAGTATATAATAGTGTTTGTAACTATAATATAGTAAGTGAATGAGTAATAGTGTTTGCGTACATAATAGTACGAGAGTATATAACAGTGTTTGTAAATATAATATAGAACGTGAATGAGTAATAGTATTTGCGTACATAATAGTACGAGAGTATATAACAGTGTTTGTAAATATAATGTAGTGCGTGAATGAGTAATAGTATTTGCGTACCTAATCGTACGAGAGTATATAATAGTATTTGTAAAATAATATAGTAAGTGAATGAGTAATAGTATTTGCGTACATAATAGTACGAGAGTATATAACAGTGTTTGTAAATATAATATAGTACGTGAATAGTACGAGAGTATATAACAGTGTTTGTAAATATAATGTAGTACGCGAATGAGTAATAGTATTTGCGTACATAATCGTACGAGAGTATATAACAGTGTTTGTAAATATAATATAGTACCTGAATGAGTAATAGTATTTGCGTACCTAATCGTACGAGAGTATATAACAGTGTTTGTAAATATAATATAGTACGTGAATGAGTAATAGTATTTTCATACATAATAGTACGAGAGTATATAACAGTGTTTGTAAATATAATGTAGTACGCGAATGAGTAATAGTATTTGCGTACATAATCGTACGAGAATATATAACAGTGTTTGTGAATATAATATAGTACCTGAATGAGTAATAGTATTTGCGTACATAATAGTACGAGAGTATATAACAGTGTTTGTAAATATAATGTAATACGTAATGAGTAATAGTACTTGCGTACATAATCGTACGAGAGTATATAACAGTGTTTGTAAATATAATATAGTATGAGAATGAGTAATAGTATTTGCGTACATAATCGTACAAGAATATAACAGTGTTTGTAAAAATAATGTAGTACGTGAATGAGTAATAGTATTTGCGTACGTAATAGTACGAGAGTTTATAACAGTGTTTGTAAATATAATGTAGTACGTGAATGAGTAATAGTATTTGCGTACATAATAGTACGAGAGTAATAACAGTGTTTGTAAATATTATAGTACGTGAATGAGTGATAGTATTTGTGTACATAATAGTACGAGAGTATATAACAGTGTTTGTAAATATAATAGTACGTGAATGAGTAATAGTATTTGCGTACATAATCGTACGAGAGTATATAACAGTGTTTGTAAAAATAATGTAGTACGTGAATGAGTAATAGTATTATAATCGTACGAGAGTATATAACAGTGTTTGTAAATATAATATAGTACGTGAATGAGTAATAGTATTTGCGTACATAATAGTACGAGAGTATATAACAGTGTTTGTAAATATAATATAGTACGTGAATGAGTAATAGTATTTGCGTACATAGTAGTACGAGAGTATATAACAGTGTTTGTAAAAATAATGTAGTACGTGAATGAGTAATAGTATTTGCGTACATAATCGTACGAGAGTATATAACAGTGTTTGTTAATATAATAGTAAAGTACGTGAATGAGTAATAGTATTATAATCGTACGAGAGTATATAACAGTGTTTGTAATAATAATTGTAATGAGTAATAGTATTTGCGTACATAATAGTACGAGATTATATAACAGTGTTTGTAAATATAATGTAGTACGTAAATGAGTAATAGTATTTGCGTACATAATAGTACGGGAGTATATAACAGTGTTTATGAATATAATGTAGTACGTGAAGGAGTAATAGTATTTGCGTACATAATAGTACGAGAGTATATAACAGTGTTTGTAAATATAATGTAGTACGTGAATGAGTAATAGTATTTGTGTACATAATAGTACGAGTTCCTTGTTTATATTAATACATATAAATTTATCAAAAAATAGAAAAAAAAGTTTTGATCAATCATAGTTCCGGAACGCGTTTCGGTCCAAAAAAAGAAGTGTCAGAATGATGTTCCGGCGCGTTTCGGCTCAACAACACCACTGTGCGTAATGACAAAACGCTTATTACGTTGTCGTTCAACTTCCTGAGACACCAGTTTCAAGAATAATTTAGAAAAAGTTTCTAAATAAGAATATTCATACTTATTAATATATAAATATAATAAATAATTATCATTATTTATCATAATCTTTCGAGAAGTAAGCAGAATTGGTGAATCACTCATTGGAGTGACAACTACATATTCCTAAATTAAAATTTTGCACAATTTTTTTTTATAAGTGAGAGTGTATGTGTGCGAGCGAATGAATTAAAAGTAAGAGCTAATAGAATATTGTATTCTGATTGCTGATAAAAATAAAAATGTTAATAAAAAAATATATTTTATGGGTACCTGGTATGTAATATCACGTTCCGAGCTCTGTGTGGGATCTCTCTGGCAATTATTGATGTGCGCTTTGACGACCCACTGATTGTTGAAGGCCGAAAATCGGGAAGTTTCGTAAAAGAGTTTATGAACAAATTCATCTGTGCGATATGGCTTCATTTGCAAGTCTGTGATACAAAAAAATCATATAAATTTAAACAATATCCAAACAAAATAACTGAACTGATTGTTCTTACCACTAAAGATTATCTTTTCGTAAGATAGAAGATCAAATATCTGATCGTACAACTTTTTTCTTCCTGTGTTTTTTGATCCATAACCTAAGTTCGTAAAAGTAATTAAGATATTAAGAATTTCTATTATTGATAAATAATGATATCAAATTCTATAAACCAAACCTCAAGTGCTTGCATGACCTCAGCGCCTGATTTGTGTGGGTGAACGCAAATCATTTCATGTGATCCCATTTCATGGACTGGTCCTCTCCATGGGCACCCGATACTGATCATTTATGGAAAAAATCACATGATATAAATGCATTTAAATTAATGGTTTCTAAATTCGGAGCGGTGACGCAACGGCGTCGTATATTTCGATGTTAGAATTTGGTCCTAACTAAATGAATGTAGAAATATAGTACGAAAAATAATCAATACATTAGAAGGATGCAAATTTTTAACTTCCCGTAGGGCAAGTTATAGTAATCGCAAAAAATCGAAAATGAAAATTTTTGCATTTCTCGACGATCCAAAGGTTTCTGAATATTTTGGCATACCTTAGAAAAAATGGATGTATATATGTGTGTGTGTGTGTGTGTGTGTGTGTGTGTACGTGCGGATACAAATTTTCGTCGACGATTTCGGGAACACCGATCAACCGATTTGAATAATTCAAAAAACATTCGATTCGTATTTATAAGGAGACGTGCTGATTAGTTTTTCGCGAAGGCAGGTCTAGCCATTCCGAAGATACGAGGCAAAAAGTGCCAAAAACGGTAACTCAGTTTTTAAGAGAACGGAGCGTCCGATTTTAATAATTCAAAAAACATTACTTGTATTGACAAGGTGAAGAACCGATCAAATTTTCATGAAGGCAGGTCTAGCGGTTTTGGAGATCTAATGAAAAAAGTAAAAAAAAATGCCATTTGGCGGTCAAAAATAATCACTAGACATATGCACATCTAATTATCAGATAATTTTTAGAGATTTTAACAATAAGTATAAATCTGGTTTACATTCCTATGGGTTCCGTGCCAATGTTTACGCGTTAGACGTCGACACGGCGCTTACGCGGTTTGATATTTCGTCTTTATGCAGTTAAAGCAGTACGATTGCTTTGAAAAAAAGTTTAGATCTTTCAAAATATGTCAAAATAAAGAAAACATTTTTTTTTTCAAAAAAAATAATTAAAAACAATTTTGTCTAATTGTTTGTCAAAAATCTTGTTTTTTCGAAGTAATTTTTTTTCAAAAATGTTAATTGTTTTTAAAAAATAATAATTTTTGGTACGGAAAGTTCCAGCAATTTGCCTTAAGGCACGATGCCTTAATTGCCTTAAGGCAGAATTCCACTTACAGCTAGTTTTTAAAGTTATCCCAGTTAGCAACAGATCAGACGATTTATAAGAATAAATCTCACCGGCTGTACTTGCACCCTGTTAAGCGTTCTTCGCATTCGGCTTCCTCATGTCTCTCAAGAGTATTCCTGGGAAACGCCCGCGCGCAGAATTGGCAGTCGCTGGGCAATTCTGATACTGCTTTCTCGACTGCCAAATTACGTGAGGCCGAGTTCTTGCTGAATTCGACACGACAATTTGGACATGTTGCGATCTCGTCACGAAGGCGTGCATCTGCAAGCACGTGTGTGAAACAACCAGCACACATCAGATGGCCATTCGTGCACTGAAACACGAGCATATACAGACAACGATAAAGAGACAAAACATGTCGAATGTGATTATTTACAAGAATCGTTTTTTTTTCGTTCAAAATTTTGGTGAATATTCGAAAATCGCTCTTTAAATTCAGTGACAAATACTCGGCACATTTCAATACATCAGACATATTTTAACCAAAACATCTACGTCGTTAGGACATAGTTGTTGTTGAATAAATATGTATAAATGCAATGAAATGGCAAGAATAGATTCATATTTATTTGTGAAATTATTGAAAATACATCTTTAACTTTAAAAATTAACATTATTAATTCTTCGTAAACATCAATAAATATAAGAAAAACAATCAGCTAGTTTAATGATCTCAACTTTCCTATGATCTGCAAATAAATAATAATTAAACCGATTTATTTAATTTATATTATATACTATCTCTGTCAAATAAAACAAACTACTACTACTACAATATAAAATAATAAACATCTATGGAAAAATATCATTTAAAAACTGCATTTCAATTAAATTTACCACTAATGCCACCGCACCTAATAGAACACCTGGAAGCAAAAAACAATGTCAATCGTTAAATATTGATTTAAAATTTACATTGAAATGCACATTATTTTACTTCAGCATAAATCATTATATAAAACAATTCTTATAAGTATAACTAACATTCTATTATAAATAAAGAATGTTAAAAATATTATCGAATTTTCAATCGAAACATTTTTAACAATGATAAATTTTGCACTCTAAATTATTCACTATTAAGTAAACATTCGCAAAATTTACAAAAAAAAAATAGAACGTAGTTAGTTCTTAAAAGAAGAAAGAAATATGTGAAATATATTTTCGCAAACCCGAATCTTCCTGAAATGATAAATTAATAATATACAATAGGATACATTTAAATAAAATGAAATAATATGCAGGAACAGGAAATTTTTGGTGTGGTAATCAATATAATATAATTCTTTTTATTAACAAGCGTACACTTATTATACTTACTGGAAACCTCACACGATGTTACGATTCTCTGAAGATATAATCACACGGATAAAAATAATTCATACATTGCGCATAAGTAATACTTATACATTAATATATATATAAATAAAAAACGAAATATTCACAAAACTATAAAGAACTGAAAGAGTCAAGAGCGTTGAAACAGTCAAACAGCAACATATATTTTCAATAAAATATGTTTATTTATATTAGTTAATTACAATAATCTTAATATAATTGGACCCCTATGCGATACACGTCATAATGTATAAATAATAAACATACAATCATTGCAGATTAATTAAATTACTATTATATAGTGAATACATCTCTCATTCGAAGAAAATTTTCAAATCATCGATACAATATACACTTCATTGATTAATTCATATTGTTATTGAAAATCATAATAAGTAAATATCAAAATGACATAAAACTAGAACTATTAGTACAATCTTGACTCAAAATAATAAATAGTCTAATTTTACACTTCTTTCATAATAAATAGTCTAATTCTTTACTTAAAATACAAAATTACATTTCATTCCGTAACAATTAATAGTAATAAAAATGATAAATGCCTAGAAATTTGATTTTACTTTATATAGTACATTTTATAGATTTAGTGTTACATAATGGCCTCCATTTTGATGTTATCGTACTAACTACGCAGTTTCTTTGACAATGAGTTATTGAACATGACATCCGTCAAAAATGTTTTTAGATATAATTACATATAAACAATAGTAATATATTTCAGTCATTATATTTGTATATTCATATTCAAATGTTGATAATATCGAGGGTTTAAATATCTACGTGAATACTACATGGGTATACGTCAAAATCAGCTGATAAGTACTTACTTGATAAACAGCAGCTTTTGGGAGATCCAAACACACCGCGCAACATAAAATCCCACCCAATCTACTCTCTAATTTATCGTTCTTTTCGTCATTCTTTGTTGTTATTTTACGCTTTTTTCTCTCAGGTTCACAGGAATCTGAGAGCTTTTCAACATTTTCCGAAATTATTTCGGGCTCGCCACTCGTAGAGGCGGCTTCAATTTCGCGTTCGGACATTATAATTTAATAAGATGTAAGCTCTAACTAAAAGGTCGTGTCAGAAATATAAACAATAGAACAAACTTCTATATTAACAAATTTGTACAACAAATGAAAAGCTGTTATGCGACCCGTCACACGTAATACTCATAAATTACTTCTCTAACACAGACGCGACTTACGTCAACATAAGCAATGTCGACATCAGCGCCACTTATCCTCAATTACAATTGATTACAACAGTAGTGCCAATGTAAGTTGGGTGACAGCTGTTGTATTAAATAAAAGTGTAAACTGTAAAGAAAGAGTATTAAATTAAATATTATGAAATGTTTATCACATAACACAATAGATAATTGAAGGTAAAATAAGCATTAGTCATTTTTTAATGGTATTCTCTAAAGATTATAAAAGTTAATTCGAATCGAATATAAATTCCTAAAACCATGTGACAATCACTTTTTTGAAATAACTATTATATAGAGAAACATTATTTTATAAAACTAAATATTTATTGATATATATATATATATATATATATATATATATATATATTCAAATATTTTATATTTAAATATTTTTCAATTTAAAATTATTTCTCAATGTTGGCCATCTTGTGACGAGACCGATCTAGCCGCAGTCGGATTTATGTGCGCTTCTTACTAGGCCTTATGTATAATGCAATGTCAGTTTGAAACTTCAATTAGTGAATAATGGTTTTCTAAAGCACGTAAAGTGTGTATTCTACCCTGAGGTTAATTACTATAGTAAACATGGCTATTGGACATACTCGGGTTGTCCAAGTGACAAATATCGCACCTCAGGCGACCAAAGACCAGATGCAAACACTTTTTGGTTATCTAGGCAAAATTGATGATATTAGATTATATCCTACAATACGTGATGTATCATGTCCAGTTCAGTCAAGAATTTGTTATGTAAAATATCACGACAGTTCATGTGTGGGAGTAGCACAGCATTTAACTAATACAGTATTCATTGATCGCGCATTAATTGTTATACCGATGCCGAATGGAGATATTCCAGATGAAATGAAGGCCTTAGAGATGTCCAGCAATGGCACTATTGTACCAGGACTTCAACCATTAGAACCTAAGTTACCTTCACATGTTGTGAACACGGTTGAGGGTTATGGATTACAGCAGATCATTCAGACTACGGATCCTAGACTGGAGGAGAATGGTTTGCCCAACTATCCACCTCTACCAGGAGGTTATGACCCGCGAAAAGTAGAAGAAATTCGTCGAACAGTTTTGGCAATGGAGTTGGACCCCAGCATTAAGTCAGATAAGATAATAAAACATTTTTCAGCGGCTGGTGAAATTAAATATGTGCGAATGTGTATTCGTGATAATGTGTTAGAAAAATATGCATTGATAGAGTACTCTGAACAAGAATCAGTTGTGGCTGCTTTAAAACTACATGGTACTCAACTAAACGGAAAGACTGTTAAAGTTTATCATTCGTCTCAAGCAATTATAAAACCGGAAACTAAAAGCAATGAAGCAGCTCAAAGAGAAATCGAGGAAGCTATGTGTAGAGTAAAAGAAGCACAAAGTTTAATTTCAGCTGCTATTGATCCTGTAATAGGCATGCTTTCTAAAGATAAATCAAGTTCTAGGCATCGATCAAGATCTCGTTCTAGGGAAAGATCTAGAAGACGTTCCAGATCACGATCCAGACGTCGCTCCAGATCAAAAAGGCGATCTAGATCTAAAACCAAATCTAGAAGATCTAGATCTAGAACAAAAAGATCTCGTTCTAGAACAAAACGATCTCGCTCTCGGTCAAAGAGATCTATTTCGCGCTCAAAACGGTCCACCTCAAGGTCGAAAAGGTCCGCATCACCATCGAAAAGATCTTCTTCTCGCTCTAAAAGGTCATCATCATTGACGAAAAGGTCTCCTTCACACTCCAAACAATCTCCTACTCGTTCTAAAAGATCATCTTCGCGCTCTAAAAGATCGGTCTCACGGTCCAGAAAATCACCTATAAAAAAATCTCGATCACCATCAAAACGAAGATCTCGATCAAGAACTAAACGTTCACGATCAAGAACAAAAAGAAGCCATTCTAGATCCCGAAGATCACGTTCAAGAGACAGGAAACGTCGATCTATGTCTAAAGGTTCTCGTGCTTCGCATAGATCACGTTCCAAATCAAGAGGAAAATCTTCGAGATATGATAAAGATAAACATAGAGATAGAGATCGTAAGAAGGATGAAAGGAAAGAAAAGAAATCATCTCGTAGATCAAGATCAAAGTCAAGGGATAGAAAGAGAAGTAAATCACGAGATAGAAAAAGGTCAAAGACCCCATCAAAATCTTCTAGGAGAAGAAGTCGCACTCCAAAAGAATCGAGAAAAAGGTCTAAACATTCTGAGAAAGATGAATCAAGAGTAGCAAGAAACTATGATGAAGAAGAAAAGGGCTTTGATGATGTTTTTGAAGACGGAAGAAGAGATCGAAAAACTACTAAAAATGGAAGTTCAAAGTGCTATGGTGATGAAGAACTTAGAGATATCAGATCAAAAAGCAAGAGCTTAAAAGAAAAGTATGCTTCGGATAGAGGTTCTAGTATGGAGTCTGCTGAAAGGGAACACTCACCTGATAAATCTGATAATATGGATATTTCAAATTCTCCATAACTTTTATTGAAAAACTAATTAATTATATGGCTTACATAATTTGAGAAAATAATAATTTATAATTTTCATATTCAATTTCATGTATTTTTTATGTATTTCTCAATAGTTGTAAATGCCGATAGAAAATAAAAGGTAATTTAATTTTTTCAGCTTGTGTTTAGATCAAGAATCTTTTGTCTATTAATGTTTTTTCAGCCAGGTTCCTCTTAGCAAGTGATTTTGTAACCAAAGCGAGAATCTGTAATAGAAAATATATAAACTAGTTGGGTTGGTATTTAGCCTTGAGGCAAATTACATGAACTTCCCGATATGTGTAAATAATCGACTTGATCAAAAAAATGTGTAAATAATATACTTCATCAATCCTACTTTAAAAAAAACGATAATAATTTTAGCAAAGTTTGACGAATTTTTAAAATTAAACTACTTGTTGTAAGGCCGTAATATTACAGTAAGTTCTATAAGACCATGATGTATATCGCCAAAAAAAGTTCCATGAAAAACGGCTTAAATTTTTTTTTAACAGTTAATTATAAGAAAACCGCTCGGTAGATTTTCACCTAAAATTAATCAGTACTATTCCCATCTAATATCTTTCGAACAGTTTTTGATTTTTCAAAATCGGTTCGGTAGGATGAGCTTAAATGTGGATGAAAATTTAACACTTTTTTTCAACATTTAATTACAAGAAAACGGCTCGGTAGATTTTCACCTAGAATTAATCAGCATCATTCCCAAATGATATCTTTCGAACAGTTTTTGATTTTTCAAAATCGGTTCGGTAGGATGAGCTTAAATGTGGACGAAAATTTAACACTTTTAACAACATTTAATTACAAGAAAACGGCTCGGTAGATTTTCACCTAAAATTAATCAGCATCATTCCCAAATGATATCTTCGAACAGTTTTTGATTTTTCAAAATCGGTTCGGTAGGATGAGCTTAAATGTGGACGAAAATTTAACACTTTTTTTCAACATTTAATTACAAGAAAACGGCTCGGTAGATTTTCACCTAGAATTAATCAGCATCATTCCCAAATGATATCTTTCGAACAGTTTTTGATTTTTCAAAATCGGTTCGGTAGGATGAGCTTAAATGTGGACGAAAATTTAACACTTTTTTTCAACAGTTAATTACAAGAAAACGGCTCGGTAGATTTTCACCTAAAATTAATCAGCATCATTCCCAAATGATATCTTTCGAACAGTTTTTGATTTTTTAAAATCGGTTTGGTAGGATGAGCTTAAATGTGGACGAAAATTTAACACTTTTTTTCAACAGTTAATTACAAGAAAACGGCTCGGTAGATTTTCACCTAAAACTAATCAGTATCATTCCCAACTAATATCTTTCGAACAGTTTTTGATTTTTTAAAATCGGTTCGGTAGGATGAGCTTAAATGTGGATGAAAAGTTCAACACTTTTTTTCAAATTACGAAGAAACGGCTTGGCAGATCGTTGCACAAAACTGACAAACGATAGTCCTCACCGAAATACATCAAATGGCTTTTAAATTTCTAAAATCTGTTCAGGCGTTTTTGAGAAAACGTCGATCAAAAGTCTAATTTTGACAAATGCCAAAAAGAACATACTGATTTTTGCAAACTTTGACGAATTTTTAAAGCTGAACCAGTTGTCGTAGGTAAACTATGGTATCTTTCGTCAAAATAATAATCATAAAAATCGTCAAAATTTTTTTTTAAAAAACTTTATTACAAGAAAACGGCCCGGCCGATCTTTACCAAAAACTAATCAGCACGATTCCCAACCAATATCTATCGAACGGTTTTTGAATTTTCAGAATCGATTCAGAATTGCGGGCTAAAACGTGGACGAAAAATTTTTCACTTTTCTACAATTTACAAAGAAACGGCCCGGCCGATCGCCGCACAAAACTCAGAGACGATAGTCCTCATCGAGATACATCAAATGGCTTTTAAATTTTTGAAATCGGTCCAACCGTTTTGGAGAAAACGTCGATTTACGGCAAAAAATCTGTTCACACACACACACACACACACATACACACACACACACGCACACACACACATACTTTTTCCAAATTTGGTCTCATTCGATTCAGAATGGCTCGAAACGTCGAGAAAACATAAAATTAGCGATTCGGATTTTTTGATGAAAACATAAACTTCTCCTTCGGGAAGTTAAACATTAGAACAATTTTAAAAAAGTTCTGACAATTATAAATGTTGTAATTATAAAAAAAATTATATTTGAATATTATTTAATTAGTTCCTATTGTTTCTGCAGTTTGAATGTCACAAGTACTATTTATTTTTACCTTCATAATTTATTGGATAATGTAATTAATTCTACAAACTCACTTGAATAATAATAGCGACTGTCACTGAAGACACTGCTACATTTTCACATCCAATCAGCGTCACAAGGAACATCAGTAGCTCAACGGTAGCCCAAGTCCATTCCTGGCCGTACCAAAGGACAGCATCGAATGCATGACCGCCATCAGGATAAAATACGCCTCCTATTTTCGGTGGTCCATCGACGGTGCCTGCTATTACAGTGCTCTCGGCGTCTAGTAAACGTTCGACTGGGCCTCGTTCGCGTACCTCGTAGTCCAGGTCCCGTAACGCCTGCGGCCGCACGCGACACTACCGTCGGTCAATGCGAGTTTTTTTTGTCGCAAAGCGTCATAATATCGAATAATGATTCAGGAAGCGAATATCATGGTTTAATATGATAAAACTGATAAATCTGAACTCAAACTGGTACTAATTTTCAGTACATAAAATTCTAAGATAAATCAACAATATTTACCGAAAATAACGTGACTAACGTTCTATAAGTAATCTGCATAAAAATTTGTCAAACTTAATTGTTGGAGTTCTGTTATTTAATAAATAAAGTGCTACAATAATTTTAATAAACCTCATATTTGAATAAAAATTTCTATACTAATTTTTCCTACTTCGTAGCATTTTTTATTCACAGAATTCAGAATTATTTAAATTACTTTATAAATACCACTGACTTCTATTTGCCGATAACAAGAACATAATAAGCGTAATATATGCAACCAGATATTCACTTATTAAATCATCTATATATCCAATATTCAAACTCATTTTGCATATAATATACTACTAATTTATAGTGATGTGTTATATAATTAATATGCATGATGTATAAGGTTTTTCACATGGTGAAAGATGATGAAATATTTTCAGGCATCCATCCAATAGTAAGGAAAACTAGTGGGGAGTATGGCATCGTGCCTTAAGGCAAATTGCTGGAACTTCCCGTACCGTAACGAAATGTTCGAGGAATACTGAATGTTTTCAAATAGATTATTATAAATATGGTCTAATATTTATAAGAATTATATAAACTGAATTGCAAAGTTGAAATTATTTGTTTAAAGTATATTAGAACTATAGTCAGAATTAAAAATAAAATCTGAATTATTTTCGATATACAAAATGAAATTTCTTTTGAAAAAAAAAGTTGAAACAAAATTTTTTTTCCAAAATCAATTATTTTGTTAAGACAAGCAGAAAGTTCTTTGAATCATTTAAATCGGACGCTTAGTTCTCTCAAAAACTGCCATTTTTTACACATTTAGCTCCGTATCTTCGAAATGGCCGGGTCTGTCTTTGCCAAAAGCTAATAAACACTTCTCCCAATCATTACTAATTGAATGTTTTTTAGATCATTCAAATCGGATGCTCCGTTACTGCCGGACCTGCCTTTACCAAAAACTAATCAGCTCATCTCCCTATCAATAGGAATCGAATGTTTTTTGAACCATTGAAATCGGTTGATCCGTGCGCCCAAAAACGTGACTGAAAATTTGTATCCATACATACATAAACACACACATCCATTTTTCTGAGGTATGCCAAAATGTTCAGAAACCTTCAAAACGTCGAGAAATGTAAAAATATTCAATTTCGATTTTCGGCCCATTACAGTTACCTTACGGGAAGTTAAAAATGTAGAAAAATTACTTTTTTAAAACTGCAAACATTTCAAGTCTGGTTTTGGCTCAACTTCAAATATTTCAAAACGAAACATATACATTGAGAAATTTTCAACAAATAAAGCGAATAAAAAATCTTATAATAGCACAAATGTGAGAAAGTACTCGTTTGTTTTTGTTATGTCTTTCTTATCTTTCACTATCTGAAAAACCTTATACGTCCATGTGTAATAGATATAACTTTTTTTCGTATATATTTTGGGTAATAATGATTGTCTTACATGATCTATAAATGAAGCCAGAAATCTATTGATATTCCTATAAGCTTGCACGCATTTTTCAATTCGTTCGGAATCGGACATCGCTCTGGTGCCAGTAGCTCTTCCATACCTCCCTTGCTCCGTCAAAGGAAATGTCATTTTACGATAATAAGCTCTGTATATGCAAAAATATATTTTAAAATTTATTAATTTATTTAATCGTACACCGCAATGTGAATCATGAGTGAATTTACCTCAAAGCTGATGGCAAGCGAGCAGTAAAAGTTTGCTGCGTCGAGTCTTTCAATAAACCTCTTGTTCCACAAAGACCTTGCTCTTCCCTTTGCAATTGTAGTAGCATACTTCGCATATCTGTATCGGCAAATCCATAAGGAGATCTAAAATAAGTGGATAACTAGTTTGTTTTTAAATTTCGTTTTTTGTACAATGTTTAATTTCATACCTTCCATGTATATAATAACCAAATTGATCCAAAGAAACAATCAACATTGATATATTAGCTAGGCTGCATAAATCTACAAATCTGTAATCATACAGCAAATATTGTAATATAATGAATATCAGAACACTTGATTCAAAATCAGTGATTATGAAAATTAGACATCAAAGGATTTCATCTAGAAAATTAGATTATTATGCTTACCCAACTAATCCAGCATTCATGTATCTTTCATAAATGCCTAACCTCAGCAGCATTTGTAAAAAATATAAAGATAAGTATAATAAGACCGAAAATCCTAATAAATCAGTCTGCGATAAATTATTATGGGATAACCCTAAAATCTGAAAAAAATCATTTTTATGCATTTTCAATAACTACATAGTAAATTATTTTTAATGTAGTTACTTCGGCAATTATAGCAACAAGCAAAGCATGCCCGAGACCATGGACTTTGCGGAAGACTTGGAGCTCATTCCACTCGTTCGCGACTAAATAACTTCGCCAAACGCTTATAGGTGGTGGTGGTCTGAAATCATTAAGCAATTATTGAAGTAATAATTCAAACTTCTGCTAATTATTTAATGCAAAATGTTTTTCCAACAATTACGTGATGTCATCAGTTGTTTCTCGATTTGTGCCCGTTGTGTTGGATATTGATCTTGGTAAACAATTCATTGCTCTTGGTTTTTCCCAATCAATTAGAAATATATCTATAGTTAACTGATGGTGTAATATTTGAATCACTTCTATGATCTGCATAATCAAGTGATCGTATTTATATACAAAAAAGATCATAAATTTAACATGTAATTATTTCAATGTTTACCTTTAATGCTAGTGCAACAATTAAAAATGCCTTTATTAAATATTCTTCTTCGTCGTTCCTGGATACAATTGACATTGCAGTTGATGATTGCAAAGTAAAGTACAACATTCTGGCCATAACTCCACATAACAATGCAGAAAGTAGCAGGGCATCTGATATCTTACCGCATAAAACTAGAAAGAACCTTATAAACCCATATATATTGAACACGGGAAGTCCAGAACGTCGTGAATAAGACCACGCTACTATAGCAGACCAGAATATTGCCAAAGTAGACAGGGTCAAAAGCATTGCCTAAAAAATATTATGCATTTAATAGATTTAATTAATTGGTCTACAGTATACTGTATAATATATTATACTACTGACATATATGGATGTTATTAAGCTCCAACTGCTTGTGTATCTAATCTCCGAATGTATATTTACAAACTCATCAGGTTTCCATTCTTTTATTTTGTAATTTACCAATAAAACTGGAGTGTAGATTTTTCCAGGAGCATCAGTACGTAGTTTAACTAGCAAGATGAGAGAAGATGCATATCGAACTAAGCCAGTGTGGTATCGGCGTTGTGGATAAGAATCGGTTAAGAAGAATCTACGCACTAATATCCAATTGGACGAATCCTCATTCTGGAATAAAACACTAATTTGAAAACACCGTATATTTAAAACAAATTTGTTCAAAATCTATGAGACTGTAAAAATTCTCTTTTAGAGTAGTTCGCATTTATATAACTTTATGAAACATATTTTAAGTTTTAATAATACCTCATCATATGTGTGACCCATATTTTCAATTAACACAGGCACGGGTAGCATGTAATCTAAATCACTACTTGGATCTTTATAATTAAGATATAATTCATGAAGTACACCTGCTTCTACATTTTTGAATAGGTGATGCATAGTGACGCGACATTTGGATGTGAGGGGTTTTCCAAACGATATATCACTTTGATAATATCCCGGATTACCTGTAAAGAAGAAGGATAAGAGATTTATTTAAAACATGCAACTACAAAAAATAATTTAATAATCTGTGTTACCTTCACAAGGATCCAACCAGCCAGGAGTAATAAATCGGGTAGTTATATTTTCACCATTTGCAGCGTAACTAACCAAAGTCAGGTTTAGAGGCTTATCCTGAAAGTAAATATTTGAAATAAATGAATTGTTTTTATTTTTAAATTCAACTATCATCAGAAAATGTATTAAATTTATTTAATGTTAGAAAGAGGACGATAGTTTGATTTAAGTATAAATTAAATTTGTATATACATGTAGACCAAAAACAGTATCAGGCTTTCGTCTATTTAATTCTGCATGAGCATCTCCTTCTTCATACATGATTTTAGGCAGCTGCATACCATTTGGCATTTCGGGAGGCCACAATGAACATGGTAGCCACAATTTTGAATAAAGTCTTAATGCGCAAAGATTACCTAAGCATTGGCAGCCTGATGTCATTTGCAACTACAAATAGAAAGCAATTTTAAATAAAATTAAAACTATTCATGTTATAATTTTACCTTGCACTGAAACAAACACGGCATCAGATGTTTCCTAATGACTTGCGAATCGTAAGAGTAATTTCTAAATGTGTGATCATTTTCACCCCATAGATTACCATATAAGGTTTTCGGAATGCATATGTTTTCTTCAAAAATATGAGTCTTATTAGGGCAAGTACAAACACGTTTTAATTCATTTCCAATTAATATTTGTGTTGTGCACGGAACACATTTTTTCTGATCAACTGTCGGTCGGAAGCCCGGGGAGCATTTGACACATTTCAAATTATTTCTAAAGGTTCCATTTTCATAGGTATAAACTGAAATATAAATGAAATAATCATAGTTATTTTTTGATCTAATAAAAATCAACGTGGAATAACATAAGCATGATCAAAATATGAAGTTAATCAATATAATGAATTGCAAAAAAACTGGAAAACATTTATATTGAGCCGTAAAAGAGTTGCAAAGTAAAGTATATAGTAAAGTAAATAAAGCATATGTATATATATATATATATATATAAATTTATTTCGACGATTAGCTGCAAATTATATAATATATAATTAATAATAAATTAATTATTATTATTAATTAATTAATTTTATTAAAATTATATATAATTAATAATCCGTGGATAGATATCTTTGAATAATCTTTGTTAAAAATAATCCGTGGATATCTTTGAATATTATAAATATATCATCTAAAAGATATTATTCAAAATAAAGGCGTGAGAAAAAAGGATATTTAACAAAAAATATGCAATACATTAAATATGACATAAAACAATTCAAAATATGATAGCAATAGTGGTACGAAAATAGCAATAGGATAAATTAAACTATGGTTTTGCCAAGTGCCTATTAGTGAATAGTGATGTAAAATAAAATAATTATAAATGTTTTTCTCAAATTGAATTTTGCGTACATATGCGAATTTAGAGCTAGTTCAAGAGCATAGTGTCGGTTATATATTAATAAATGTATGTATCAGAACAAGTGTCATATTTTATTGCGTTTATAATATTCAGAGCAGACCGCACACGTGTGCAACCAGCAATCTGTATCAATACAATACAAGTAATATCAGATCATGATATTATCAGAGCATCCAATACAGTTTCAATATATTTTCTATCGAATTAGATTATATTCAGATTTTTTATTATCTGTTTTCATTAATGCAATACACTATATACAAAAGAATCAACCTTAACCTTCAATTTCATCATTGCCGCATCTCTGGCAGGTCACGGATTGACTTGTATTTCCAATAAATATTTTTGTAGGACAATTCAAAGAAATGCATGCTAAACTATATTCATCGATCATATGATCACTATTAGCACATCCAGAACAGACAGGATTTACATTTAGTCGATCCCACAAATACTTTTGTCACACTGGAACTGTTACATGCGCACGATAAACCTAAAAATTCAAATAAATATCATTAAAATCGAATATACTGAATAAAATAATGTTTGTTCAAGTTTACCGTTATGAGCTGGTTGCAAATACTTATTGCTATCGCATTTTAAACACCTAAACGATAGTGAATTGAAATATTCATCATTTTTACATAACTGCCTATTGCTGTACAATAATATTTCACTTGTAACATATGAATGAATGTTAAGAAGAATAAGAAAACAAATAAAAAATTGATTATTCATTATTTTGTTATCATTTGTAATACATCGTATAATAATACTTAAGCAAAACAATAAAAGCACAACAATACGTAACCATGGAGATCGATATTTTGTGCATGAAAATAAAATTAGATGGGGTTGGCTCGTCTCATATATTTTACATGTAACTAGGGCGGCCTTCCTAAATTATAAAAATAAATACAGGGTCGCACTTTTCTTAGAAAATAATTATAAAGAAACTATTTGTACTCAATTGAGTAAAAAATGCACTTGCACTTTGAAAATGTCCGCATATTTTTCACAGTATACTCTTTTTTTCAACGATCGTACTAAATTAATTTAGTACGAATTTCAAAGTGCAAGTGAATTTTTTCTATAATATATATGGCATATTTACAGTTGAGACGATTTTTCTGAAACTCGACCAAAATCGCGTATTATGCGGAATGGGGACAACATGTTAGCATATTATGCGTGAAATTGCTTTAAGCATGCTCGGCCAAACGGCTGTCTGCATATATAAATAATTATATATATAAATATATATATATATATATATATATATATAGATGTGTGTGTATACATACTAAAATATATTTAAATAAGATTCTATTAATATTATAATATGTTCCACAATTATTCCTCAATTTGCCTCTGATGTTTTACTCGCATGTACGAACAATATAAACCAGAAGTATAAATAGAGATGCTTTAGCGATGCAAAAAATAAATATGCTTCATTGATTTTACCATAATTAAAATTGGGCATTGCATTTCAAATTATCTTTGGAAGGTAACATCCATTCTACATATATATAGTAAAACTTATTTAAAAATCAAGTAAGTTTAAAGTATTGATAAAAATAAAAACAAGTTATTTATATATTCTACTAAGTATATTTTTATTTATATACACACATATATACTATTTTAATTAATTTAAATATTTACAAGAATTTTTATCTTTATATCTTATACAAACTTTATATTGAATTAAAACATAAACAAAAAATGGCATTATACAAATTAACATAAACATTGAGTAATCATTATTTCAAATAAACTAACATATGAACACTAATAACAAAACTAATCCAATAATATGGCAACTATAAAAATAAAATCATCAGTATTTCATTGATTGTACATCGAGCATTGCTGGATATATTACATCAATTCATATTCGTAATTGTGAATCTATTAAAGACGTTATACTATAACATATCACTTAGAACTTAAATACATGCAAATGAAATAAATACTTGAGTACAAAAAGGCATAAATAAATTTGGTTTCGAGTCCTGAAAGTTATACTTATATCTTAATAGACTTACTTATACAATATGTCATGACTCTTCTGTTTATATTTTCAGCAATGATTATAATTTTTAATTTCGATCAAAGGAATCAGTCAAACCTATTGATTATTAAAACAGAATAAATATCAGTCAACATTTTAATATAAAACAATATTAATGTGTTTTAAGAGGACTACAGTTTAATAAAATTTGTCATCCAATCCTAGCCTTAAATTGCATGGATGATTTGGATAAGTTACAAAAATTATTTTGGCATTTTCTACATATATTTGTAAGCTTCTAGACACTCGAAAGCTTTTAACATTCGCACTTTATTATTATATTTAATTTTAAGTATGTTTATAGGCTTGTTTTGGTAAAATTTATACATACATATTTTTATATTTATAATTATTTTCAAGTATAATCGCTTGTATATTCTTTAGAATTAAGCTTCAATTTCATAATTTTCTCAAAAATTGTCAATATATACAAGGAAGCTTTAAATTTGAGAAATCTAGTTAGGCTCATAAAAACCTTAATAAAAGAACTAATTTTAAAGTAAATATTATATTTAAAATTATGAACCTCAATTAAATTAGAAAACATATTAACGGCAAGATATTTTACCAACAAGCTATATTTTTAAATCTCAATTATGTGGTATGTGAATCTAGCATATAAATAATCAATCTACATTTTAAAACAAAATGTGAATAAAAACAACTAAGTTCATTCGTTAATAGTGGATTAACCTCTATTACTACATGTTTTAATAATTTGTACTGATTGATATAATTATATTTACAAGCTATACAATTTGGGGATATAAAGGATTATAAGTAAATTTTATTTTGAATAAAAAAATTCTATCCATTCATTCAATGTTTATAGAAAATTGTTTTCGATTTTATAATACTAGATTTCATAATACGGATAAACGTAAGTAGATTATATATTGAATATACACAATGCATTATTACAAAAATATTTTATTATGAATGCTGTTATACTATAAACAAAGGAAAACTGTTTTTTGCAGATAATTTAAGAGTTCGGGATTTTAACGTATTACCAATGATTTGCATTATAACTAGATAATGTCTAGAAAATAAGTCATTGAAACTAAATTATAGAATGCATTAACAGTTTCAATGTTTAAGTAGTGATAAAGCATTATAATGAAAAGTTTAACTTATATTTATAATAGAGATCTTATAGCCTGAATTCATTTGTTGTGTCACGTAATATTAAACAAATACAAATACCTATATAATACAATACAATCACATTCAATTTTCATACTTATTAAAAATCATATCAGTCAGATAATAAAAAAATTACATAAGTAATAAAAATAAATCCTAATCGGTAGAATTATTCTTTGGTAAAGAATATATAAATGACAACTGCTAAAGTCGAACTCACATTTTTGTCTTATTATGATGGCACTCATCCTGATAAATCATCATCAAATCAATTATATACATATATTTTTTTTTAAATATATGAAGTATTCAAAATATAAAGAATGGATTTGCAAAATATAACCAGCTAACTGCGAGCATACATATAAAATATGTATAATACATTTCAAAGTATTTAAAACGTTTAAAAGTTTAAAGTTTAAAATAAAAACATGAACTTATGGATATCCATACGTAAAAGTACTATTTCCCAAAAATATGAAGAAACTGTTCAACTGTTCAACTATTTATACATAAAATTTCATTTAATAACACAAGATGTTTTCTTCTTTAGCAATGTCACTGTAGGAATGATCAATGAGAAAATTAAAAAAAATTGTAAAAAAATACAATTTAACTATATACAAATAAAAGATGAAAGATGAAATAAATAAATTTATGATAACAATATAAAAATACGCGCTTTATAAACTTCATTAGAAGTATTATTATCTACAGAAGACATTTGGAAGTCATTTTTTATTATCATTTATACTATAATTAAACGCAATTTATCATTTTCATTCAGAAATACTCGTGGTCTAGATATGAGTCATTTGAATTTATATCTATCACGTTTAATAACTAAGAGAAATTATTATTTAACGGAAAAATATCAATAAAAATTACTGACAAATCACAATAACTTTGTAAAATTATACATGAACATTTACGCTAACTTAATATTACGGAGATCATAGTATTTATAACAAATTCAACACAGTTCAAAATTTCTCTATTTACACATACAATTAAACTCTTGACTATGAAATCACAAGTTTTAAATACGGGCTTATTAATTATTAGGCGGCATAAAAAATTTGCTACTTATTTTAATAAACTTAATATAAAAAATGTGACAATTATCAATTCACATAACTTATTGCAGTACTTGTATAAGTTTATTTTCCGGAACAAACCTTGAAAACCGTTGTAATCTGGAATTCTCATTCTTTCTCAATATAAAATATTGAAACGACATTACGCACGTAAATATAAAATGTACATAACAACATACATTTAATTTATTGCAAAGGAATATTTTGCAAATTGTTAAGATAATATCCAAAATATTATTGAATTAAATTCAATAATGAATTAATATGTGTGTGAGATTGATTACCATGAATCAAAGAAACATTCAAACAAATAACCATAAAATAAATTATTAGAAAAAAGTATACCAACAATTAAATGAAATAATAATTACAGAATCACCAAGATCTTCTCAAGTTTCACCCAAATCTCTCTTTAACCAGGAACATCAGCTTCTTTTTGCCTTTGTATGCCAATTTCATATTTTCAATTAGTTGTTGGAATTGTGTGTGGCCATCATGTGCCAAAATAAAAGTATCACGAGCTTTGCCTAAGAAATCGATGAAATCTCCATAATGTCTTGGCGAAATATGAGTTAATCGCGAATGCGTAGTGTTTATGTACGCTGATACGGCGGCGTCCAGAAGTTGCCGTAGGGGCGGCCGGTCGTATGATAAAGGTTTCAAGGCAGTACAACTTCTAGAGGATGATCTGCTGTGATGATGATGGTGGGGATGATGATGTTTGCCTGAAAATAAAAACAATAAATTTTATATTGCTTTTCTGAAAACTGCTACATTGATTATCTATGATTATCGATCGCATGAAATAAATGTGATCGAGGAGGAGGATATACTTGGATCCCTTACCTTCGGGAGGTTGACAATGTGGTGCCGCCATGCTACATCTTCTCAAAATATCAGAAAGAACGGTGGCACATTGCACATTTTTCACCAACAATGGTATCATAGAAGATAATTCTGTTTTACCCAAAGAATGAGATAAGGCGCACGCCCAATGAATATCGTTGATTGCTGGATGTGTATCCTGTAAAGATATAGAAATAACGTCAACCTCAGTTTTAACATAAAAGAAATTTAAATTAATTAAAATTGTTATCAGCTATTTGTACCTGATTATAAGCTAAATGAACATTCTTCATGGCTAGTGCAGCCAGTTTATAGGCCCTGAATGGATGTCCCCTGTGTTCCATGTAACGCGCTATAGTAAACAGTTGACTGGAGGTCATAATGTGAGCTGCAGCGTCTATTACAATCTGGTAAGCT